>NW_027530508.1:4109176-4140572 GCF_008692635.1 Crocuta crocuta
GTGTCCCCGCGGGGGCAGCCGTGAATAGGGCTCCAGCACTGCCTGGGCCTCGCGCACCGGGTACACCTGCCGGGGGAGGGGGGACAGGGCGTGAGCACAGGTGGGTGCCCCCCAGGGCTGGCCTTGGAGGCAGTCACAGCCAACCGTTTAGGCGCCCCTGTGAGCTAGGCACTATGCCAAGCGCTTCAGCAAGTCACTCCACCCTGACAAAGTGCAGAGACCACACGGCCTGCCAGTGGCTGGCCTGACACCTGAATCTTGCTCCATTGTCTGTGCTCTCCAGTGCTACCTTATACGCCCTTGAGCTTCAGGTAACTGGGATATAACAGGTAAGCCAAAGGAAAATAGCTCCCAAGGCTGGGGAAATCCAAGAGCACATAGCGCACAAGTCACTTTATGCAGAGCAGGCACGATGCTCATAGCTACCATTCTCTGGGATTCACGGCCTGCCCGCCCTCTCATTCACCCCACAAGCAGGCACTTCGGGGTTCCCTGGGCCAGCCATGGGGATCCTACCTGACAGCCATGGCCCCTGCCCTCCTGATGGCCACAGTCCAATACAGGAGACAGGAAACAAGCCAACACACTGATTATATTTACAAATTCAACTAGAAAGATGCTGGAATCAGAATATTTTGGAAGGGGGCACCTCTCCGAAAAAGTGTGGTCTAAAAGGGGCTCTGGGGAAGTGACCTGAATGATTCAGAGCTGAACCACGCGACAAGCTTTCCAGGTGGGGACATGGGCAGTGCAAGGGCCCTGAGGCAAGAAAGTGTTTAAGCTGCTCTTGAAAACCAGCCCAAGATCAGGTCAGCTGGAGTGGGGCAGGGGAGGGCGGGGGGGAGTGTGGCGGAGTTGTAGGAAAATGCGCTCAGGGCTCTGCGGTCGGATGTCAGATGGAAGCCTCCCCAATGCCCTGAAAGGTGCGGCCCATTTTACTGATGGTGAAACTGATGTTCAGAGAGGGAAGGTCACATCCTTCAGATCAGAGGCAGAGCTGGTATACTGACTCTGTCTGCCTTTAAATCCTTCCCATGTTGTTTTGGCCATGCCACCCAGAAACTAAAAATAAAGCACGTACATAATTAATTCATGAAAAAAAAAAAGCGTATGTTTAAAACAAAAGAAAAAAAAAAAAAAAAAAACCAAACAGTGGGGCACCTGGGTGGCTCAGTCGGTTAAGCGCCGACTTCAGCTCAGGTCATGATCTCATGGTTCGTGGGTTGGAGCCCCACGTCGGGCTCTGTGCTGACAGCCACCCCAGAGCCTGGAGCCTTTTTCGGATTCTGTGTCTCCCCCTCTCTCTGACCCTCCCCGCTCATGCTGTCTCACTCCCTCTCTCAGAAATAAAGAAAAAAAATTAAAAACATTAAAAAAAAAAAAAACACAACAGAGGCTACTTTTTTTTTAAGTCCGGGTAAACATCCCTGCCTCCGTGCATTTGAACTTGCCTGTCCTGCTGCCGGAACGCTCTTTCCTAGAGACCCACGGGGCTGGTTCCCCCGATTCACACAAGTCACTGCTTGAATGTCACCTCCTCGGAGAGGTCTTCCTGAACTAAAATCACCTGCTCCCCCATGCTCCCTGCCCACCCCCCCCCAGCTCCTGGCTTTCCCTCCAAGGCACGTACGGTCCCCTAGTACAGATTTTACTTATTCCCTTGCTTACTGCAGATCTTTACCATGTTTGAACCACAGCAGGGTGCATGGCACATAGGGTACTCAGTGAAGGTTTGCTGAATGAATGAATAGGTGATAATCTACAGACAGATCCTTCCACACACTGACCGGAAAAGCCCAGGCGATGTGGAAAGCTGGAGACTCACTGGCTGCCTCCCCAATAAACACAGGGATAAAGTAATATAAGGCCCCTCAGCCCTGGCAATCCTCTGGACCCAAGGCCCTTTCCAGGCCTGCTGTGCTGCTGGGGGAGAAGGACCCTGGGCGAACGTACCTTGCAGGTGTACTCGGCGCCTGAGGGGCAGTGCAGGGCCCAGTAGGCTCGGCCACCCTCCCCAGGCTCCAGGAGGACATAGGGACCGAGGCGCGAGGCAGTGGTGCCAGCAGAGGCGTGGGCTGTAGCAGGAAGTGGGCTCAGGGGCAGCACACAGGGGGGCAGCCTGGGCTGGGGCCTGATTCGCGCCTGTTTCTGGGTGGGACGCTCCATGTCTAGGTCATTGTCCAAGTCCAACCTCTTCCTCCTGGGGGGGGCAGCCACGGGAGCAGCCAGAGGGGTGGCTCGCATCTACACAGAAGGGAAAAAGCACTGAAGTGAGGCTGTTCCCTAGCTGTCGTAGAGGATACTTGGCAGTGTGCATCAAACTGTCAAATGCACTTAACCTTCACTGGGTTAAGTCCCGCTTCTGGGAATTTATCCTCCAATTAAAATGCTCACCAAAAAATTAAACACATCAAAGGCTGTTCATCAGAGCCTCGCATCCAATAGCAAAGGGCCGGAAACGCCCTCAAATGCCCAGCAGTATGGGGCTGGTTAAACATTATGGTACATGCCACACAGTGAAATACTACACGGCTCTGGAAGGGGACCAGCGAGCTCGGTGCACACCGATGTAATGATGTCAGTACACGGTTATCTTGCGCCCATGTGATAGAAACGACTGAATGTCCATCACTGGGGAACTGGTTAAAGAAATTAGATGGCATCCGTACACGAAACAGCTGTAGCCATTCAAGATTAAGAAAACTGTAGGGCAAAGTGAGGGCCCCTGGGTGGCTCAGTCCATAAAGCATGAGACTCTTTTTTTAAGTTTATTTATTTTGAGAGAGAGAGAGAGAGAGAGAGAGAATCCCAAGCAGGCTCCATGCTGTCAGCATAGAGTCTGACACAGGGCTCGATCTCATGAACCATGTGATCATGACCTGAGCCTAATCCAAGAGTCGGATGCTTAACCAACTGAGCCACCCAGGTGCCTTGTATGTGACTCTTGATCTCGGGGTCATAAGTTGAAGCCCCAAGTTTTTAAGAGCTTACTTAAAAAAAAAAAAGAAAAAAAGAGGGGCGCCTGGGTGACTCAGTTGATTAAGTGTCCAACTCTTGATTTCGGCTCAGGTCATAGCCTCACAGTTTGTGAGTTTGAGCCCCACATCAGGTTCCGTGCTGACAGTGCAGAACCTGCTTGGGATTCTCTCTCTCTCTCTGCCCCTCCCCAACTTGTGCTCATGCTCTCTCTCTAAAATAAACTAAATAAGCTTAAAAGAAAGAAAGAAAAACTTGATGTGCTAAGTGGAAAGACCTCTAGAGTGAACTGTTAGGTGGGAAAAAAAAACAAAGCCAAATGAAGAATTGGACTTGCTCGTGAGAGGGAGGAAGAGAGACTTTGCACTCTGTCTGCTGAGTTTTGGAGGGCAGGGAGCCATTGCATGTGCCAGGGAGAGGGAGGGGTGAGGCATGAATGAGGAATGTATGAATGCAGGCTCTGGAACGGATATACTGTCTATCCTGTCAGGTGAACAGAGCAAGCTGCTGTACGATTGACGCACCCTGAGTTCATTCATGTAAAACACCGCATCAGCATATCAAAAAATGTGTCTCCGTATTTGCATATATGTAGTTATGTAAATGCACAGGACAAGTTTTGGAAGGACCCACACTAAACCGGCCACTGTAGCTCCTGGCCTGGGGGGGGGGGGGGCTCCAAGGGAGGAAGGGATTTAGTAGAGAGTCAAGGGCATTTTCGATTTCAGGATTTTACAAGAAAGGTTCTGCATTCATTTATTGCTGGAGTATTTCAAAACCGAGTGTTATTTCTTTTTTTCATATGTGAACTTTACTATTGCCTGACGGCCCAAAGCTCTGGGAATCAGGCCACACGATTCATTCATTCATTGATGGAGGAAGCCACCCCCCAGGACCGTGGCGTGTCAGAGCCAGGAGGGTCCCTCCAGGTCTTCCGCCCAGGTAAAGACCTTCCCAAGGGGAAACATCACTCAGATTCAGTTCTCAGACTGAGGACCACCTGCTCCCAAATCCGAGGGGTGGGCTGCCTCGGGAGGGAGGGAGCCCTCAAATAGAGAGAAAGGCCATAATCCCAGCGTAGTAAGAACGCAACAGTGGGTGGCTGTAGTCAGATATTCCCGGGTTCAAATCCTGGCTCAGTCCGTGCCTGGCGGGGTAGCCCTGGGCAAGCTCTGCAGTCTTCCCCGGCCTCAGTTCCCTCATCTGTAAAGTGGGAGCAGGATGCAAAGCCCATAGGATTTTTACAATGATGAAACGAAAACACAAATAATTTAGAGTGGCCCTGTCACAGGGCAGGTGTCAGTAAATGGTCACCAGGGTAGGTCCATTGCTACTACTATTATTTCTAGCTACAGATGCTGAAGTGCTACCCTTGGGAATATCCCTGGAGCGGCTCTCTCTCACTGTGGCCACATCGGCACTCCAGGCTTCTTTGGTTGTATCCATGCCTCAGGTGGGGCGTGGGGTGAGCCACAGGGAACAGGTGGAATTATTGTAGCTGAGCAAGGACTTCGCAGGCCACACTGCAGGACTAGAAAGTTCACTGTGGGTTGGAGACACAGCCGCCAGGGCAGAGAGGGGGCACCCGCGTCCTTAAGGGACGCACACTTCCTCGTCCTTGGGCAGGTGTGCAGGCACACACACACTGTGCGCTCCCACCTCTCACACTCACCACTGACCGATACCTGTAAGGTCACAGGCAAGGTCTGACACGTGCCCCGCCCCCCCGGGCAGCCTCGCCCCGCCTCCGGCAGCCAGGCCCCTCCCGTGGGAGCGGAAGCCGCGGGCAGCAGCGGGTGTCCCGAGGTCGAAGAGTCAGCGGAAACCAAGCAGCGGGAGGGGGGGAGGCCAGGGAAGGAGGCTGGGCCCCTGGGCTGTGAGAAGGGGCGGACCTGGACCCTCGCCCCTCACACCCCGGGGTCCGCAGGGACAAGACACACGCGCGCGCAGTGCAACCTGCACCCCGCAGCCGCAGCGCCAGGTGCGTAACTGCGGCTGGGGTCCCGCACCCCACTCCCACTGCACTCGCCCCGAGGGTACCCCAACCCGGCCCCGGCCGTGTCCCCCGCACAGCCCACACGTGCCACCAGCTCCTCACAGCTCTCACCGTGCGCGGGGACACATCCCCTCCAACCCCGCAGGCCCCCGCGGCTCCCGCAGACACACCCCAGGGTGACACAGACCCTACACAGTCCTCAGCGCCCCCCGCGGGCCCCTCACACACACGCCTCCTCCGCCCCACGCTCACCTCTCGGGGCGACACTCCCGGACCTCTGTCCCCGGCCCCCTCCGCCCCCAGGATGTGTTCCACCTTCCCAGGTCGGCACCCTCCAGCCGGTCCGCCCCTGACCCCCGGCCCGACCCCTCTCCCGCCCCGCAGGGTACCTTGCCCGGGAGTGCTGCGGTGTCCTGGGTCGCCAGGGCACTCCCACGTGACCCGGGGCCTGCTGAGACGCGGCTGTGCTCGGGACCCCGGTCCCCGCAGCCGGACACGTGTGNGCTGCGAGTGTCTCCCGGCGCCAGCGCCGGCTCCGGCCCCGGCCCGGGCCCGGGTGATGCAAACCTGCGCTAATCCGCCGCCGCCGCCTGATGCGCTCCAGCCCGGGATTGCACCATCTCTTGCGCTCCGCCCCTGGGGTCCCCGCCCCTGCGCGCCCCGCCGCGCACGGGTGTCACGGCTCCACCCCTCCCCCCACCTGCCGAGCGCAGACACCAGCCCCTGGCTCTCCCACCTCCCTTGGAAAAAGCATTTTGCTTTCCTGAGCCTCAGTTTCACCATATGTGAAATGGGGAGAACACCCTTCCTTCTCAGGATGCCGAGCGGAAAAAGACCAAACCGTGAAAGTTCCCCGGATGCTTTCCTGTTTCATAAAGTACCTTGCCACCGTTGCTTTATTAGCTTTTAGGAGGACCCCGGGCAGGCAGGAAGCTCCGCTCTCCCCATCCAAAGATGTTCGCTTGGACAAAATGCTTAGAACTAGGTGGCACATCCTACGTGCTCAATAAATAGAATAGAGGCTCAGAGAGGAGAAGTCACCCATACAGGACTTACACCCCACACCTAAGAGGCCCTGGGGCCACTTGCTAGCTGGTGAGGGACCCCGGTGCGGCCCCAGGGGTCCAGCACCTTTCCTGGAAGTCCCTTTTAGGTCCTGACGTCTCCGAAAGCACCAGGGTCAAAACATAACTCTTCCAGGGAGAGGTTGGATGGAGTTGGAAAGGTGGGTGGAGTTACCTTTGTTTCTCGGGTTTCAGATCCCCAGAGACCAGCCAGCCGGTGTTTCAGGACCCTCAGGGCACACCAGGGGACTCTGGGATCTCAGTTAACCCCGGAGATTCCCCTGCCGGGGAGGGACTAGTGAACTCATTTTCTTCCCCCAGGGAAGTCTAGACTCTGGTCGAAAATCCCTCAGCCGTAAGGGACAAGGAAAAGCGGGGTTGGCTGTTTTCGGAGCTCCTCGTGCTGGCTTTGCTCATCCATTCCTAACTTTGTCCACGTTGTGTCAGACCCTGTTCTAAGTGCTGGGGACTCAGCGGTGACAAGCTTGACCCATCCCTGCCCTCAAAGATCTTATAAGTCAGTGGGAAGACAGACCACGATCCAGAAAATAAAATCAATAACCAAGATCACTGAAAATTCATTAAAAATGTCATGTGTTTTCTTGAATAGAGAAATAGGACAGATTTGTCCTGTAGCAAATCTGACTATTTGGGTGGCTATTTTCAGTAGGGCTCGTCGGGAAGGTGATGTTTAAACTAAGATCTTAAGGAAGAGACGGGGCGAGGATTGGAAAGATCTGAGGGCACACCGAAAAAGTAACTGCAAAGACTCCGAAGTACCTGATGAACCATGAGAGGGACACTATGTCTTCTATTCTACAGATGAGTGAAGGTGAGAGGCTTACCCAAAAGCACCTACCTTGTAGTGTGAAGCAGATTTGAGATTTGAACTTGGGGCAGCTAATGCCAACGCTTATACCATCAGGGGACATTGTAGAAACTTGGCCATCAAAAGCCTCCTCCTGGACCAGTGGATATAGCTCCCGGGACTGACTCCCCAGGTTTGGGGAGGGCAGCTTGTCACATTTGGGGGTGTGTGTCAAATCCTAGTTTTCTGGACCAATGGAACATAAAATATAAGCCACGTATGTAGTTTTAAATTTTCTAGTCAGGCATTAAAGAATAAAGAGGGGCACCTGGGTGGTTTGGTTGGTTGAGCAGCTGACTGTTGATTGCAGCTCAGGGTCACGATCCCCCGGGGGGTGGGATTGAGCCCTTCCCCCAACAGCCAGGAGCCTCTTATCAAAGCCTCACCTCCAGCTCCCCCAACCCCCACCCGGGCTGAGGCTGATCGTGGGAGCTATCCTCAGATTCTCTTTTTCTGCCCCTCTCTCCCCTCTCTTTCTCTCTCTCTGAAACATTTTTTTTTTAAATTTATTTAAAGAAGAATAAAAAGGAACAGGTGAGGTGAGGGGAACCTGGATGGCTCAGTCTGTAGAACTTGTGACTCTTGATCTCAAGGTTGGAAGTTTGAGTCTCATGTTAAGCATCGAGACTGCTTAAAAATAAAATCTTTTTAAAAGAGACAGGTGAGGGGCGCCCGGGTGGCTCAGTTGGTTAAGCGTCAGACTTCGGCTCGGGTCATGATCTCACAGTTTGTGGGTTCAAGCCCCGCGTCGGGCTCTGTGCTGACAGCTAGCTCAGAGCCTGGAGCCTGTTTCGGATTCTGTGTCTCCCTCTCTCTCTGACCCTCCCCTGCTCACGCTGTCTCTCTCTCAGAAATAAATAAAACATTAAAAACAAACCAAAAAAAAAAGACAGGTGAAATTAATGTTAATAATATATACTAATCCAATATATCTAGCATATTATCATTTCAACAAATAATAAAACAATTATTAATGATGTAATCTAAAATTTTTTCCTACTAATATCTTCAGTCTGGTATTTTATACTTTGGAAATAAATGAGAATGGAAGCTAAATTGTGAGTGCTTAAAGTAAAATACTGTTCTACCAAAACAATTGAATTGTGTTGAATGGACAAAATGTTTTACTTGCTTTAAAAGTAAAGTTAAATCACATGAAAAATTTCAGTTTCTTAGCCATATTTTATTTTTTTTAATTTTTTTAATTTTTAATTTTTTAAAATGTTTTATTTATTTCTGAGAGAGAGAGAGCGTGAGCAAGGGAGGGTCAGAGAGAGAGGGAGACACAGAATCAGAAACAGGCTCCAGGCTCTGAGCTAGCTGTCAGCACAGAGCCTGATGTGGGGCTCGAACCCACGAACTGTGAGATCATGACCTGAACCGAAGTCAGATGCTATACCGACTGAGCCACAAAAGCACTCCTTTTTAATATTTTTAAATGTTTATTTAATTTTGAGGAAGAGAGACAGAGCAGGAGTTGGGGAGGGGTAAAGAGAGAGGGAGACACAGAATCTGAAGCAGGTTCCAGGCTCTGGGCTAACAGCCCAGAGACGGATGCGGGTCTCAAACCCATGAACTGCCAGGTCATGACCTGAGCCAAAGTCGGACGCTTAACCAACTGAGCCACCCACTTAGCCATCTTTTAAATGCTCAATAGCTCCATGTAGTAAATGGCTACCATACTGAATAGCATCCTAGAGCAAGAATCCCCGGCTCATGATCCAGAGAATAGAGCAAAGAAGTGAAGACCTGTTGGGTTCACAGCATAGATGCCAAATAGCCTTGAGCCTTAGTTTCTGCACCTATAAAGTGGGATTAATTACACCTTTCCTTGCAGGGTAGTCCTCAGGATTAAATGCATTAAAGCACCCTTGAGTCAGATCACATTTCCTGAGTTCAAATCTTACCACTTCCAAGTGATGAGATTTTAAGTAAATTCCTTAAGCTCTCTGTGCCTCAGTTTCCTCATCTGAAAAATGGGAATAATAATAGTACCTACTTCATTGGTTTGTCGTGAGAATCAAATGACTAACATCTGTGAAGTGCCTGGAATATAAATGCTATGTAAGTATTTGTTAAAATGTAAAGAAAATAAATGGTGATCAACGCTCTTCCCCAGTTAAATGTAAACATGTGCACTTTCCTAGAGAGAGAATCTGGCTTTCAAGAATTTCCTTCTCTCCAGGCTTAGAACATCCTTGTTACCCTCGTTTCTGAGCCAAGCAGGCTGTGTTTCTTTCTTTCTTTTTAACTTAAAAAAAGTTTTTATTTATTTTGAGAGAGAGGGAGAGCGCCGGCTGAGGAGGGGCAGAGAGAGAGAGAGAATCCGAAGCAGGCTCTGAGCTGTCAGCATAGAGCTGGACACGGGCCTCAATCCCACAAACAGGGAGATCGTGACTTGAACTGAAACCAAGACTCAGTCGGATGCTCAGCCTCCTGAGCCCCCCAGGCGCCCCAAGCAGGCTGTGTTTCTATTTGCTGTAGTTCTGCTGGCCCTCAGCTCTGGGGACAGGGACACAGAGGCTGTGCTCCAAGGGAGAAGAGGCGTGGGGGGCCAAGGGCCAAGGGCAGCAGCTGGTTGCCTCTTTCCTTTCCACCCCACCTGGCTGGTGCCTGGCACGCACCTGAGATCCCCCCACTGACGTCCTTAAAGCTTCCATCTTTATAAGTTCTTCCCACAGAAGCAGAACAATGCCTTAGAAAGAGTTCTCCTTGGGGGTGCCTGGGTGACTTAGTCGGTTAAGCGTCCAACTTTCGCTTAGGTCATGATCTAGCACTTCGTGGGTTCGGGCCCCGCGTCGGGCTCTGTGCTGACTGCCAGCTCAGAGCCTGGAGCCTGTTTCAGTCTGTGACTCCCTCTCTCTCTGACCCTCCCCTGCTCACGCTGTCTCTCTCTCTGTCTCCTAGAAATAAATAAACATTTAAAAAAAAAAAGAAAGAGTTCTCCTTGGATCCCAGGTGTGGCTGAAACCACCGACCCTGTGAGACGGTACCCAAGTCACATCCCCTTTGGGAGCCTTACTGTTCTTCCCTGTAAAATAGGAAAAGGGAATTGGATTAGGGCAGTGTCTTCCAAGACCTAAAATGTACTCCAAGGGGGTTTAGAGTCTTCAGACTTGATTAAGTAACATCGAATATAATGATACAGGTATTTCCTTTTGATTTTCTCCTGTACCTGCAATTACTAGGGAGAAAGTCTCATTTAACAGCCTTTATGTCGTTAACCCCTCACTTGTTAAGGAAGAGAAAGCAGGCTCGGTTCAGAGCCTTCAGCAAGAGACAGGACTTAGCTTAAGTCTAGGAATCTTTTTTTTTTTTTGCAGTTCTTATATTCAACTTTATGGTCTCTTTCTCTTAATGGAAAATGATAGTGGCTTTCTGTTTTAAGTGAGCAATCGGAATTTTCCGTTTTAAATAAATTTCCCCAAGTTTTAAAAAATGAGCCGATTGAAAGAAAAACCTTAAAGAAAAACCTTACAGAACTAATGCAAACGGGCAAAAGGATTTGGGCCAATGGACTTGGGAATGACAGTGGCTGATTCAAGAGTTGCAGCTCTGAGCTCATGTTCCGTTTGGGGAGCCTTTATGAGGCGACTGGGCACCTCCTTCTCTGGGGCTTTGCAGAAATCCTTCATCGTCTGAATCTGTCTCCCGCGGGCCCCAGGAAGGGCTGGAAGGTCAATGCCAGGGCACAGCCATCAGCCCAGTAGTGGCCCCGTGGCAGTCAGAGCCCTAGGTGATCCGGCTCAGTCTTCTGAGCCTGGGAGTGTGATTCTTTGTCCGTGGATGGAGCATGGCCCCATCTGGGTGCCTCCCTTACAGTATCTTATTGCATCCACAAGCTTCCCCAGCAAGTTCCTGTCTTCATGCCTGGAGGCAGATGAGGAAACTGGGGCTCAGAGAGGTGACATCATGGGTCTAGGCAGTGAGATTAGGAGTCAATCTGGCCCAAAGCCCAGGTGTTCTTTGTTTACTGCTCCGTGCCTTCTCCTTACCTGTGTGACCCTGGGCAAGTCATTTAGCCACTGAGACCCAGAGCCTTCATCTATAAAATGGAATTGACATACACCCTCCTGATAGGGGCATTGAGCCCCGCATTGCATTTGGGAACTGTTACTGGATTCAGTGGAAGGTTAAACGAGTTAATACAGGTGCTTAAAAGAGTTCCCGGCACAAAGTAAGCACTTGATGGTAAGTGGCTAACATAGTTTCCACAAAGCCTACAATGCCTCCTGTTAACCCCTCCCCCCCAACACACACCCTTAGAGAGCTGAGGGTGAAGGGAGAGGTAGGGGCACATTTCCTGGGCATCCCCCATGTGGCAAGCCCGGGTTGTGTCCGGTTGGAACCCGGGTCTGTATTGTTCCAAAGCCCGCGTCGTTGGTCGTTTCAGGAGCCTCCACCAGCCTGGTTGGAAGTTCCCAGGGGAGTCCCATGCCTCCCTCAAAGGGTGAGGGGTCCTCTCCCCAACCTGTGGGCCCGCGACTCCTGGAGGAAAGCTGGACTGCAGTTCTGACCTTGCCGCTGGCAGTTGGATGACCTTGGGCAGCCACCAGTCCCTCTCTGGGCTCAGCCACATAATTATCGCTTTGTGTGTGTTGGAGGTGGGGCTCTGATTCCCTTCTTTGCCTTCCTGCTGGGAGGAGGAGGGAGCCCCGATCAGATCTGCATACTCCCAATACTGGAGTTGGTCGCTGAGTCATCTGATCCCTTCCCTACCTTCCTTCCCCACTGCCTGTCTCCTGCTGCTTCTGAAGCCATCAGGCCCCCGCAGAGAAAGGGATCATGTGTGTTCGAATCAGGCCACTGCCCGGCCCTTCTGTTTCTGGGAAAAGCTTGAGGAGCGGGGTGAGGAGTAGCAGGGGGTACTGGGGTGTGCAGCCAGCAGCCAGTTGCATCAGAAAGCCTTACGCAAGGTGCCCTCCCAGGTCAGGCCCAGAGCCCTGCCCCATAGCCCCTACCCTGACCCTGGTCTCGTGGGCGCCAGAATGAGGACGGCTAAGCCTTGTGGGGACACTGAGCCAGGCCTGGCCCTCACGGAGCGACGGGGGAGGGGGAGGGGAAGGAAGACAGGGTCCGGGGTCGGTGCCGCTCATCCACCTGGGGGGCTGGTCCAGAGCCAACCCATCCACTTTGTCCCTGGAGAAAGACAAGACTAGGCCAGTGCCCTGACACTGACTGTGCCCTGATCCTCAGCTCTGGTCATAGACTGAGCCCTGTTCCAGACTTGAGAGTCTTACCGAATTCTGATCTACAAACTCAGACATAGGGGCGCCTGGGTGGCTCAGTCGGTTGAGCGTCCGACTTCGGCTCAGGTCATGATCTCACGGTTCATGAGTTCAAGCCCCATGTCAGGCTCTGTGCTGACTGCCAGCTCAGAGCCTCGAGCCTGCTTCAGATTCTGTATCTCCCTCTCTCTCTGACCCTCCCCTGCTCACGCTGTCTCTCTCTCTCTCTCAGAAATAAATAAAACATTAAAAAAACAAAAACAAAACCTCAGACATAGACTGAGCCCCCATCACTGTTCACGGCCACAGCTAAATCCTGACCCTGGCCCCAAACCAAGCACTGACTCGGTCCCCGAAGAGGCACCCACTTTTTCCCGACCCTTGACCTAAATTCCAATTCCTGCTCACAAGTGAGTTACAATCCTCCAGACAGACTTAGCTCAAATCCTTTACTCCTGACTCCCGGCCCCCGATAAACCCCAACTGGAGCCGTCGTCCTGTTCTCTCAGGAGTCAAGAACGATGCTCAGGCCCGGAAATCAAGAGCTTGGCACTTGGGTGCCGCCTGGGTGGCTCAGCCGGGTGGCTGTTGACCTGCTCTTGGTTTCAGCTCAGGTCATGATCTCCCGGCCCATGAGTTTGAGCCCTGTGTCTGGCTGTGCGCTGACAGTGCAGAGCCTGCTCAGGCTTCACTCTGTCTCCCTCTCTCTCTGCCCCTCCCCTACTCTCACTCTCTTTTAAAATAAATAAATAAGCTTTAAAAAATAAAGAGCTTGAGGGGCGTCTGGGTGGCTTAGTCGGTTAAGCGTCCGACTTTCGCTTAGGTCATGATCTCGCGGTTCGTGGGTTCGNAGAGCTGTGCTCTGAGTAACCCAAGACTGTGACTCAGCAGGGTGGGGGCAGGACATGGAGTCAAGCAGGGCCACTGGGGATGGGCTGGGGCAGGTGCTGTGTCAGTACAGGGAGACGACAGTCTCTCTGAGGTTAGAGCTGCAGGTGGGGTATAGGGAGACCCTGAGGTCCGGAAACGGATGGAGCATGTGGCGGCCAGGACCATTGAGGGAAAGCAGCCCAGCCAAGTCCTATCCACCTCCAGCTACCCATTTATCACCCATTTTTCCATTTCTCACCCATATCATTCTTTCTCCGAGGATCTTTTCTCCCCTTCATAACATACAATGTAATTTGGAATTAATGTATTTAATTCCATACATATGGAATTAAATACATATGTATTTAATTCTATATACTCATTATTTATTACTATTAAATATGTGAATTAGATATCATTACATATATATTACATATGTATGTCTGTCTTCCCCATGAAACTGTAAGCCCCATTTATGGAAGGCACTTGCTGGCTTGGCTCACCAGTATGTTGGCAAGTGCTCACCAAAGTTTTTTCTGATGTTTATTATTATTGAGACAGAGAGAAATACAGCATGAGTAGGGGAGGGGCAGACAGAGAGAGGGAGACACAGAATCCGAAAGAGGCTCTAGGCTCTGAGCTGTCAGCACAGAGCCCGATGCGGGCTCGAACTCACGAACCATGAGATCATGACCAGAGCCGAAGTCAGACTCTCAACTGACTGGGCCACCCAGGTCCCCCTGGTGAGTGCTCACTAAGTTGTAGTTAAATGGATTAAATCCCTCCACCTACTTATGCATCCCTCATCCATCCGTCTGCCATTTACTCATAACCCATTCCTCACCATCTATCCATTCAACTTTCTTCTACCATTACTCCATTCTTCAATCTACCCTCCATTCAATCATCATCCATCCATCCACCAGCTATATATCATTCCAGCATCAATCAAACCATTTATATATTCATCCATTCATTCAACAAATATGTATTGAATACCCACCTTGATGTCAGGCACTGTTCTAAAGGCTGGGGATACTTCAGTGAAAATAACAGACAAAAATGGTGCTTATAGCCCAGTAGAAAGAACATGTGCAAGAAATAATTAACGTAGTAAATACTTAAAAGATAGGGCATGTTGGAAGGTGATAGGTGCTAGCAGAAAGAGGTTAAAAAAAAAAAAGCAGAGTAGTGGGTAAAGGGGATCTGGAGGATCTTAGTGAGTAATGTGGTCCCCTGGACACCATGAGACTATCTGGAAGACAAGTTGTTCAGGCCGTGAATGACCTCCAAGAGGAAGGCTTGACTGGTTTGCTGGGGGGAAGGTGGTCAGTATGGCTGGAGTGGAACAGGTGAGGGGAGGTGGTGGTAGATGAAGTCAGATGGCTAATAGAGACTCAGAGCATCTGGAGCTCTGAAGGCCTTTGAAAAGATCCGGGGGAGAAAGGAGCAGATGTTGCAATAGTTCTGTTGGGGAACTCCGGTGGCTCAGAGCAAAGCAGCGGTGAGATGAGATTGGACTCTGGGTATATGTAAAAAAATGGAGACAGCAGGATTGTGGATGTTTCAGATACAGAGTGAGAGGAAATGCGAGTTATCAAGGGTGCCGCCAAGATTCCTGGGCCTGAACAATTCCAAGTGTGGATCTGCCCTCAGAGGAGAGGGGCAAGGTGGTAGACCAGAAGGTCTACCTTTGGTTGTATTGAGTTTGCAATGCTATTCCAACATCTTCAAGGACACGCCGGGCAGGCGATTGGATGTAGGCACTGGAGTTCAGGGGAGAGGACTGGGCTGAAGACGTATATCCGGGGCCATGGGCATGGGACTGGCTGAGAGCATGGGGGGCCTGGGCCACTCTGGCGAGAAGGAACCAGCCACGAAGCAGGAGGACAGCCAGCAGAGTGTGGAGTTCTGGACGCCCAGTGAAGAGAGGTGTAGCAGGGAGCAGGGAAGGGTCAACTGTCAACAGCTGTTGATCAGTCCAGAAGACTGAGAACTGAATGTTGAATTTTGAAACACGATACCCTTGACAACTGCAGTTTCAATGGGTGTGGGATGAGGTGGGCAGGTAGCAACATGATTGGGATGGATTGAAGAGAGAAGAGGAATTAGAGACAGTGAGTATGGCCACTTTTTTGAAGACCTTTGCTACAAAAAGGGAGCTAAAAAAAAAATGAATGGTAGGCGTGGGGAGGGCTGAAGGACAAGGTGAAGGCTGTTGCCTTAACGATTCATCCACTTACCACTCATCCATGAATGTATTATACCAGCTGCCGTCTACGATCCACCGTTCACCATGCATCTACCCCAACATCCGTTCTTCATTTGTCAGCTAAGAAATCTGTCCTGAGTTCCCACCGGGTACCAACTTCTATGCCCAGCACTGCAGTTGGGGGCTTGTAAGGCAAGAAATGGGGACCCCAGAATCTGGCATCTAAGAGGTATTCCGTTTAGGTGGATTGGATGAATTAAAGAGCGAGGAGAGACGGTGCCCAACCTCCGTGTGCCTGGTCTGGTGGGAGGACACAGAATGCCCGAGCTGGGGGCGTGGTCTGGGTATCGGACCATAGGAACCAGAGAGGGAAAGCGTTTCGCTCGAGGACGCACTGTACATCGGTGACGGAACAGAGATTCACACTCAGGCCTCTTGTCTTTTTGTTCTCTTCCAGGATGTTCCGTCCAAGGGGACAGAAGTTAGCTGGGAGCAAGGGGGTGTTTGGAATGTGGCACTTTCAAGAGGATAGATTTTTTTTTTTTTTTTAATTTTTTAAAGTAATTTCTACGCCAACATGGGGCTGGAATTCACAACCCTAAAGTCCAGAGTCACACACATCCACGGACTGAGCCGGCCCGGTGCCCCATGAGGATAGATTTTTAAATATTTGTATTTATTTATTTTTTGGCTCAAAATTCAAAAGGTACCAGGGGTAATACTTGAAAACCTCCCTCCCATTCCTGTCTCCGGCCCCCACCTCCTCTTTCTGGGGGCAGCCAATTTTCCCATGTTTCCTTGAAGACATAAGGGATGACTACTTTCCCCTTTAAATACAGATGAGAGCAGTGCACTCACTCCTTCAGGTTGTTGGTTTTCTTCCTGTTTAACAATTTGTCTTGGGGATTATTCCACGTTGGTTCAGAAAGAACTTCCTGGGGGCGCCTGGGTGGCTCAGTCGGTTAAGCATCTGACTTCGGCTCAGGTCATGATCTTGCGGTTCGTGAACTCGAGCCCTGCGTCGGGCTCTGTGCTGACAGCTCGGAGCCTGGAGCCTGCTTCGGATTCTGTGTCTCCCTCTCTCTCTGCCCCTCCGTTACTCATGCTCTGTCTCTCTTTCTCTCAAAAATAAATAAATATGAAAAAAAAATATTAAGACCAAAAAAAAAAAAAAGGAAGCAAAGAACGTCCTGATGTTTTACAGCTGTGTAGTATCCGTTATAGGGATGCACTGATTAATTGAAACAATCCCTTGTGAACAAACACACCATCATTTCCAAGCTCTCACAAGAACAAACAGTGCCGTGGTGCTGAGACATGGGGGAGCAGAGAGAAACTCAGAGCCAGTTTCCCGGAAGAAGAATTGCTAAGTCTAAAGTTTGGGCATTTGCACTTTTGGTAGAACTTTCTGGCCGATCATCCAACGAGATTGGGCCAATCTACCTCCTGCTAACAGAGCGTATGACTGCTTGTTTGCCCACAACTTCAACAGCGCAGTGCGTTATCGTTTTCTGATCTTTACTAATCTGATTCCGAAAAACCAAAGGGTCTTCTAGCAGCTTCCAGATGTTTCTCTTGTCCTGACGGATGAATCTTTTCACGTCTTACAGCCACAGAGGCTGTGGCTCTGTGATGGGGAGGAAGAACCTCTCAAGGCCGGCACCTGCCTTGGTGGGCCCTGAGTACCCCGTCTTGGGAGGCGGCCCGGCAGAGGAGGCCAAGTGTTGGCCTGGCAGGGACCAGGCTTCTGAGACATGCTGGGGGCGGGGGGCGTCACTTCTCTCTCATCTTCCTGGTGTCTGTACCTCCACAGGTCATCTCGAAGATCCCGCCCCCTCCCTTAGGAAGCCTTTTCTTTCTTCCTGTCATTTGACCTTTGGAGGCCCAGAACTTCTGGAATGCTGGGCGAGGTGACATCTAGCCTTCCTACTTGCTGTGTAGAATCTTAGGCTGTTCTCTGTTACTCTGACACTTAGTGACAGTCAAGCCCATATCCCCTTGTTGTAGGGCAGCCCGCAGAGTGTGTGTAGTGTGTACATGTGTACATATATTGCTGGGTACTCCACGGATGGTGTGTCTCTGTGGCAGCCTTCAGTAAAGGACAAAATGCCTGGGTCTGGAGCCTAGCCAGGCCTGAGTTCGAATCCTTGCTTAGCCTCTAACCAGCGCTGTTGGTGAGCCAGTCACTTGCCCTCTCTGAGCATCAGCTTCTTGTCTTTCTTTTTTTTTTTATCAAAAAACTTTTTAAAATCTTTATTTTTGAGAGAGAGAGACAGAGTGCGAGCAGGAGAGGAGCAGAGAGAGGGAGACAGAATCCGAAGCAGGCTCCAGGCTCTGAACTGTCAGCACAGAGCCCGACGCAGCTCGAACTCATGAACTGCGAGATCATGACCTGAGCCGAAGTCAGCTGCTCCACCGACCAAGCCATCCAGGCTCCCCGTGCTCCCTTTTTTCTAGTTCTTGAACAAACCAAATTCTTCCTGCCTCAGGGTCTTCATCCTTGCTGTTCCATCTGCCTGGAACTTTTCCACATCTTCCCAGCTTCCTCCTCCTCCTTTGGGTCTCAGGTCAAGTGTCACCTCCTCAGAGAGGCACTCCCTGACCACTCATGAAGCATCGGTCTGCCCCAGTCCCTGGGGCCTGTCTCTATTCCATTTACTCACAGCCCTTGCCAAGGTTTGAAATGATCTCACTTATGTGGTAAGTTGTTTATCGTCTGTCCCTCCTGCTGCCACCAGAAAGGAAGAACCCAGAAAGGGGCAATGCCACTTTATATCTGTATCTAGCACAGAGCGGGGCCCTTACTGGGTGTCCAGTGAGTAACTATCAAGTGAACGAAGGCAAAAGTGCTCAGCATAATGTCTGACACATAAAAACTCAGAATCGCTGGGTAGTTTTTATTCTACAAATGCAAATGGCCATCATTATTTATGGGGAATAAACAACTTTGCTCGACAATTCTTACAGCAAGTATGTATGTGATGCTGTGCCTGCACAGTCATGGGAGAAACAGAAATATGAGACCCCGTGCAAGCTGTCGAGGAGGAGACGGTATCGCTGGGAAGACAGGGACTCTGGAAAAATAAGAAGACTGTTGAGATCATGACTCACTGCATGACCCTAACAAGACTGGAAGTGGCTATCATCACTCCGTTAAAAAAAAAAAAAAATTGCCCATGCTGTCTCTCTCTCTCTCTTAGAAATAAATAAAACATTTAAAAAATTTTTTTTACATTTATTTATTTTTGAGAGACAGAGCACAAGTGGGGGAGGGGCAGAGAGAGAGGGAGACACAGAATCTGAAGCAGCCTTCAGGCTCTGAGACATCAGCACAGAGACCAACGCGGGGCTCGAACTCACGAACCGCGAGATCGTGACCTGAGCCGAAATCAGACGCCCCACCGACTGAGCCACCCAGGCGTCCCTCACCACTCCATTTTTTTAGATTAGAAACCAGGGCTCAGAGAGGCCTAAGGCCTAAGGCCACCCACCTGGTGCCTGTGCCCAGAGTGGGGACTCAGTGGCCAAGGACATGGCACGTGTGTCTGGACTTCCCTGAGGCCCATCTAGCGCTTGGAGTGCAGGACAGGTGCCTGGGCACACCCCCCACGCCCGGGGACCCGGCAGTGGCCTGGAGCTGCTGGTGTTCCTCACAACGTGGGGCTCTTGGTGGAGAGGCCTATGTGAGGGGCTCCGGGGGTCTCTCTGCTGGGAGGCCTTTACCCCTGGGCTCCAGGGTCTGTCCTGTGATTGGATATCCTGATGGATACCTTGTGTTCCTCCCTCCCTCTCCTTGCCTTGACCGCACATCCCGGGGCCGGATGCTTAGGAAATCCTACGGGTTCTTCCCTCCCCAGGCTCCTGATGGCCTGGTGCCCAGGGCTTGGCTTTGACTCATGTGCTTGGGGTTTGGCGAGGCTGGGACTGGAAGCTCACGGCCCCTGGTGATGCCAACCTGGACCGAGACTTGGCTCCACCACCCCTCAGACCCACGGAGCACACCTGTGACCTGACACATGAGGACAGCCTATAACAGGACGTGAGGTGTCCAAGGTCACAGGGAATGTCAGTGTGGAAGTTCAGCCATGGCGCTGCCCACTTTGGAACACGTCTGCTCGGTAGCGGAGACCAACACCAGTGTCCAGTATTACAGGACCAGGGGTTGCATCCCAGCCATTTACTAGCTGTGTGACCTTGGGCAAAGCACTTCACATCTCTGAGCCTTATTGTTACTTACATATGGTAAAGCCTCAATAAATGTAGTTGCTACAGAAAGGCAATAACAGACTAAGTGCAAATACTCTCTGAGCGCCTCAGTGGGCCCACAAACACGCCACGATAATAATTTACACACCGACTGGTGTGCACACCCACACAGGCACCATGCTTACTCAAGGGCTTGTGCAAGGGGTCTGTCAATTCACATATGGAAGAGTGTGTCTGTGAGTCCATCTGGGCTGATTATTTTTTCCCAACAGTGTACGCCATTCTTGGGGTGGATTTCCATAGGATTTTCTGGGCACCTGTCACAGACAGGATAAACTAATGTGTTTATCTGAGCTAACATGATGTCTGGATATCTACCAAAGATCCTATACTTGCCTGTGTCCGTGTGGACCTGTGTGTGGAGCTATGCAGAGGACCAGCAAACCCGCATAACGAATTCGTTGGTAGACTCTGGGGAGATGGGGGTTATTTCCGCGTCTGTAGATGCCAGGGTTATGGGGCATTTTGAACCTGGACGGTTTGGGTTCAATGTCACCCATGTAGCCTTTGCAAGAGGCTTCAACACTGTGCTCAGTTTCCTTTTCTAGGAGTTGGGGTAGTGGTTACCCCGTTACGGTGGTATGAGGGCAAATCGCGTTTACGTGAAATACTAATTGCTCAGCATGGCACAGGCTGGCGCTGTAGGTGCTGCTGTCTAAGTCTCCCTGTGTCTGTCCTCTGTGATGTGACACCCCCGGTCCTTCAATTGCAGCCCTTATTCTATTATACTGCCATTGTCTCTCTGCAGGATTGTCCTTTCCACTGGACTGTGATGGAGGGCAGGACCATGGCTGAGTCATCCATAATTATAACTTGTACATTGCCTGCTAATCTGAACCTCAGATTTCTTCTCTGGCATAACAATAGCTAGCATTTATCGGGCACTCCTATGGGCCAAGCTCATTAGGTCTTTAAACCATCCCAAGAGGTTGGTATTCTCGTGGTCCTCATTTAAAAAAAAAAAATTTTATGTTTACTTATTTTTGAGAGAGAGAGAGGGAAGCAGAGCCTGAGCAGGGAGGGGCAGAGAGAGAGAGAGAGAGAGCGGGAGACACAGAATCGGAAACAGGTCCCAGGCTCTGAGCTGTCAGCACAGACCCCGACACGGTGCTCCAACCCACGAACCGCGAGATCATGACCTGAGCGGAAATCAAGAGCCGGACGCTCAACCCAGCGATCCCTCTCTCCTAATTTAGAGGAGAAGAAACTGAGACTCAGAAGGGTTAGGGAATTGCCTCAGCGGACATAGGGACTTGAATCCTGGCCGACTGTCCCCCTCTCAGCCTGCTCGCAATAGAAGATTTGGGACAAAGAGTTGGGGCAGGAATGTCGCTGATAGTCGGCCTCACAGCCGACTCTCTCCCTCCACCTCCCACTAATACCATCCCCATCTCTGTCAATAGCGCTTTGTTTGGCTGTCTCTCCCTGCGCTATCTCCCTGCCCTGGCACAGCGCCCCCAGAGGCCAGGCAGTGGCCTCAGGTCACCTCTTCTCAGGCCCAGTTGGGGGTGAGGTGGAGGAGTCCCTCTGAAGCTGGGCTTGAGAAGTAACCTTGTCCCTGGGTCGGTAGGGGTGGGAAGGGTATGAAGGGCTCATCAGGAGGGAGGGGCAGCCCCCAGGGTGACGTGGGTTGGGTGCTCAGGTTCTGGAATTAAAAGGGGTGGGGCAGCAGGTGAACCTCCCCCACAAGCCCGTCAGTCCCTCCCCATCTCAGGTTCCCCACCTCAGAGAGGAGGGAACACCAGCTAAAGGAAGGAAGTGGGGCCGCCCTGAGAGGTAGGGGAAAGCGGTCAACCGGCTGGGCTGCCACCACCTTGAACGAACACCAGAGGGCGCCCGAGGCAGCTGTGTGCTCTGTGTCTATTCAGTACCCCCAAGCGCCCCTTGGGTCTCCAGGACGCACAAAAGCCCAAGGCCTTGTGTATTCCGCTCTTTGGGGGTGGAGTACCCTATACATACCCAAGACCCCTATACTTGGCTGTGTCTGGGTGGATGCTTTATTAGCCAAGTCCCCTCCAATGAGCATTTAGGTTATTTCCAAATGTCTTCTCATACAAACAATACCGTAGTGTTCCTACCTGTGGGATTTAATCTACAGATATACCTGCACGAGAGAGAGGGAGGGATCAAAGGGCATGTGTATTTTCCATCTGGAGATTGCCATACTGCCTTTCTCGGAGTCGGCACGGGTTTACACCCAGTGTTAGTTTCCCAGGGCTCCTCTGCAAAGTACCACAAACTACGTGGCTTCAAACAACAACAATTTATTGTCTGACAGTTTAGGAGTCTGGAAGTCTGAAATCGAGGAGTTGGCAAGGCCACTCTCCCTCTGAAGGCTTCCTTTTTGGCTTCTTCTGGCTTTGGGGGGTCACAGGCAACCCTTGGCCCTTCTAAGGCTTATAGACAGACCCTGCCTCTGTCTTCCCAAAGCCCCCTGCCCTCTGTGTATGTCACGTCCAAATTTCCCATTCTTACTAGGACACTGGTTATTGGACTAGGGCCCATCTAATCCATTAGGACCTCATATTAACTTTATTATATTTGCAAAGACTCTATTTCTTTAAAAAAAAAAAATTTTCTTTTTAAGTAATCCCTACACCCAACATGGGGTTCGAACTCACAACCCTGAGATCAAGCATCCCAGGCTCTACTGGCTGAGCCAGCCAGGTGTCCCACAAAGACCCTATTTCCAAATAAAGTCATGTTCACTGACTCCAGGTGGACATGAACTTTGGGGAAACTGTATTCTACGCAGCACATAGTTCCACGAGCCAAGTATGAGAATGGAACAGCCTCGTTTGACATTCTTCAAGGATTTACGTGACAGTTGGCATTGCTGGAAATTAACTTTGGTTCTTGGATGCTGTTTCTTCAAAATGAGATACTCTGTGGGGACGGGGCTCTGTGGGGGCCTGGGATTTATCGGGGTTACAGAGCAGGGTTGGCTTCCTACGTGGCAGCTGGGAAGAAACGCTAATATGACATAGATCTTCTGGGGTGGACGTCTACCTCCATTTCCCGGCCATTTTGTTCGCATGAAATTCTACCCCTGGTCCCGATCAGCTGTGAGCACTAACCCAGAGTATCCAGGCCAGAGGTCACACACGGCCACCCATGAATTGTCCCTGGGAATGTTTTGTCTTGGGCAGGACCTAGTCAACTTTTGAAGCAGATACAGATGTTTAAAAATGGATACATTTCATATAAAAACGTGTATTCTAACTTCTTTGGAAAGAAATATGGTTAACGCTGTGCTCACATTTCCACAGGGCAAGAAACCTTCCTGAATACATTTATTGGCATTTGATATGGTCTCTCCAGCTCTGGGCCTTCAAACCAAGGGTCAGTGCGGTACGGTGGTGCAGGCTGTGGACTCAGGACCCCGACTGCCTGTGTTTGAATCCCAGTGCTGTCCCTTGCTCCTTGTGCATCTTTGAGTAAGCTGCTCGGTGTTCCCAAGACTCATTGTGGCTCTCTATAAAACTATGATTTATTTATTCGACCCATTTTATTGAGTAGCTACTATGTGCCAGGCATTTTCAAGGCATTGGGATTTGCCAGTAAATGAGCAAAGATCCTCCTTCTTGTGGAGATCATTGTGGCAGGGGGTAGACAGTTGGCAAACAATAACGTAATAGGTAAGTTACATAGTAAGTATTCTGAAAGGTGATAAATGCTATAGGAAAGCAAAAACTGAACTCCAAAGTGCACAGGGAATAGGGAATGGGGGCATGGTCGCATTTTAAAACAGGCTGTTCAGAGAAGGCCTTGCGGAGAAAGGGGGCGTTTGTGCAGACTCGAAGGGGTTGAGGGAGTTGGGCAGCTGGTGAGCTGGGGAAAGTATACCAGCAGAAGGAACAGCGATGCAAAGGCCTGGGGCAGGAGGTGGCCTTGATGTTGGAGGAAAGCGCCCATGATGTTGGTTTTACCGTGTGAGCTGCGAGCCAAGGGAGGTTCTGAGCAGAGAAGGGGCACCACCTAACTTTGGCCATACCTGGGTCTGCCTGGCTGCTCTGCCGAGGTCAGACTTGGGGGGTGAGGGAGCACAGAACAGAGACCAGGGAGCAGCTGGTGTAATAATCAGAGAGAGAGGCGACGGTGGCTCAGGCCAGGGGGAAGCTGAGGAGGGGTGGGGTCAGGCTGTATTTCCAAAGTGGGCTAGCCGCTGGGCTGCGCTGGAGCGTGAGGAAAACCAGGAGCCAAGTTCGCTGCTCCAGGGGTTTGATTAGAGCAAGCAGGGGATTGGGTAGCTCAGCAGGGGTGGGTCTGGAGGGCAGGGTTGACAGAAACCGTTTGGCGACAGAAACACACCGCCGGCGAATGCATCTGGAAATGCAAACCTGCAGCCTGGGAGCGGGTTTGGGAACAGTCCCCGGGTCATAGCCTGTTGTAAGGGTAAATGAATGAATGTGTGACTGTAAGGAGCTGAGAACGGCGCCTGGCCTCTCCTATGTGCCAGGAGGGGTCCGCTGTTCCCCTTGCCCAGCTTTGCCTCCAGCTCCCTCTCCCAGAACTCCCGGGCCTCACATCCCTCTCCGGGATGGGAGCAGTGAGGATGCTAGAGAAATGTGCTTCCCAGCAAATTAGCACGTAAACCCACCCTGGGGTCACTCCTCTGACCTTTAGTTAAGTCATCTGTAAAATGAAGAGTCCCCTTTCTCGAAGAATTATCGTGGGAAGCAAATGCGAAAAGGTGGGTTTAAGTGCCCAGCACATGGTAGGTGCTTTTAACCGTCCGTTTTCCCACGGTCGGGGAGAAAAGAGGCACAGTCGGTATCCATCCCAGCTGTTTATTGAAAGGGAGGGGAAGATGAAAGAGGCGCAGGACGGGGAAGGGGCCTGGGGCACAAGGGCAGCAGTGCCTGCCGGGAGGGGGAGAACGGAGGACCCTCCCGGGAGACCCCTCCCCGCTGGAGGTGCGAGCGAGGGGGGAGGGCACGGGGCGGAGTCCATCGGCGCCTCTCTCCGGCTGTCTCGGAGCTCCCCCTAGTGGTAAGAATGGAGATGATGCGTCTGGCCAGAGCCGCTGCAGGATGCAGGGTGGAGGGCACATTCATTACAGGTGAGGGAGGTCAGGACCTATGGGTGATGCTTTCTAGATGAGTGCATTTTCCTCGGCAGAGACATCCCGGTTCTCCTCCCCCTGGGCTCTTAAAGACCATTTAAACGCACGTCCAAATTATCTTCTGAGCTACCTGGGACCATCAAGCCTCCAGGCAGGCTCTCTGGGCCAAAACTGTCCCCCACCCCTTGAGGTGTCCAGCAGGTTCCCTGTTCCACATGCAGCACAAGAGCTGGCCGGGGAGGAGGCTGAAGACATGGGTCCAAATTCCTGCAGACTTCCAGCCTCCCTTGGTCACCTAATCTGTAAACTGGGGCTGAGAACAGCCCATGATGGGGTGGCCTCAGGGGCTCTGACACCAAAATGGACATAGAAGACAGTCCGCAGGAGGTGACTGTTTTCGCACCATCCTGGAGGAGAATCCAAGTGAGCGTTCTGAACCATCCTCGGGCATCCTGGTGCGGCTGACAGATGAAGGGGTCAGGGGATAAAGACGACCTTACCACCCTTCCCCCCAACTTTGCATATGGAGAGTAATGCTTATATCTGGGTAGAATAGGGAAGTCATGGAACTCTAGAATCTGATCCAACCCCCTCAGAGTACGCAGACAGGAACTGACGGTCTGAAAGGGTGAGGGACTTGCCCAGGGTCAGAGTAGAGCGAGGATAGATTGAGGGGGATGGGTTCTACTCCTGAAGGGCCTTGGGAAGGAGGGGTGGGTGGGAAGTTTTGGGGGGACTTGGGGAAAGTCGGCATCTTGGATGAGTTGGGGCCCGATCCCCGGGGAGGGACACTGGGATTTGCTGGGTGTTGTGGGGACATAGGTGGAAGGGACCGGCTTCTCGGGGGGAATTCAGGAGACAGTTGGAGGGCAGGATGTGATGGGACAGAGGAATGGTCCAGACCCCAGGTCTGGCTCCTCCTCTAGCCTCGTGGGCAGCTTAAGAGTCTCGCTTCGGCTGGATGGTCTGCACAGAGGATCGCCCAAAGGGGCTGGCAGGTGGTGAAAACCAAGACTGGCCATTGACATCGCGGAAGATGGGGGACAGCTGCTGCTCTGGCTCGTCCCCGAAGATCTCCACGTGACCATCCGCTTCGATGTCCAGGGGTTCTGCCTTGGTGTCTTGGCTCAGCCAGCCGGCCACGGCCCAAACCAGGCAAATGGCCAGCAGGATCCCAGCCGCCACGCACAGCGCCGTGCCTGCCAAGCGGCAGGTGCCCAGAGCCTGGTTGTAATCGGCTGCCCGCTGATCCAACACCAAGAATTCCCCCTCTCCGATGCCCTCCAGCTTGGGCGGCACCGCGTAGCCAGTGGTCAGGGCCGCCACCCCCAGCAACAGGAGAAGGGTTCCCGAAGACAGGCTGATCTGGAGAGAGGCAGACAGATTGGGAAGTAGTCAGGGCCAAGATGATCCCAACTGGGTTTTAAGGGAACTCCTTGGTCTAACCTTAAGAGACGGTAATCGCGCTGAGTCACAGAACATACCTTCTAGGACCTAACTGGTGAAGGACACAAGATGTCATGTTCTGTTTTGAATCTTGAGGCCCCTTGGTCTCAATGTCCTTTCCAACTCTCGCTTAGGAACCACTTAGGTTTCTCCTGCCAACCTTAAGTTTTCCTTCATCATTATTTAGGTCCTGTCTCATCTCTCTGTCCCATCTACCCGCTATCTCCCTGTTGGGATAACTCCTATACATCCCTCAGATCTCATCTCAAACCTCGCTTCCTCAGGGAAGCCTTCCAGGATGCTCCTGGACTGGGTCAGGTCCCCCGCTTAGGATTCATACAAACACTGCACATTTGTTCTTCCATGCACTCACTTTGGCGCACACTTGAACATGTACTGTCTTGCCTATTTCTTTATTTTTTAAAGTTTATTTATGTTGAGAGAGCGCACACCCATGTTCAAGAATGAGTGGGGAAGGGGCAGAGAGAGAATCCCAAGCAGGCTCCATGTTCAGTGAGGAACCCAGACCCGGGGCTTGATTTCAGGAACTGTGAGATCATGACCTCAGCTGAAATCAAGAGTTGAACCCTTAACCAACCGAGTCACCCAGGTGCCCCTTGAACTTGTACTTTCATCACTATGTAAGTGATGTCTGCCTGCCCCACTTGAAAGGGAGACACTGGAAGGAGCCACTAGGGTGGCTTTACCAGCACAGTGCTGGTAAAGAGCAGTAGCTGAGGAAATGTTTGCAGAATGACTAAACGAACCACAGCTAGGAGCTGCTGGAGAACAAGGACCGCGTCTTAAATTTTCTGTGCGCAAGAGCCTAGCTCCCTGCCTGGCAATTTGAAGATGCTCAACATTTTAAACTATGGACCCTCTTTCTTCTGATCTTCCCTGATCACCCCAGGCACTGAGAGCACTTCCTCTCCCAGCACCCTCTGATCCTCTGGCCTGGGGCTGTGCGTTCACTGTAGATAGAGGGAAGCCCTTTGAAAGCAGAGGGGAAGGAACCTCTGCCTCAGTCTCCTTATCGCATTTAGCAGAAGCTATGCCCACTGTAGGGACTCAGTTTACTGCCATCCCCACGCCTCTGCCCACACTGTGTGCCCTGATAGACCTCTCTCCCTGGTCATTATAGACACCCATCGTTTCTCTCATGCCATCCACTACCGTGGCAACCGTACCCCAATATATCATTGCGAAGCCACAATAAGATTTAACTGAGATGAACCCCACTTCCCGAGCCGGTCAGTATATACTTTCCCCCTGGCCATAGTAATTAGCGCAGAGACGGGCAAGTGACCGGGTCAGAGCTAAGGCAATGCTTGACGGGACTTCTTGAGATGAAAAGCATTGTTTTCTTTTTTTTTCTGAAGGAAAGACTAGAGGAAATTCTGATTTCCTGTGGACAGTGCAGAATGAGACACTGAGGGTCAGCAAGCTAGCAGCTCTCTGGGGGAACATGCAGGAAGATCCTGAAGCCAACAGGGGCCACATGGATGGGGGCACAATGGGGAGCCTGAGGACTGAGAGACATCTTGAGTCCCCGGTGTGCTGGGTTGGTCGAACTGCTGGACTGAACTTTACCTAAGTTGCTCAACCTCCGGTCTTTTCAATAAAAGGACTGATATTTCCCCTGTATTGTCTAAACCCATTTGAGGTTTTTTTCCCAAGATTTTATTTATTTTTAAAAAAAATTTTTTAATGTTTTATTTATATTTTAGAGAGAGAAAGAGAGAGAGCGTGAGCAGGGGAGGGTCAGAGAAAGAGGGAGACACAGAATCCGAAGCAGGCTCCAGGCTCTGAGCTGTCAGCACAGAGCCCGACGTGGGGCTCGAACCCACGAACCATGAGATCATGACCTGAGCCGAAGTTGGATGCTCAATCGACTGAACCACCCAGGAGCCCCTCAAGATTTTATTTTTAAGAAATCTCTACACCCAATGTGGGACTCAAACCTACCACCCGAAGATCAGGAGCCGCACACTCTACCGGCTGAGCCAGTCGGGCGCCCCAAATATGTATGGCGTTAAATGACTTATCAACAGTAGCCATTTGGCAATTTTCTTTAAGGAGGCTCCACACCCAACGTGGGGCTTGAACTCATGACACTGAGATCAAGGGTGAATGCTCTGCCAACGGAGCCAGACAGGCACCCTCTAGTTGGATTTTTGTGGCTGTTGTTGTCGGCTGCACACGCAAGACACTTATCTGCTACACCATCCCCCTTCTTTCTATCCACCGATCCCATCTCCTCTCTGCAGCCCCAGGAAATCACATGAGTTGCTTCCCTTGGCCTTACCTTCCAGCACAGTGAGGGCCAGGGTCGGCGGGGACACAGGACAGGAGGCCCCTCAGGGTCATCGCCGAGGGCCATACCTGCACAGTCTTCATAGAAAAGGTGCAGATAGGAGCGGACCCCATACCATTTGCCGTCTTCCACATTGGGGCCACGGCTACAGCCGCAGGAACGGTCACAGTTTGGCATCATGGATCTCTGTGGGCGAAGCAAGCTGCAGTGGGCAGAGGGAGGGGTCCGTGAAGCCCTCCCAGGCCCCCCCGCATCGTTGTGCCTCATCCACTTTTCCTTGCATTTTGGATAACCCGCGCTCAGAACACAGCCTGCCTTCTAGACGCGCTGGCTTGTCTTTCCCCACGAATGAGCCAACGCACAGGAACTCTGAGAATCGCAGGTGCCAACAAATGTACTTGTTTAGTCTGGAGGCCACCCAGTGGTGGGGAGCGTGGGACCTGGAGCCTGTCTGGATTGGAATCCCGGATCCGCCACTTCCTGGCAGTGTGACCTCAGACAAATGCTTTTACCTCTCCAAACCTCGGTTTCCTCATCTGTAAAGCAGGGCTAGTAATCACACCCGCTTCACACAGTTACTGTATCTGAGACCAAGAAATGGTAGCAGTTGTAGTTACTATTATTGTTATTTCTTCATTATTATTTTTATCTGACACTTTCTGAGCCCCGTATCTAAAATAAGAGGTTCTCACCCATATCTCCTCGCAAAATCTTCCCCTTTTTTCAGGGTATGCTTGGGGGCGACTGTCATGGCTGACACTTTGTCCAATATGGCCGAGCTCCCAAGGTGCAAGGCCCTAAAAAGTCCCTCCCTAGGGCTGCCCCTCACAAGGCAAGAGCCTCCACACCCCAGGGAATCTTGACTCCAGAGGTGGTGAAAGCCAGGGGCCCTCTTAGGCCCAAGGGTTGTTCGATTTCTAGGGAAACCCATCTAAGAACGCCTCTTTTTTGAATAAGACATTTTTATTGAGGTATAATGGACACATACCATCGTATTAGTTTCAAGTGTGCAACATAATGATCTGGTACTTGTAATGATCGCCATAAAGTCTAGTTAACATCTGTCGCCATACGTAGCTACCGATAAATTTCTTTCCTTATAATGAGAACTTTTAGGACCTGCTCTCTTAGCAACTTTCAAATACGCAGCTCTGTATTATTACCTACAGTCACCAGGCTGTACATCATATCCTCATAACTTATTTGTTTTATAACTGGAGTTCGGACCTTTGAACCCCTTTACCCATTTTGCCCAGCCCCTACCCTGCCACTGGCAACCACGAATCTTAGGAATCTTTCTTTTCGCAGATGGAGACACTGAAGACTAGGTAATGGAAAGTACTCGTGTATTTACACACAGATAGGACTAAAAACCAAAGTGGGGGGGGAGGGAGGGGGCTGAGGGAAGAGGAGTTTGCGATGGGGAGGGACTGGGCTCCTGACCAGCTTTAAACAAAATAAAACAAGGCACTTCTACTGAAAGAGAAGACAAATTTCTTCTGGCCCTTCCCCCTAATTTCCCATCAATGTGGCCTTCAACTTCCTGCATATCCTGCATAGAGAGACTCGCCAGCACACACACACACACACACACACACACACACACACACACCAGAGACGTACACAGATTGACGCACATACACACACAGTACAAACACACACCTAACACAGATACACAAACATACATACCCAGGCAGGCACGCATATACCACACAGAGACATAGAAAGACACACGCAGGACACAGACACGCAGACACACCGCACACCTAGACACGCCGCAGAGAAACACCAAGCACACAGATACACACACGTACACACACAGAGCCAAAGTGTGGGTTGGGCTGATTCTCGGAGTCCCCACGAATCCAAACAAAGCGCCGGAAGTGCTCTTTGTAAAGCCTGTCTATAACTCGCGGTTCTTCACAATCCCCCCTCACAACTCGGGGGAAACAGAGAAGAAAAGGAAAGGACCAAAAATGTTTTCTTTGGACAGAGAATGGGAAAAGGCATAGCCCAAAAAACGAAAGGCAGAGAAGGAAGGGGGCGAGTGGTCCCTGGAGAGAACAGGAATCTTCCTGAGAGGTGGGGGGCGGGGCTCCCAGGGGGTGTGGCCAGCGAGGGGCCCGCCCCCGGCCGCGGCTCTCTGGAGGCCCCGGGTGGGAGAAAGAATGCGGGCCAGAGGGGCAGTCAGAGTCAAGGCAGCGCCTGTTAATTAAAGACCCTGGGGGAAGGGGCAGGGAGGAGAGGCTCAGGAATTGTTGGTCTGGATTCGCTCCTCCCCTGCAGCCCTCACTGCCCCTCTCCCCCCAATATACCTAATCACTCAGTCTTGCTGGCAAAGGAGAAGGAAGGTGACCTTGACGCTGCCTCCCCGTCGGCCTGGCCCCTCCTCCTCCCCTGCTGAGGTTGCAGGGAGGCGGCCCGGTGGTCAGGGGGAGGGAAAAGGAGGATGCTCCGGACCCGGCGCGGGTACCCGGGACGTGGGTTGCCATAGGAAACGCTGGGGAGGTGTCCCAAGAGGGGAGGGGGGAGGAGCCCGGCGAGNTTCTCCTTCCCAGATCCCCCCAGACCCGGCCACTTCAGTGTCCGGCGCAGCCCATGCTGGGAGAAGGGGCTTCCTCCCCGGGGCCAAGGCCAGCGAAATCCGGCCAATTCCTCCCTCTCCACCGCACCACTGTTTCTGGTCGAGGTTAACTGCATCCTTTCTCCCGGGGGGAAACCGAGGCACGGAGGGGTGGGAAGAGGTTTTAGTAGACAGGTGGGTAGGGCTCTTGTCCTCCGAAGCCTCCTCCCATCCTCTCAGCCCTGAGGGGTCTCTAGGCGACCGGGCTGGTGAGATCTCTGCCCCCTGCTACTTCTCTGGGACCTCACCTCCTAAAGCCCGAGGCACACCGAGGCTTGGGCGCCGCCGTCCGGTCCGAGGCTGGCCGTGGCCGTGCAGGGGGTGCGGGCGGGGTTCCCCGGAACCCGAGAGAAGGCAGGGTGGGGGGTCGGGCCCCTCGCGGAGCAGGGCTGAGCTCACCTCTCTGCCTGCCGTCTCCGCGGAGCGGGAGCCGGAGCGAGAGCCGAGCCCGAGCTGGTTCGGTCGGCG
>NW_027530508.1:4140684-4155089 GCF_008692635.1 Crocuta crocuta
CGCCCGCCCGCCCCGCGGCCTAGCTCTGCAGACTGTCTGCCCCTGAAGGACGGAGAGCCCCTGTCCCTTTCCAGGGCTCCCTTCTCTCTCTGAGACCCCAGACCCCTCGCGGACGCCCCACGGCCCCCCAGGAACCCACCGCCTCCCTCCTGCAGTCCCTCAAACTCCGCATCTGCCTCTCCGTCACTCCCTCGATCACCCAGCCGCCTCCGACTGAAGACCCTTGCCTTCTGAGCCGTCGTTTCCTCCTTGTATCCTCACTACCCTCTCTGGGTCTCCACCCCCTGCAGGGAGCCCCTAACTCCGTATACAAACCCTATTCTTGCTGAGCCCCCACCTTCTCCACAGACTCCAGCTCGCTCTCTCTCTCAGCCCTCACCCATGGCTGAGCCCCGACTCGCTCTCAGGAGCCCCCTACCTCCTAGTGGAGCCCGCACCTCTCACGCTCCCATCCTCTCTGAGCCCCTATCCCTTGCTAAGGATCAGCCCTCTCATCCTGAGAAGGGAGCTGGGCTTGGGGAGAAGGGGCTGGGAGAGAAGCTTCCTTTCCCCTCTGGAAGGGCCAATGAGATAGTCTCCCTTATTCTCTCTCCTAACCTGCCCGAGTTCCGCCCTGGGCAGTGTGTGCCTATGGCCCATCTCTCTGGAGAGCCAGGCCTTGGCAGCCAACTGTGTCTACTTCATTCCTTGCCATGCGCCCACAGCCTGGCTTTTGTCCCGCACTTGCTGTGTGCTCTTAGGAAAGCCACTGCCCTGCTCTGAGCTTCTCCAGGCACCATTGCACCAACGTGCCTTCGTGCCTTGAGCGTAATTCTCTCTCTTCATGTGCTGGGGGCAGGGACACAGGGGTGGATGAACTCTGAGAGAGGAGGCCAGATCTTTTTCGTTCACTGATGTACCCCAGAGCCTCACGCATTGCTCGGCCTTGAGCAGGCAGCTCAACAAATATTTGCTGAACACAAACTAGTGATAATAACACATCTGCGCTGTTCCTTATGTGTAAAGGGCTTGTCTAAGTGCTTTACATGTACTACTCACTCACTTAACTATGTGAGTGTGAGAGACAGAGGCAGACAGTCAGAGACAGAAAGAGGAAGTCCTGGAGCCCAGAACTAAAGGCCTCAAACGGTGACAGGAGGGGCAGCTGGAGAAGCAGGCCGTCCATGAGACCCTCCAGGCCTCATAAGCCAAGGTGAGGAGTTTGGACTTCAACCCAAGAGTAGTGGGGAACCATGGAAGGATTGGAAAGAGGGGAGGAGTGTGATCTGAAAAGATCCCTCTGGCTGCTGGTCCCTTGGGAGACCAGGATAGAATGTTCCAGAGTGGCCCAGAGAGATCAGTGAGGAGGCTCCACGTTGGAGATGACTGTGTCCTGGTCTAGTGGGCTTACAGAAAAACGAATGGATCCAAGAGATGTTAGGGGGTAAAATGAACTAAAGGGATAGCAAATGATTGGAAACAACCTGTCCTGTTGTTTTTAATTTTTTAATGTTTATTTATTTTCTTTTTAAAAAATTTTTTTAAATGTTTTTATTTATTTCTGAGAGAGAGACAGCATGAGCAGGGGAGGGTCAGAGAAAGAGGGAGATACAGAATCTGAAACAGGCTCCAGGCTCTGAGCTAGCTGTCAGCACAGAGCCCGACGTGGGGCTCGAACCAACGAACCATGAGATCATGACCTGAGCAAAGTCAGACGCTTAACTGACTGAGCTACCCAGGCGCCCCACCTGTCCTGATTTTAAAACATGGCAACAAATTCTTTAGCACACCTCCTGTGGAGAGATGGGATCCACGTACCCTTTCTTAGTATCTTGGGTGAGCCAGTGAGTGCATGGGCCAAGTGATGCTGTGACACACAAGGCTAGGACATAAAAGGGCGTGCACTATCCCTGGAACTCTAGCTCTTGGAGCCGTGAGGAGCCACCCAAGAAGTCTGTCTACCTTGAGGCTGCCATGTTGTGAGGAAGCCAAAATTACCTGGAAAGCCGATGTGAAGTTACTGTTCCCAGCGGACCTTGCTCTTTCAGTCATCCCACTTCAGACATCAGACAAGTGAGTGAAGAAGCAACCAGATGCTTCCGGTTCACAGCTGTTCGAATCCGTTTCTGCTCCAACGGGAGTGGAGAGGGTTCTAGAAGTTCTGGAGGTAATAGGAAGGGATGAGGTTAAGAGTGCAGGAGGATGGGCCGGCCTTGAGCCGACACAGGAAGGATCCAGTATTCTCTGAGACCCGGGGTAAGGAGAGAGGGGGGCCGCTGAAAGAGATACAGGGTGGTGGTTGTGAGTTGAACTCTGGAGTCAAGCAGATCCAGGGTTGAATCTTGGTTCTGCCACTCGATCGTTCCATGATTTAACTGCTCTGAGCCTGTTTCCCTGACCGAAAATAGGCGTAATGTTAGTAGTTGCCTCTCAGAAGGGTTGTAAGAGTGGAATGAGGTGTGCACACAAGGCCCTCAGTGAGGCACCTGGCCCAGAGCAATAACTCAACAAACTTCTTGCTAATATTAGTATTGTTACCTTGGTTTATGGGTGAGGAGGATAGGAAGTTGAGTGATAAGACATCTGATAAGTTGAATGCTCTGGAGAAAGACAAGAAGTATCATCTATTAAGAGGTAGGTTTATGAGGTCCCTGCGTGACTCAGACAGTTAAGCGGTTAAGTGTCTGAGTCTTGATTTTGGCTCAGGTTATGACCTCACAGTTTGTGGGTTCGAGGCCCACCTTGGGCTGCGCACTGACAGTGTAGAGCCTTCTTGGAATTCTCTCTCTCTCTCTCTCTGCCCCACCCTTCCTTGCATTCTCTAAACAAACAAACAAACTTAAAAAAAAAAAAAGAAAAGAGGAAGGTTTTAGGAGCATCAGGCTGGCTGAGTCAGTGGAACATGGGATTCTTGATTTTGGGGTTGTGAGTTTGAGCCCCATGTTGGGTTTAGAGGTTACTTAAAAAGTAAAATATTAAATAAAGAGAAAGAGAAAGTTTTAGTTCAACAGGAGGCTTAAAAAAGGTGGTGAAGCAGGCACAAAAGGCCATATATTGTATGTTTCCATATATGTGAAATACCCAGAGTCTGAAATTCCAGAGACAGAAAACAGATTATTGATTCCTAGGGGTGAGGGGAAGGGAGGAATGGGGAGTGACTGCTTAATTGCTTTCCTTTTAGAGTGATGAAATATTTTAGAACTAAATAGCGGTGAGGGATGCACAACAGTGTGAATGTACTATCATTAATGATAAACTTTATGTTACATATGTTTTACCACAACCTTTTTTTTTTTTTACAAATAGTTTATTGTCAAATTAGTTTCCACATAACACTCAGTGCTCATCCCCACAAGTGTCCTCCTCCATGCCCATCCCTCCTCCCCCCCACATCCATCAGTCCTCAGTTTTTGTCAGCATTCAAGAGTCTCTCATGGTTTGCCTCTCTCCCTTTCCCCCACCATTTCCGCCCTTCTTCTCCCCCTTGTTCCTCCGTCAAGTTCCTCCTAATCCTCCTATACGTGCAAACATATGATATTTGTCCTTCTCTGCCTGACTTATTTCGCTCAGCATAACACCCTCAAGGTCCATCCATGTTGCTACACATGGCCAGATTTCATTGTTTCTCATTGCCATGTAGTATTCCATGGTATAGATAAACCACATCTTCTTGATCCATTCGTCCGTTGATGGACACTTAGGCTCTTTCCATGTTTTGGCTATTGTTGAGAGTGCTGCTATGAACATTGGGGTACATGTGCTCCTATGCATCAGCATTTCTGTATCCCTTGGGTAAATTCCTAGCAGTACCACAATCTTTAAAGGGTGGTAAAGATTTGGAATAATCAGTAGTAATGATGGTGGTGGTGGGGACAGATCTCACTTACTGAGCGTTTACTATGTGCCAGGGTAGTTTATCTTCTCAACAACCTTATGAGGTCACTTACCTCGGCAGGTGGGGCAGGAAGAGGGGTGACTGGGGATGCAGAGAGCAGAGAAGAAAACAGACCCCACACGGAACCTCAGGACAGATCCTGGCTCAGTGAGGAAGGACGCCAAGGCGGCTCAGGAGCAGAGCAGATGGATCTGGAGAAGATGCAGGGATTGCAGACGGAGGAGCTCAATGAAGTCCAAAAATAGGTGGTTAGGAAGAAAAGGAGTCTGAGGTCACAGTGTGGGACGTTGTAGATTTTCAATGTAGAACCTGGTGAGAGATGAGAAGGTTTACTAAGCCAGTGCTATCCAATAGAAGTTTCTGCGAAAAAGGGAATGTCCTAGATCTGTGCTGCCTGAACAGGCGATGTTTAGCTATTAAGCATTTTGAAGTGTGGCTAGTGTGACTGGGGAATTGAATTCTAAGTTGTATTTAACCTTATTTATTTATTTAAATGTTTATTTTTGAGAGAGCGCAAGTGGGGGAGGGGCAGGGAGGAACAGAAGATCGGAAGCAGACTCTGTGCTGACAGCAGAGAGCCCGATGAGGGGTTCCCATTCATGAACTGTGAGATCATGACCTGAGCTGAAGTCGGACGCTTAACCAACTGGGCCACCCAGGTGCCCCTTTATTTATTTACTTTTAAGTAGGCTTTACACCCAATGTGGGGCTTGAAGTCATGACCTGACATCAAGAGTCATGCGCTCTACTGACTGAGCCAGCCAGACGTTCCCTAACCTTAATTACTTTATTTTTTTTAATGTTTTCTGTTTATTTATTTATTTTGAGAGAGACAGAGATGGCGCGAGTGGGGGAAGGGCAGAGAGAGGGAAGGAGAGAAAGAATCTCAAGCAGGCTCCCAGCGGCGAGCACAAAGCATGATGTGGGGCTTGAACTCATGAAACTGTGAGATCATGACTGAGCTGAAACCAAGAGTCGGTTGTTTAACCGACTGAGCCACCCAGGCGCGTCCCAACCTTAATTACTTTAAATAGCCACATGTGGCTAGTGGCCATCATATCTGACAGTCAGGTGTCAGTGGACAAACTTGTTTCCAGGGCCCTGCTTTGAGCGTGGCTGCCATCTCAGACTCCCATCATCCATCCCCTTTCACCGAGTGCTTTTGCCCTGCCCCCTCGTGGGCCCCTTGTCTACGCTGTAGCCACCATGATCCTTCCAGCATGAGTCAGATTCTCATAGGGGAGTCTCACTCCTTGTTCCAAACCCTGTAATGGCATGTCCTCTGACTCAGGGTAAAAGGAGAAAACTGTGGTGGATTAAAGATGGCCACGAACTCTTTGTCCCTCTGCCCTTCAAGAGGTGCCCTTCAATCTGAGTTGGCCCCGGCGACCTCTTCAACCCATCCAATGTGGCGAAAGCAATGCCGTGCCCGTTCCGGACTGAGCTTTCAAGAAGACTGGCTTCCTCTTCTCCCTCTTGGAACACTCACTTCTGGAAGGCTCCTTCTTGCACTCCAGTCCCCACGCTGAAGAAGCCCAAGCCACGTGGAGAGGCCACACGCTGGTGCTCCTATTTGGCATCCCCCGGACAAACTTCCGGCCCACGGCTCGCGCCAAGCACTGTACTGAATGAACAGCATGGTGTGAGTAAGTCATCTTAGACAAGTCGGCCCACTCGAGCTCCTAGGTGACATCACGCGAACAGAATTATCCCATTGAATCCCGTAAACCCACAGTATCTTGGGAGAGAATAAAACAGCTTAGGCCCTTAAGTTGACCAATGGGTCTGTTATGCAGCAATGACTTTGCCAAACCAGTTCTTACTAGGACCTATGCTTGCCCCTCCCCCCCACGACCTTACTTCCCTCCTTGATCTCATCTTCTTCCGTTCCCTTGCTCACTCCCCCAGCCACACTGGCATCCTTGCTATTCCTACAATGAACCAAGCACAACAGGCAAACTCCTTTCTGGAGGCTTCAGAGCCTTTGTCCTTGTTTGTTTCTCTGTCTTGACTGATCTTTCCCCAGATAGCTGCATGGCTAGCTTCTGGCTTTATTCAGATCTCAGCTCGTATGTCACCTTGTCAAAGGGGTTTCATTTAAAGCCTGTGGTGGAGACATGGACGGCTCACCAAATTTCCATGTGTTTCGCATATATTTCCCAGGTCCCTTGAAGTTAGACAAAGCTGTGTGATGAGTTCTTGCCAATGAGATCCAGGTCTCCAAAGAGAATCCTTGGCTGCAGAATTTCTTGGAGGAGAAAGAGCAGAACTTAACATTCATTTAGTTAACAGGAAACCCTGAAAACAACCGAGGGTGAGAAGCTGGGTTGCTAAGAAACCTTCGAGAATGGGGGAGACGGTTGGCATCCATTGCTAGGCAACCTAAAAGAAGCTAGACGGGCAGGTTCGGCTGCAGGCAGCTTTCCCCCTCTTTTTCATAGGCTCCCTGAATGCCAGACTGGATATACTCTTAGGCACTTCTGGTCCAACCCCCTAGCTGAATAGATAGGGAAACTAAGGCCTCAAAAGGCAAGATGATTAGCCCAAATTCCCTCTAGTTTCTCAACAAGAGCAAAGACAAATGGCATAGGAGGGCATTGTCGTGGGGAGTGACCTGGCATGGCCGAGGCGGAGTTTCAGGGTAGAGCTGACTGATAGCTGAAGAAGAGTCTATAAAACAATAAGGAAGTCAACTGTAAAAGGCCTTGAATGCCAGGCCAAGAATCTTAGACTTGATCCTGAGGGGAATGGAGAGCCACTGAAAGGTTTTCAGCGATGGTCACATTTGTTTTCAAAAGACCCCTTGGGGGGCGCCTGGGTGGCTTAGTCGGTTGAGCGTCCGACTTTCGCTTGGGTCATGATCTCGCGGTTCGTGGGTTCGAGCCCNTGCAGTCTTCTCTTGCAGTCTTCCCACTTGCAGTTACTGGTGTCTGGAAAGCTTTGTCCTTCATCCAAATCTGCTTACTCTCACTGTTTTAGTTATAATTGCTTCATGACAAACTGTCCCCCAAACTTAGTAGCATGAATAACCACCCTTCCATCATGGCCATGGACTCTGTGTGTCAGAAATTCAGACAAGGTGAGAGGGGGTGGCTTGTCTCTGTTCCATGGTGGCTGGACCTCAGCTGGGGAGACACTGCTTCAGCTGGGAGTGACTTGAAGGACTCTGGGCTAGAATCACCTGGAGACTTCTTTGCTTGCTTGTCTGGCTACTGGACAGGTGCCCACATCTGGAGCACCTGCACGGAGTCTCTCCCTAGGTTTTGGGCTTCTTTACTGCATGACGACTTAGGGGTGCTAGACTTCTCATCCGGTGATTCAGTGTAGAAACCTACAGCATCTTTCTGCTACATCTTATTGGTTACAAGTGGATCACGAAGGCCAGTGGAGACTCAAGAGGAAAGAAATGTATGGAAGGAATGTCAAAGAACTTGTAGCCACGTTCTAGAATCGCAACAACCTATGGAGGTGTCAGTTACAGCTTAAGCGTCACCTCCTCCATGAAGTGATCTGACATGCCCTGCTCCGTGTCTGGATTAAGTGTCCCCCGTGTTCCCCCAGACTCCCTGTCCATCTCCAACAATGCATCTCCATCCCTCTGTTTATCCTCCTCGGGACTGTGAGTTCAGTAAGGACAGACCATGTCTGTCTTTTTCACCTTTGTACACCCAGCACCCAGCACAGAGCCTGGCAAAAGCAGACCCATAATAAACGTTTGTTGAATGGGTGAGCAAATGAGTGAGCGAATGAGCTAAAGCATGGAGTCAGATGCAGCAGTCAATCCTTCTTGTGAAGCTGACATACTAGTTAGAGAGAGATACAAAATCAAAGCTGTATATGACAAATACCACAGTGATAAAGGCTATTAAGAAAAATCAGGCAAAAGCAAGGGGATAGCGTAAGGGGGTGGGTGGGTGATACTTTACAAGAATGATCAGGAAAGACCTTTTTGAGGTAGTGACACTGGAGCTAAGATCCAAAGAAGTGAGGGAGTAAGCCATGGGGGTATCCGGGAGAAGAGCGCTTCCAGCAGAGTGAACAGCAAAGGGCTAGTCTAAAGGGCAGAAGGGGGCATGTGCTTGGCAGCTCTGAGGAAAAACGAGGAACCTGCGTGGCTACGGTATGGCAAGGGAAGGAAAAAGCGATAGGAGATGAATCCCAGGACGGACCAAGGGTTACAGCCTGCGATTACATAGGGCTTTGCTGGCTGTGCAGAGGACTCTGGCTTAGTCTGAATGAGATGGGGAGTTCTGAGCAGGGGCAGGCCATAGTCTGATTTATAGTTTAGCCAGATCCTTCTGGCTGCTATGTGGACAAGACTGTGATTGAGGCAAAGGAGAAAGCAAGGAGTCCAGTGAGGAGGCTGGTTCATAATAACCAGGCAAGAGATGGGGTGGGGGTGAGGGGGACGAGGAACATGAGGATAGCCATTGAAAAGGTGAGAAGTGATAGTGACACAGGAACATTTTGGATGTATGGTCAACAGGGATAAGGAATACGAAGCTATGGGGAGAAAGAGGAGCCAAGGATCACCAAGAGGTTGTTGGCCTTTTAGCCAACAGAGATGTGGGGTGCAGAGCAGGCTTGGGAGCACCATGGAAACAAGAATTCATGTGTAGCTAGGCTAGGTTTGAGGTGCCAATTAGATATCCTGGTGGAGATGACAAGAAGGCAGCTAGACTGGAGTCTGGCAGCATCAGGGTGGAGACGCAGGCTTGAGAATCCACAGCTTTTCAGTAGAATTCTAAGATGGCCTCAAGATTCCCGCCGGCAGGTGTGAATGTCCAACAAAACCAGCTCCCCTCTGTGCAGGCGAGACCAGGGAGCACAATGGATGTCACGCTTCCGCTTCGGTTACATTATGTGACAAAGGGGAAGGGATTTGGCAGATGTGATTTAGGTCTCAAATTAGTTGATTTTTTGATTCATCAAAAGAGAGGTTTTCCCGGGTGGGCCCAACCTCATCAAGTGAGCCCTTTGTTTTTAATGTTTATTTATTTTCGAGAGAGAGAAACTGTGAGCAGGGAAGGGGCAGAGAAGGGGGGGACCAAGGATCCGAAGTAGGCTCCATGCTCATAGCAGAGAGCCCGAAGCTGGGCTCAAACTCATGAACCACGAGATGATGACCTGAGCCAATGGAACCACCCTGGAGCCTCCTCAAGTCAGTCCTTTAAAAGAGAGCCTTCCCTTAAAATTAAAAAAAAACAAAAAAACAACAACTAAATAAAAATAAAAGAGCTTTCTCTGGGATGTCTGGCTGGCTCAGTCAGTAGCGCATGTGACTCCTGACCTTAGGGTCATGAGGTCGTGAGTTCCAGCCCCATGTTGGGTGCAGAAATTACTTTAAAAATGAATGAATGCATGGATGGATGGATGGATGGATGGATAAGATCCTTCCCTGGACCAACCAACTAGAAGCTGCAGGAAGATTCTCCTCGCTGTCCTTGGCAAAATAAGGTGTCACTCTGTGAGAACACCTGGGAAGACAGAAACTGTGAGTGGCCCTTAGGATTCAACAAAGGCACCAGCAGACAGCCCAGAAGAACACAGGGACTTTGACCCCAGGGAACTGAACTCTGCCCAGTACCAGGTGAATTTGGAAGCAGATGCAGAGTTCCATAAAGGAATGGAGCCCCGGCCAACACCTCCTCACTCAATGCAGCCTGGTGAGATCCTGAGCAGAAGGCCCAGCTAAGGCTTGCCTGGCCCACGGACACTCAATAAATGCATGTTGTTTTAGACTGTGGCAATTTGTCACCCAGCAATAGAAAACTAACCCATCAGGTGTTTTTAAAACCTTGGAACCAAGATGGTTCAAATAGCCCAGGCCTGGGACCCCACGGAGACAAGTCAAGCACTGCATGGACCGAGTGAGGTTAGAGGGGGACACGCCCCGCCCCTCACCCTCAAATGCTTCTTACTCCTTCCAGCCTCTAGGTGTCCCCAGAGTCCACATAAGCAGGTCTCTCACCTTTTACAGGTCAGAATCCATTTCCTTCAGAAATGGAAAAACCCAAATAATATAACAATAAATGGTCTCTCTTCCATTCCTATTTCCCCCTCCCCAACTTTATGTCTGGGAACTAAGGCTGCAAAGGAGCCCTGCCCAAGGTCCCACAGTGATCTAGGACTGTCCCCTGCCGGGCACTTTACCCTCTCCAGCATTCTGAAGGGCAAGGAAACAACCTCCCACCCTCCAGCTTTGACTAGGGGAGAGATCTGGAGGGGCTGCTGGGCGGAGACTGCAGTTTCTAATTGATGCCAACAGGATGGGGTGTGGTTTTGAGGTTGGGGCTGCCGGTGTGTGTGGAGAAGGGAAGGGACCCCTCCTGGGGACAGAGCCATCCGAGGTGCCCAGCTGCGGTTACAGGACCAGTGGCCCAAGTCTGTCTAGCCCCTCGCACCCTTCCTTGCAGACCGAGTTCCCCAAAAGCAAACACTGAGACCGAGTCTGGGGTGCAAGAGATTTATTAAGGATATAAACACCTGTGAAAAGAAGAGGGAGGGAGCAGGATTGGGTTCGGGAGGTCAAACTGCCCTGCAGCCCTGGCAAAACCTCGGCCACCCCGGAGGGGCGGGTGGTACAAGTACTGCCTGTCAGGGTCTGTCCCCACACTGGACGGGAACAGCCAGGCATTTGTACCTGATCTCCCTGGGACACCAGACGCAGACTGTTCTGGGGCAAATAGATCCAGGCTGCTGGAGGCCAGCCACTGACCAGATTCCTCACAGCCGGGGAGGTGCTTGCTCCTTACAAGGGGTTCAGGGTGACACCTACGTCTTCCTCACCTTCTCAACTCTTCCCAGAGGATTTCCCCCCCCCCATCTTGCTTTCAGAGGCTGAGGGAAAGCAGTCACTATAATTCCTGCACCTCCCCCAACCTGACACCCCTTTTCTGTACTCCCAAACCTGCTCTAGTCATTTGGTACCCCAGTCCCCAAGTACCCTCTCTCAATGAGGTTTGCACTCTTGGCCTTCATTCTTACAGGCTCTGTCCAACCTCAGGAATCCACTGGATCCGGCAGTGGAGGAATTAGGGGGAAGGGGAGGAGGTCAGGGGGACAGAGTTTCAAAAAGGCCTGCCTCGGTTTCCAAAACACGCTGGTAAGAATCTCAAGGACAGGAACTGCTGTGGCTTCTGTTGGGTCTTCTTGAGTCATTCAATAAATCTACACTGAGGGCCAACCGCAGGCCGGCTCTGGGACCCGGCCCGCCAGCCCAGGCCCTGCGCTAACAGCCTAACACCATCTGCGGACTGAAACAGGGAAGGAGAGGCAGCACCGTGACCCCGACACTCCACCAGGGCAGAGAACCAAGGTGTGGGGCCCTGACTTTGACCTTGGCTGCCTGCAGGCCCTCCTGCAGGTTCCTGCACCACTCTGACCTGGACTCCTCCTCTGGACAATGGAGGAAGACACTTCAGGGAGCACCTCATTCAATGCGGCTCACCTCACTTCATGTCACCCTGAAGCAGGTACTGTTACCGTGTTACTCATAATGGAGAGAAGAGTCGGGGTGAAGTGCGTTTGCTCAAGGTCACACAGATGCTCAGTGCTGGTGGTGCTGGGGCTTCTGCGCCCAGACAGTGTGGCCTGACCCTTCTCAAGTCTCATGAAGGGCGGGGGCAAACTGGCCCCCTCGGACCAGGCGTGCCTGCCACACTTGTTTCATGTGGTCCGAGGGGATTTAAAACAATTTGCGTCACAAAAATAAAGCAAATGAAAATACATAAGTAAATAAAAACACTTGAGTCGGCTTTCATTTTGCAGTCCAGATGTTCACAGCAACATCCAGAGTTCTACCTCCTCTTGAAAACTCTGGCCACGGTGGCCTGCGTTCCCACAAGGTCACGACTGGCAGGAGGAGAACAGCTGTCCCCGCCAAGTGTCCACCCACACTCTCTCACTGACATTACCTGCCTGGCCCTGTGGGGACGAGTCTGTCATGCTTAATGAACACCAGGGAGGCCTGAGACAGAGGGAGACCAGCCTAAAGGAGGCAGGTGCCTTGCCCAGGGACCCCCAGCTCGTCCTGCACAGGGCCGTCTGGGGGAGGGTTGAGGAAAGGCACAGACATGTAGAAGCACAGGGCAAGGTCGGGGCAAATACACTTTATTCAGTCCTGGCATCAGACTGGCGGAAGTCCTGCTGTGGGTGCCAGTGCCCCAGATCGGGGGACCCTCCCCTCAGCTACTAGACTAGTTCTCCAAGACCACAGACAGTGACATCTCTCCACTCACATGACGTTTTCTGGGTTTTTTTCATTGTCTTTTTGTTGTTGTTTTTCTTAAAAAAAAAAAAAGAGAGAGAGAGAGAGAGAGAGAAAGAGAAAGAGAGACAGAGAGAGAGAAAAAGAGCGCGAGAAAGGCCCAGAGCCGGAGCACCAAGCTTAAAGGAGGCAGCTGGTGGCTTTGTCAGCGACGGGAACGCGTGGGGCAGAGACCTGCGGAGACCCTGGGCAGGGGTCCAGGACTCTGGGACCGTTTGTTCCTGAGATTTGTGTGTGTGAATGAGAGTGTGTGCACACCCGGGAGGGCGGACACACGCCGGTGAGATACAGGTAGTGAGGGCAAAAGGGAGTATGGGGAGGCCGGAAGGGCGGGACTTGGGCGGAGAGGTGGGGGGTGAGAGGGGGAAATCTGGGGCAGGGGGTCCCCCGAGGGCACCCCGAACTGGACACAACCTCCTCCGACAGCAGCGCTATCCCGATTTTTCACACGGAAAAACAGGCGCAGACGGCCCACCGCCACTACCCCGACCCTCCCTTCGGTGTCACCGGCCGGGTCGATGGTCTCTCTCAGGCCAGCTGTTCAAAAGCGGGTCTCTTCTGGCCACTCCGTCTGCTCTCGGGCCTCGGTCTCGGCACCCCCGCCCCCAGACCAACGTGCCTCGGTTTCTCCCACTGAATACTGTCACCGTGGGCACAGGACTTGATTGATAGAAAGGGGCGGTGGGCTTAAGGGAGGAGCCCAGGCTGGGAGTGTGCCTTAACGTGATGGGGCGCTTGGGGTGGGGGAGGGGGAGAGCAGCAAGGACCTTGTCCCCAAATAGACTGACAATTGCCTTGGTTCAGAGTTTTCCGGGGCAGTCCTCTCGTGGTGCAGTTCCAGATGAAGAAGACCCTAGTCCCAACTCCCGGATGGGGGGGAAGAAAAGGCAGGTTTCTGGGGAGCAAGGTAGACCGTAGAGGCGATGTGTGTATAGCACGCGGGGGGTGGGGGTGGGGGTGCACGTCAGTCTGGGCAACCCCGCAACGAAAAGGGGCTATGCCACTCAGGGAGAGTTCCAAGCTCCAAACCCAACCCTTCCGGGCCAGCTAGTCTTTCTCCCCCTTCCTAGTGCTCCTCCCATTAAGGCAGAGACGCCCCGTCGGGTTGAAAGGAAGCCGCGGCTCCCGGATCAAAAGATTTCTAAGGATCGTTCAACGCCCGCCCCACTTCTTCCCGGAGCGGGCCACGGAGGCTTGCGGTTCAACTGGGACCGGCCCCCTCCTCCGAAGGAGCATTAAGCATGCGCGAGAAGGGGGCGGGCCCCAGCGCTCGGGAGAGGGGAGCGAGGGGGGTATGGGAGGAGCGCGCGGTGCCGCCCAGCCGCAGCGCCCCCCTAAACCAGAGAGGAGGCGGGCTGGGCGAAGGCGGAGGGATTCGGGAGCAAGGGCAGGGGCGTGTCCTCCGGCCACGAGGAGGGGCGTGTGCGAGGTGGGGGAGGGGTGCAGGTCTGTAGGAGTGGACGGGAGGTGTAACGGAGGGGGGCTGGCTGCTGGTGGCTGTGCGGGAGGGGGCAAGACGGGGCGGGGCTTCGATGTCAGGGAAAGAGTGGGGGTTGGGCTGCCTGGGGGTGTGTGTGCGGGGGAGGGGCATGTCTGGGTTTGAGGGGGGAGGGGCAGGTCTNATGGGCACGTCTGGGAGGGGGGAGGCTGCGCGGGAGATGGGGTGCCAGCCTCGGCCTCCGAGGGGCCCCAATACCTGATTCCTGTATGTAAACAGCTGGTTTGGGGGCGTGCGCGCCCCGCTGACGGTGGGCTCAGTAGGTGAAAACCAGGTCGGCGATGCTAGACGGGCGCCAGTCCCCCGCGATCATCTCGGTAACCTCGGGGGTGCAGTAGTCCGGGAACTCGAAATGCGACGTGCCCGAAGGGGGCGGCAGGTCCGGGTCGCGGTCCAGGGCGCTGCAGTCCAGGCCGGCGGGGCCGGGGGGCAGTCTGGACAGAAAGCCCAGCGGCTCCTCCCCCGACGCCACCGTCTCCTCTTCGCCTTCCTCCACCGCCGCCGCCTCCTCCTCCTCTTCCTCTGGCTCCTCGTCCTCCGACGGAGTGGGGGAGGCGGCGGTGACAGCCGCCCCCTCGCCCGACGGCCCCTGGGCGCGCTCCGCTGGTCCCCGGGCGGCCCGCCCCGCTGGGACCATCCTCCACAGCTCTCTCCCTGGGGTCTCGACCAGGCGCACTTCCAGCAGCTCCTCGTCGTCGTCTTCGTCGTCGTCCTCGGGCGCCGCCGCGCTGCCCCCCAAAGGCCCGCCCGCTGCTCCCCGGCCC
>NW_027530508.1:4155112-4219912 GCF_008692635.1 Crocuta crocuta
GGTGTAAACACCGAGGTGCCCGCTTGGGCTGCGGCCGGGCCACGCCTCGCGCTCGGGTGGCGCGTCACCCGTTGCTGGGCAGAGAAACTGGTATTTGCATCTCCCAATCGCTGGCTGCCGGGGCGGGGCGGAGCTCGGGCTGCGGGGCTGGGCGGTCTCGCCGGGTTGGAGGGTGTCGGATGAGGTTGGTTTCTTTTCTTAGGCTGGAGACTGGAAGGAGGGTGGGGAAGCGCGGAGCGTGCTTCCCATCTGCCTCCGAAAGCTTGTCCCGCCCCACGTTGCCTTTGAAATTTCAGCTTATTCAGTGACACCTGCCGCCAGGTGGGACATCCGCCCCCTCCTCCTTCAGGAGCGTCTTTCTGGACAGTCCCAGAACAGAAAGGGAGTGGGGAGGGGGGCACTCAGGCTCGGGAAAGCTCTTCAAGAGGACAACCCTCGTTTCATAGATGTAGCCCCTGCCCAGGACCCAGCCACACACGGGCTCGACAAAAGCTTTTGAACCCATAGAACGAAGCTCTTTCACATTATCTTAAATCTCGTTTGAAGAGACCTAAGAAAGGAATATGACGCCCATTCTCCGGATTCAGAACAAGAAAGACGCGGACTAGGACTCGAATGAATCCTAGGCTCGCAGTCCCAGCCCTCTCTTCCCAGCTTAGCGCATCTCGCTGGAGCGAGTCGCTGGGTCATCTCGCCTGCCAGCCGAGGCTCCTGAGCAGGGCTGCCTAACTGATTTTTCACGGTCCTCGGGCGAGGTTCGAGGATGCGTGACTGTCCTATCCCCGAGCCCCAACCCACATAGCCACCCGCCGGGAGCGGACTAGGGCGCGACACCCCTCCTGGGTCTGGGGAAGCGGGCGCGGGCGCGGGGGCGGAGCCAAGCCGAGGGGCGTGTCCGCGACGCATGCTCCAGGCGCGTGGCGGGGAGGGGCTGCGCGCTCCCAGTTCACCACGTGTGAGCCGGCTCGGGAACCGCGGGGCCTGTGCTGCCCCCGGGGGAGGTCACCTTCACGGCGCCATGGGCCTGGGCGGTGGGAGGGGGCGCAGAGGCCTCGCCCCGCAGGAGCTGGGAGGGGTCGGGACCAGGGCCTCTAAAGTGTCTTTCTGCTGGGGCGTAGTGGGCACTGTCCGGGGTGGAGAGTGAGATCCTGGCGACAGACCTCACCCACCGCTGGGCGGGTTGGGGCACGGAGCCCAGTTGGAGGGTGTCGAGCGGGGAGGAAGGGCTGAGGTGCGGCTCCGCAGACGCGGGGGGCGGGGTGATGCTCTGGGTGCCCGGGAGGGAAATGGGAGCGTGGCCGGTGGGAGGGGGCGATTCTTAAAGGCGCAGGGCTCTCGGAAGGAGCAAGCCGTGCTCCCGACCGAATGGTCCTTCCTCAGACTTACTGGACGCTGAGATTTGGCGCTTCCCTGAGTTTGAACCTTCAGAACGGGAGCCTGGCTTCTTCAGGCCTCCATGAAGTCAGAATTCCTGTATTCGTATCCCAGTTCCTCCTCCTTGTCCTTGAAATGGTGTAAAAAAAAACATTTTCCCCTCGTATGGCTGTTTTACAAGTTAAATGGGGATACTGGCTGTGAACAAATCCGACATCTAGTAAATGCTCAATAATTACTGGTTATTTGGGACTCCGGGTACCAGCGACGTAGGGAGGCCAACGTAATTTTTAAAAATTGGCGAGGTGGGGATAGGTTTATTTCAAAAAAGGCATTGGGTCACCTGGGTGGCTCCGTCAGTTAAGGCTCAGGTCAGCACAGAGCCTGCCTTGGAGTCTCTCTGCCCACGTGCTCGTGCTCTCTCTCAAAATAAAGAAACATTAAAAATAAAGTGTGCAATGCAATGGCCTATTCACAGAGGTGTGGGACCATCACTGCAATCCGTTTTAGAATATTTTGATCAACCCTCAAAGAAATTCTTTGCTTGTTACAGAGAAATTCTGTGCTTGTTATCCATATCTCCTCCACCTCCATCTCAATGGATTTGCTGCACCATTTTACATTCCTTCCTACCAGCAGTGTGTGAGGGGCGCGATTTCTCCTCTCTCATTTTTGAAAATACAGGGGTTTTTTAAATGTTTTATTTATTTCTAGGAGAGAGAGAGACAGCGTGAGCAGGGGAGGGTCAGANTCTTTCACCAAATAATAGTGTAGAACTGCACATGGGGCTCTTGATCACTTAAAAATGGCTAGTGCAAATCGAAATGTGTGATAGTGTAAAATTTTCACTGGTTTTCAAAGACCGCATAAAAGATGTAAAATAGTGCCTTAATATTTTTCTGTTGTTTTTGTTGAGATTATAATACTTTGTATGTATTGGTTAAATAAAATATGTTAAAATTAATTTCACCTTTTTTTACCTTGTTATTTCTTTATGTATTTCTTTTTAATTATTTATTTATTTATTTATTTATTTATTTATTTATTTTTGAGAGAGAGTGCAAGTAGGGGNGTTTTTAAACATGTATTCTCTTGGGATGCCTGGGTGGCTCAGCCGGTTGAGCGTACAGCTTCGTCTCAGGTTATGATCTCACTGTTTGTGGGTTCCAGCCCCGCGTCCGGCTCTGGGCTAACAGCCCAGAGCCTGGAGCCTGTCTTCGGATTCAGTGTCTCCTTCTCTCTCTGACTCCCCTCTGCTCACGCTGTCTCTCTCTCTCTTAAAAAAAAAAAAAAAATTGTTAAAAAAATAAACATGTATTCTCTTGCTGTTAGCTTTGTCACAAAGGTATCATGCTGTTAAATATCCTGCTATTTATGGGGCGCCTGGGTGGCTTAGTCGGTTAAGCGTCTGACTTTCCGACTTTCGCTTAGGTCATGATCTCGCGGTTNTTATTTATTTATTTATTTATTTATTTTTGAGAGAGAGTGCAAGTAGGGGAGAGGGGCAAGGGAAGAGGGAGAGAGAGAGTCTTTAAGCAGTCTCCACACCCAGGTCAGGGGCTCAATATCACGACTGTGAAATCAAAATCAAAGACAATAGGTATCATGGGACATGATAAAAGGTTCAGTGAATGGTAGCTATAACATAAGCAACAACAAATATACTTTTGTATAAAAAAAGACACAAAAGGCAAAACTATAAAGATAGTAAAAAGATCTATGATTGCCAGGGCTTGAGCAGAGAGGGTTGAATAGGTGAAACACAGAAGACTTTTCAGGGTGATAAGACTTCCGTATGATACTGTAATGGAGAATACATGATGCATTTGTCAAAACCCATAGAAGAGTAAATCCTAATGTGTGAGAATATTAAAAAATAATTTTAAGCATCTGGAGGATCTCAAGATGGAATGAAGAGCTCTACAAGACATTTGAATTGTATTAGAAAATGGTAGGTCTCTCACTGTTGGAGTGGGAATTTACAGATAAGCCAGGAGAGAAGGCTATAATGACTCATGTGGTAATGGATTAGAATTGGAAATATAAATATGAGCTCATGTTTAATTTAATACAGATACAGCTGGTTACATGCAGAAATATTTATAGATGTGTGTATACTCACAGGTTAGTATGTACACAATACTTCTTTGTTCTGTTAGTTGAGAAGGCTTAAAAGAAATGACACCTCAGTAGCAATGAGCACCCTAGCATCCCAGTCTTGGGTTCTGATATCATTCTCCAATTGGAGGAATCTGGTCTTTTGAGAAACAGCTGACTTTAGGACTGGGGCAGGGAATATGAAAGATAAGCCTGGGGCATCATGTAGGTGCCAGAAGAAGACAGTGTCCCAAAACAACAACGGTATGAAGGAAAGACACACGAAGATGGGGGATATGTCAAAGGGACACAGGAGTCAACTAAAAGAGCCCCCAAAGGCCAAAGCTGGAACAATTTGAGCAACAAAATTAAGTAGTATTAGATTATAACCTAATGTAGGAAATAAATATCGATGAGTCCATACTGATATAAATAAATAACTGAATAAATAAATAGAAAAGACAAATCTTCAGTGCAGAAAAATTCCAAATAATTTATGTAGATACTTTATCTACTCTCTCTCTCTCTCTCTCNTTTCCACTGTGGGGAAATACTACAATTTTCCTATCTGTTGTCCTGTCCACTGACAGTTGGATTATTGCCAGGCTTTTGCTCATATAAAGAGTGTCACTGTTAACAATCCTAGATGTGTCCCTGGAGTTCCAGTGCAGGGTCTCCAGGGTATATCATGGAAAGTATGATGGCTACAGCTAAGGACGTGTGAATGCTGAGTTTTACAAGGTAACGTCAAACTTCCAAGTTGCACCAATTTACTTTTTCACTAGGAGCAGAGATTCTTTTCATCCACATCTTGTCCAAAGTTTGGTATTGTCAAACACCTTTCTGTTTGCTTGCGTTATGCTCTCTTGTCCTCATTTCTATTTGCTTGATGGCACTTTCCATGTTCTGGAATTATTTTATTTGTTCAGTTGGTTTTGGCCCACCTGATCTCCACTAAAATGTAAGATCCACGAGCGCAGAGATTTTTGTCTGTGTTGTGTAAGGCTCTATCCCTAGGAGGGTGCCTAGCACATAATGGGTACTTATTAAATATTTATTGAGTGCATCAAAGTCAGTGTTCTATCAAGAGTACACTCAAATTCCTATGGGAGCCCAGAGAAGAAAGTAAAATTTTGGAAAAGAAAACCCAAACTCTGGTCTGCCACTGAGATGCAGGAGTTATCAGTGCATACAGACTACTACCCTGAGTCCCGTCAAAGGGGCACCCCGGAGTCTAAATCTTGCAGACCACAGGTGTTCAAGGCTGGGCCCACCATCAGGCTGTTCAGTGTAGACTGCAGGAGGAAGACAATGAGGTCCTTTGAGCGATGCTGACCACCACTACCCAATGGTCCAGGCCCCCATCACCTCTCATCTGGGCACCTGCCCCGCCTCCTTTCTGGTCCCTGCACCCACCGGGTCTCCTTCCATTTCATCCTCCTTCCATTTCATTCAAGCCAGAGCAATGGTATGTTCTACTCACAGATCTGATTGTGCGTCTTGCCTCTTTAGAGCCCTTCAGTGGTTTCTTCGTTGCTCTCAAGATGAAAACCAGGCGTTCACTGGGCCCAGCAGGCTCGGTCTGACCCCTCCTCACCAGATCCACCTCCTCTCTTGCTTTCTTTGTCCTGAGCCAGTTGCCAGCCACACTGGCCTCGTGTTTGTGGAACAAGCTGGAATGCCTCCCCACATAAGGCGTTGAGAAGTGCATTCCCCCACCTTTCCGGCACTCCCACCTCTGTCTCCCACCTTGTAGCTCACCTGGCCCCATGGCGCTTCCTTCAGGGCACCAGTGGCCTATCCAGCTCATGTGACACTTGCGACAGATAACTTTTTAACACTTGTGTCCTCTCAATGGCAATATTTTCAATAACAGTTATAAAATACAATAAATAATATTAATGATAATGGCCAAAAAAGACGTGTAGATGGTGAAAATATTCTTTGAACTTTTTATATGTAATCATGTCAGCAAAAATCAACATTACAGGACAAAAAAGGGAAAAGAATATTGAATCAATAGTTTTCAATTGCATTAATATATTTCTTTGAAAAATAACATAAGGGACAAACCTACATAGTGGTCTATTGCAATGATAACTATGTTACATTACAGTTTAAAAACAAGGAAGGACTAAAAATAAGAATCAGGGGCGCCTGGGTGGCTCCGTCAGTTAAGCATCTGACTCTTGATCTCAGCTCAGGTGTTGATGTCAGGGTTGTAAGTTCAAGCCCTGTGTTGGGCTCCATGTTGGGCATGGAGCCTACTTTAAAAAAAAAAAAAAAGATTCCATTTTAAGATGAAACATATTATTCAAATTCAGTAAAACATAATTTTATCAGGGACACCTGGCTGGCTCAGTCGGTAGAGCATGCAAGTCTTAATCTCAGAGTTGTGAGTTGAAGCCCTGTGTTGGGTAGGGAGCCTACTCAAAAAACCCCACCAAAAAAACACATAATTTTACCAAACGAAAATTATAATGTAAGGTAATATAATTTTACTAAATAATAAAATTTGCAGTTCCCACACCACAGTTCACTCTTTGTTTCACTGTTTTGGCTTAAATACAAAAGCTTCAAGTGGTCACATAGGATGACAGCATTGAAGGAACCCAAGCTTCATAATCACCGTGCTATCATTGTTTATTTTGAATCTATTGTTTATTTTTTAAGTTTATTTTTTTATCTTTTTAACTTTTTTTTAATGTTTATTTATTTTTGAGAAAGACAGAGCATGAGCAGGGGAGGGGCAGAGAGAGAGGGAGATGCAGAACTCAAAGCAGGCTCCAGGCTCTGAGCTGTCAGCCCAGAGCCCACTGTGGCGCTGGAACCCACAAACTGTGGACTGTGAGATCACGACCTGAGCCAAAGTCCGAGGCTTAACCAACTGAGCCACCCAGGAGCCCCTGAATCTATTGTTTAGAGACATATGTTGTACCAAAGGGACTCCGGACAAGTGCTCAGGAACTGGCTGGAATAATTCTGTACTGTTAGGAGCTTATTTCCAAAACTAACATGTGTGGCTACATCTGACTTGGCCTGTGTCAGGGGCTGACTGAGCTGACAGTGCTCTGAATTAACTTCCTTGTAGACTATAATGTTTATTAGTGCACAAGTAATTAAAGTAGGCTGATTTGAAGCTTACAAATATATTAGTAAGACTCAAGTTAGACCAACAAATTGATCTTCCGGGAGGAGTATATTACCACTGACAAGGTTTAGAATGGTGGGAACATGGAGGAGATACTAAAAGGCAGGCTGACTTTCAATCAGTTTTATGATTGTTTTTAAATTCTCTGCGGACAACACGCCCTCTCGGTGCCTGCACAGCCCCACTTGGAACACTGCAGCAGAGGAGAAGTTCCATGAGATCGGAGGACCCCTCGAATTTCCACTCTCACCATCGTATCCCCAGCGCCTAGCAGATCTTGACACAACGGAGACTCAATTATCTGCTCAAAGAAGGGAGGAAGGAGCCAACCCCGACACCGTCATGCAACTCCACGCACCCCAACTGTATCTTGCTCCAAAACATCGTGTGCGAACTGGCATGATCATCAAGGACATTTCTAATGAAGAGAGAGAACAGTAAGAGCAAGGTAATTCGGCTTTTTTAAAAAATATATATTTTTATTTATTTCTAGGAGAGAGAGGGAAAGAGAGACAGCGTGAGCAGGGGAGGGTCAGAGAGAGAGGGAGTCACAGACTGAAACAGGCTCCAGGCTCCGANGAAGGTGCAGAGAGAGGGAGAGAGAGACAGAGGATCTGAAGCAGGCTATGCACTGACAGCAGAGAGCTCAATGAGGGGCTTGAACTCACAAATGGTGATATCACGACCTGAGTTGGAAGTTGGGCACTTAACCGACTGATCCACCCAGGTGCCGCTAGATACTCCAGCTTAAAGGAGTGGAACATAAATTCCCACCCTTAGGTGTGAGCTGAGCATAGTCACTTCATTCTAACAAGGATAGTATGAAAGAGGGTAAAAGTAGCTTTCCAGTGGAGAAACCTTGACAAACTCCTCTTCACCCAGGCGGTCAAGGTCAACACCAACAGTGATAAGTCATGTTGATGTCTGAGAAACTGCAGCAGCCCAGAGGAACCTAAGGGGTCGTGACATAAATGTAAAGTGGCATCCAGATGGGATCTTGGCATAGAAAAAAGTAATCGGGTAAAAACTAAGGAAAATGGAATAAACTATGAACTTTAGTTACTAATAATGTATCACTATTAACAGATCTATCATGTTAATATAAAATGTTAATAATAGAGGAGAGAGGGTGGTGGGGGTAAAGAATTTTGTATTATCTTCACAGTTTTTCTATAAATGTAAAACTGTTCTAAAACATAAAATAGCACAAGGCTTTAGAAACACATTTAATTTCTTTAGACTGTAGAGTGTCAACGCCAGTACACTGCCTACCTTGAAAATGGAATTTCTTCAATGGATTAAAATAATCATTTTATCCTACAGTTTTAGGATAATAATCATTTATCCTACAGTTTTAATACGTTTTGAATTCAGGAGTTAAATTGATCAATAAAAGTTGGCTACCAATTACTTAGGTCAATGTCTCATGAACTCAGCATCAAAAACGCGGCATCTTTAATTTGTGTGTATTTGTAATACAACCAAGGAAAGGTGACCGGTTCCTTGATCATTTTAAATTAGATGAAAATACCTGCAATAAAAGAAATCCACATAGAGCAGATATCAATCCCAGTGCTTGCATTTTCATTGCCTAAAATGGTTTAGTACAGAATGACCTGCATTGTGGAAACGGAACAATTTTGTTCTCCTTAAGTAAAATACCAGCCAAAGAGCATTCAGTCTGCAACTGACAAGAGGCGTTACTACTAGTTTCTTCTAATTTAGAGAATCCCCTTCTTTCTTTCTTTTTTTAAATCGAGAGTCTTGTTGCTACATTGAAGCTAAAGGGAGAGCGGGGTCGAAGCCCATTGGTGGTGTCCCTGGGCCGAGGGCAGGACTCTCAGCCAAAGGGCCTGCCCATTGGTGGGCTGCCCGGCAGCTGCGGGGCGGGGGCGCCCGGGATGGAGCTCGGACCCCATTGGCTGCGTCGCTGGAGGATGGTGTAATGGACCGCCAAGGCCCGTGCAGCCGGTTTCTACGGCAACGGAGGCTTGAAAGAGCCACTCAGATTTCGGCGTTCACCCCCAACTCCCCCTTCCGGAGGGGGCAGGGCGGCCTGGATTTGAGGGCCGGAGAGGGAGGTATGGGGGCTGGGAGTTAAGGGGACAGAGCTTTCCTCCGACCAAAGCTACCTTGCAAAGCAACGTTTGAACTGGGTTCGAGGAACCTGGCCTGCGTGTTCACTGGGAGAAAAAAAAAATCTGCCAAACAGAAAACCATAAAGAAGAAAGCGAAAAATGACATATAATACCGCCCCTCCCTGATTTTTTCCATTGGTGATATCGTGCATGTGAGCGAGCACAAAGCCTGGCACAGAGTAGGAACTCAATACTTTAATGGGAGGGAGGGAGGAAGAAAGGAAGGGAGGAAGGAAGAGAAAGGGGAGACGGAGGGAGGAGGATCCATGATGCGGGCAACGTGGCGTGAGACGAAGTGCCCGCCCTCTTGGGCTGAAATTCCATAGTCAGACCCCGAGAACTGAGGGGGGACGACGGCCTTAGGCATGAGGGCTTGAAGGAGAGAGGGGTCGCCGGTGCGCTGGCGGAGGGAGCGCGCGGCACACAGGCTCATGACTCTGGGTATTTGGAAGACCTGACTCTGCAGTAAGAATCCCTGGGTCCACATTCCCGCGGGGCTCTGTCACTTGCCAGCTGCCAGCGGTTCAACTCTCCAGATCCCAGTGTCTTTGTGTTTGGGGAGTAATAATACTTCATTGAGTTGGCGTCGGCACCGAGTGAAGATAATGCATGTCAAGTTCTTAAAACAATGCCTGAAACACAATAAATGTGCCATCACTGGTAGCTGTTTTCATAATTAAAGAGGGGTGGGATCTGAGTGGAGAGAGCGTGGCGGTTATCATTGTTGGGTAAGGAGGGAGGAGCAGTGTGGAAATCCTACAAAAGAGACCCGTTTGAATGTCATATAGAAAAGCACAGGAGAGGGCAAATAAGAAAGAAAAAAACAAACCCACAATAACCCAAAAAACAAGGATGGTAGCTCCTGTTAGCTGGTTCTGCCAGATCCTCTGCATGAATTGTTTCATTTCATTTTCTCACCAGCTCTGATGAGACAGTTACCATGAAACCCAGTTTTCTGGTAAGGAAACAGGCCCAGAGAGGTTATGTGGCTTGTCTGAGCTAAGAAATGCCACAACCAAACAAGGACAATTGAGGGACCCAGGACAAGAGGACAATTGGAGGTCTGTATGTCTCTAGTTAGAAGTTATGCATCAAGCTAATGTGCTGAACAAAATATGTTTTATTCTCCTTCTTGATGAATATACTTACAGAAAAACCTGGAAGACCAGGTTCCAATTAGAATTCCAGGACCGAGGGCACCTGGGTGGCTCAGTCGGTTAAGCGTCAGACTCTCGGGTTTCTGCTGAGGTCGTGATCTCAGGGTTTCGTGAGTTCGAGCCCCGAATTGGGCTCTGCCCTGGTGGCACGGAGCCTGCTTGAGATTCTCTCTCTCCCTCTTTCTGCCCCTCCCCTGCTCATGCTGTCTCTGTCTCTCTCAAAATAAATAAGTAAATAAAAACGAGGGTGCCTGGGTGGCTCAGTCAAGTGTGGGACTTCAGCTCAGATCAGGATCTCATGAGTTCAAGTCTGACGTGAGGCTCTGTGCTGACAACTCAGAGCCTGAAGCCTGCTTAGGATTCTGTGTTGCAGTCTCTCTCTGCTCCTCCCCCACTCACACTCTCTCTCCTCCAAAAATAAACAATTTTTAAACATTAAAGGAAAAAACTTAAAAAAAAAAAAAAGAATTCCAGGAACTTTGGAATTCTGTGCCAGAATGTGTTGGCCCAAGGAGAGCAACTGGATCCTGCGTCCTGCCCTTGTGCGGTGACCTCCCCTCCCACCCATCCCATCCCAGCAAGGGACCCAGCATGCGTGAGGGCAGCCCAGCCCCCACATCCAAGCTGCCTCCCGCAGACAGCTACTTTGAGAACTCAGCCTCAGGTCTATAAAGTGTGCATGAGGTAGTGTAGTTTGGCCTCAGCTGAGCCGGACCCAGGGATGGGACCCCCCCCCACAAGGATGATACCCATGAAGGCTCTGTAAATGAGCTCAGGGATATTTTGGAAGGGAATTCTGGGGTCGCAGGAAATGTTCTAGAAAGGGAGGGTACAGACTCTGGTGGGCAGTTCCTCTTGGGCCCACGAACCCTCACCCCTACCTCCTGGGGAGGAGCAACCTTGCTTGTGATAAGGGAGCGTTGAAGCCAGGCCCTTGGAATCCAGGAACCGGGTGCCCTCCCTGGGCCTCACTGTGTCAGGGGACAGACAGGCTGTCTCAGTGACATGCCCTCAGAGAAATAGGGGAGGAGGGGCCAGAGCTCCAGGCTGATGGAAACTTTTATCAAAGGTGAAGACTGAAGGAGTGAATTAGCCTTTTAAAGATGAAAGAATAAGCCCAGGGGTCCCTGGGTGGCTCAGATTGTGATCTCACCATTTGATTTCTGAGTTCGAGCCCTACCTCGGGCTCTGTGCTGACAGTACAGAGCCTGCTTGGGATTCTCTCTCTCTCTCTCTCTCTCTCTCTCTCTCTCTCTCTCTCTCTCTCTCTCTCTCTCTCTCTCTCTCTCTCTCTCTCTCTCTCTCTCTCTCTCTCCCCCTCCCCCATTTGCTCTCTCTCTCAAAAATAAATAAACATTAAAACATAAATAAGTGTACTCTTAGTCCCCTTTACTTATTTCACCCATTTTCCCCACCCACCTGCATACTTCTAAAAAATAAAAAGATGAAAGAATAAGCCCTTTTTTCAGAAAAGCGTCGGTGCAGGTGTGCTAAGGGATACTTCGAGTATCGTTAAAGGACACGTAGACACAATGTCTTGATCTGTAACCTCAGCCAAATAATTTCTAGATCATCCATGCAATAAATATTTATTGAGCTTTTCCTGTGTGCCAGACACAGTGTTAAATGCCGGGCTACAACCAAGAGCAAAAAAAGTCATGGTTCCCGCCCTCTGGGAGCTCAGCACTGAGAGGCAGATGCAGATATTAATCAAACCGTGGCATAAACAAACATCTCATTGTACTTGCGGGAGCTGCTGGAAGGAGGGGAGTGTTGGAGGGTCTGGTCTAGAAGGTTCGGGAAGGCTGCAGTTAGAAAGTGGCGTTAGAGCCCAGCTCTGGGAAAGGTAAGGGTTAACCATGGGTCGGGTCTGGGAGGATGAATTCCTGGAATGACTAGCAGGAGCCTAGCCAGGGTGGGGGGTGGGGGGTGAGGCCCAGAAGAGGCAGGACTCTAGCAGGGCCTGGTGGGCCCCAGGGAGAGGACACAAAGCCTTTGAAGGTCTTTAAACCAAACCCAGGAGTAAGGTGATCAGATTTCATTCTGGGGACCGTCGTCCTGGATTGAAGGAGACCGTGCTAGGGAGCAAAGAGACGAGTCCGTTGGCTGCTTTAGAGGCTTAAACTTTCCCAGCAAAATGTCTTACTTTTAAAGATAAAGGAAGTGGACTCCAGGCTTTTTAGCGTCTACAGGAATTTCTTTGAAGTCTTGTGTTGTATTTTGCCTTTATTTTTGTTACTTTCTTTCTCTTTTCCTTTTGCCACAGATAACATGTGAAATACTTAAAACAAAGCCTCCAGGGATGTACTGCAGAAAATTAGTTTTCCTTTTGTCTCACACCCCAAATATCCTTTCTTCTCAGAAAGCACAATAATGACCAATTTCATTAATATCCTTCCAGAGTTAATTCAGTCGATAATTTTAAAATAGGTGTATCAAATCATGACCACTGCGGACTTAAATCTTACAATTTTATGGTCAGTTATAAGTCAGTAAAGCTGAAAAAATATTAGAAAATATAAAACGGTAACATACCGTATCTTGCTTTGTTTGCTTTAAAATATGGGTCAGAGGGGCGCCTGGGTGGCTCAGTCGGTGAAGGATCCGACTTCAGCGTGGGTCACCATCTCCCAGTTCGTGGATTTGAGCCCCCACGTCGGGCTCTGTGCTGACAGCTCGGAGCCTGGAGCCTGCTTCGGAGTCTGTGCCTCCCTCTCTCTCTGCCCCTCCCCTGCTTGCATTCTGTCTCTCTCTCTCAGAAATAAATAACCATTAAAAGATTAAAACAAAAATTTTTAAATGTTTATTTACTTTTGAGAGACAGAGGGAGACAGAGCATGAGCAAGGGAGGGGCAGAGAGAGAGGGAGTCACAGAATCTGAAGCAGGCCCCAGGCTCCGAGTAAGCATTCAGCATAGAGCCCAATGCGGGGCTCAAACCCGCGAACTGTGGGATCATGACCTGAGCTGAAGTCGGACTCTTAACCCGGACTGAGCCGCCCAGGCGCCGCTCCCTTCTCCTTTTCTGGCTGTCCTTTATTAGTGTGTCATGATTTCCTTTTCCATCAGGTGAAACTCACATGTCAGGGCTGCTGAAGAAGGTATGAGCCAAGTTGCTATAATCTTCCTCCCGTATGCTTTTTCTCATGACCCATTAGGAGACTGTAAAATCAATTTAATGGGGCATGTAAGCATTTATAAAAGAATGAAGAAATAGGATGGAAAATGTCAGGGCACACTATCCACAGGGTTAATATTAGTTCTTTATATATGTATAAACTTATTTCTTTATAGGTAAGTGCATATACATATATGTCTTGTGGCCACAATATGAAATGCATATCTTATTATGGGATGTTGTTAAAGAGTTTGAAGGCCATTGCTATAGGACTCCTGTTTATGTCTCTAGCCCAGAACTCTCCTTAGAATTTAAGACCTTGTATATTGAACCACCGATTCCACACCTTCTCTTACACATTCTCTATGTTCCATATCGGACTCAAGATCTTCATCTCAAACGTGAATTTTCTCCTCTGTTCCACATCTCAGGGAATGGACCCACCATCTATCCACCTGCAGAAGCTGAAAACCTGGGAGTGGTCTTTGGTCCTTACACCCATCTCTAAGTCTTGATGATTTAAACTCCTAAATATCTGTTTACCCTGCCTACTTTTCTTTAAAAATTTTTTAATGTTTATTTATTTTTGAGAGAGAGAGAGAGACAGAGGATGAGTGGGGGAGGGGCAGAGAGAGAGGGAGACACAGAATGTGAAGCAGGCTCCAGGCTCTGAGCTGTCAGCACAGAGCCTGATGCGGGGCTTGAACTCTGAAACAGTGAGATCATGACCTGAGGTGAGTCGGATGCTTAACTGACTGAGCCACCCAGGCGCCCCTCCCTGCCTATTTTTCTCATTCTGTCTTCTTCATCCAGGTCCAAGGTACCCATATCACTCACCTGGGGAAACTGGCCCTTTTTCTACCTGGGCTCCCCACTGACTCATTCTCTACAAAGTATCCTGAATGATCTTTTATTTAAATTTATTTTTCCTTTATTCTAGAGAAAGAACTAGCAAAAGCACGAGTGGAGGAGGGGCACACAGACAGAGAGAGAGAAAGAGAGAATCTCAAGCAAGCTCCGGACTCAGCACAGAGCCTGACCAGGGGCTCTATCGCACGACCTTGGGACCACGACCTGAGCCAAAATCATGAGTTGGACACCCAACCAAGCCACCCAGGCACCCCATTTTTTAAAAATACAACCATGGGAGCCTGTGTGGTTCAGTTGGTTAAGCATCCAGCTTCGGTTCAGGTCATGATCTCACAGTTCATGGGTTCTGCCTCGGGCTCTGTGCTGATAGCTCAGAGCCTGGAGCCTGCTTCGGATTCCGTGTCTCTCTCTCTCTCTCTGCCTTTCTCCCTCTCGCGCTTTGTCTCTCTCAAAAATAAATAATGAACATTAAAAAATTAAAAAAAAAATACAACCCTGATCATGTCACTTCCTTGCTTAAAGATCTTCCAGGGTCCCTCATCATATTTTTACACTCAAATTCTAAGCATGGCTGACCAGACCCCAGGATCGTTGGCCTTATTTTGTATCATCTCCCTCCTTTCTCCGCACTGGCCACACTGGCTGTTCTGGATAGGTTAGCTGGCAGACAATATTTATTCCCACTGGGTTTTTTTTGTTTTTATTAAGTAAACTCTATCCCCAATGTAGGGCTTGAACTCATGACCCCAAGATCAAGAATCCTATGCTCTACCGACTGAGCCAGCCAAGTGCCCTGATTGCCGCTGTTGATGTGCCTTCCTGTGCTAAGCACACTGGGAAGCTAAAACATTTTCTGACTCCCTTGCACATAGAGCTCCGGCAATTAGATACGTTTGCATGAGGTTTGCAGGTGGAAGTAAAATTGTTTTGGCTGTTCCTGCTCATAAGTAAGGTTGTAGAGACACAAGTATCATGTCTCTGGCTTCAAAAACTCATTTCACCGTCCTGGCAGTAGAATTGGCAGTGATTTTCTGGTCCCAGCAGCCTGTCCTTGGCTGGTAGCTTCACAGTAGTATGTCCTCAGACTCCACCTTTCCAGGGATGGCTTCCTGGCTTTCTCTGAGAGGCAGCAGCTCCTCTGGTAGGTCAGTTCGGTAGCGTGTAGGAGCCACTGCTGATACCCAGCCTGGGTCCCATTAGTTTCTTCAATGCCTCGAGTGCTTTCTGTTTCTTTTTCTTCTTTTTTAATATTTACTTTTGAGAGAGGAGGGGAAGGGGCAGAGAGAGAGGGAGACAGAGGATCCGAAGCAGGCTCCATCCTAACAGCGGGAGCAGATGCAGTTCATGCAGGGGCTTGAACTCACAAACCGTGAGATCGTGACCTGAGCCAAAGTTGGAGGCTTAACAGACTGATTAACAGACTGAGGGCAACCCCCCCCAGACACCCCAAAGTGGTCTTCTAAACCTGGACTGATACTCTGCGTTTCCTTTGGTTTCCGTCATGCCTCCTCTCGCCATAGGGTTGTTATACTTCTCTCTCTTGCCTAAGCTGCTCTTGACACCAGTTAACCACCCCCCCCATCTCTCAATTACCTCCTTATGTATCCTTTTGATCTCAATTCAAATGTGATTTTGGGGAGTTATCCCTGACCCTGACCCTGACTCCTAAGACCAGATCAGTCTCTGTATGTTTCTTGCAATGCTTTTTATCACACTTTGTAATTGTCTTTGTGTGCTTCTAGAATTTGAGCCCCAGGGAACAGGACTATGCTGCTGTATTCCATTTCCTAGAAAGAGTTGGTGGTTAACAGGCATGCTAAATAAGGGAATGGACTGGAGGTGGCCATCACTTCTCGGCCTTTGGGCTAAGATCAAGTGTGGAATAGAGGCGGCCCTACCTGGGGGGTGGGGGAGGGGTCAGGACAAAATAAAGCCTCTGAGGTAACCCTGACAAGCCCTGGGTCACCTCCTCTTGGCCTTTTCCAGCCCCATCTTTCTAGGACTCTGGAGCTGGCCTGAACATCCCAGGTGCTCTGGCCTCCATGCCTTCACACAGGCTTTTTCTGTTGCTTGGGTAGGTCTTTCCTCCACCCGGCTTATCCATCCTGCAGATGTCAGTCAGGACATCATCATCTCTTCTGGGAGACTGTACTTCAGACAATTTTATACTCTTTGTATCTTTTTCAGAATATTAAAAAAAATATTATTAAAAAAAAAAACAAGCCCTGTTTTCATCACTTATCTATATCTCCTTCTGCAAGTAACCCACTCATTCCCGGGTGTGTGCGAACTACCCTGCAGAAGGGCTTGGCTCTAATGGCCCTCAGTATCTGTTGAAGGCTGAATGGAAGAATGTCAGCTCCTCAGCCAGCCTCAGTCTGGGGGTCTCGGCCCACTCCCTAGGAGCCCATGAACAGTGAGGGATTGTAATTTGGGGAGAGCTAGATCAGGAGAGGAAGCTGGGGGAGGTTTGTTCCACTCCAGCCCAGGACTCCGACCGCCAGGCAGGCCCTGGAGCGGATCCTGTGGGGGATGGGCAGGGAAATAGTTTCTTCCTCTGCTCTCTCCAGGAGAGTTGGAGGGGGGAGAAGGCAGAGAGGGAAGATTCCTTCCAAGGAGGCTCCCTGGCACAGTGCCTGCTTGTAGGGAGGGCGGATATGATGAATGCAGGCTTTCTCTCCGCCTCCAACCCAGTGAAGGAGGGAAACCCAAGGCAGAGAAGGGAAGGCTGAGGGGGGAGGGGCAGGACAGGAGGGAGGGATTGAGGAGGGAAGGGTCTGTTTGCTTTGGGAGACAGGAAGGAGGGGCTGAGCTGTCTTGGCAAGGCGGGGCTCTTAAGAGCCACCCAGGCCTCAACTACACCGATCAGCTCTGGAAATATCCTCAACTCACTCAGACAATCAGTACCCTGAGAACTTTCATTCTTAGCACTGAATCATTTCAACCTCTCTGAGCTGCAAATCCCTCAGTCAGTTGTGTCTGGGGTCTTCAGGGTGGGCTTGGAAGAGTGAGTCAGCTCCCTGGGAAGTTTCCCAGACTCTTACTCCCTTAATGCCTGGAAGAGATGGCATTTTTTTAAAAGCCTATGAACACATTGCATCCAATTTGTGGCACTTCCCCGTTGTAACCGGAGGGCAGAATCCCTCTCTCTCATTTTAATACCATTCAGAAGTATGGTCTCAAACCTGGCTGCCAATCAGAATTGTTGGGGGGGGGGTGCTTATTAAAAATATTTTCACTCACACCAGTGATTTTGATTCCCTGGAGCAAAGTTAGGACTTAGAACTTGAGTTGTGCTGAGTGTGACGTGTACATAGGGTTTAGGAAACAACTGCAGAGGGTCTGGCAAACGCAGTAGGTGCTGCAGGAAGTGCTACGCGTTGCCCACAGGGCGCGGTGGAAATGTTATGTGCAGGGTAAACAGTGGATGGGTAGGAAGCATGGACTGAACCGGAGTCTGGGCACCCTAGCGTCTTACGCTCTGAAAGGAAACAGGGCAACAGGGTTAGCAATACAAAAGATAAATATTTATTCAGAACAAAACTTTTAACAATCGATTTTACATTCTAAGCCACGAGGAAATAGCAAAACATAAAGCAAAGGAAAAACAAAAACTAACCGAAAAGCAGTGGACTGTCTTTTCTACTTTAACTTGATAACACTTAGTTGACCCAATGCCCTCTTGCAAGTGGCCTATTTTGCAAGTACATTTTAGAGCTAACAGCTCACTTATGATTACAGGCTAAAGTCACCTTTCTCCTGTGAGTGAGGAAGTCGAAGATGAGCTCCAGTTCGATGCTTCTCCGGGGTCTCTGGCTACTGAGGCTAAGGTGCCAGTGCAAACCTCTGGCAGGTGTCCTTACTGAGGAGCACCCCCATTTCGAAGCGGTGGCAGTGAAAGGTGAGGTCCCAGAGGATCTGGCGCTTCTATCCAGATACAGGACCCCAGGGAGCAGTAAGTGCACCCTGGGTTATGTTCCTCTGTCCCTTCCTGGTCTCCCAAGTATTCAGAAGTCCCCGCTAATCTCTTTCTGTCTCCTCCCCCAGGTGATTTCTTAGCATTCCTCTGGGCTCATCATTCTGCAGAGATCAGCCTTTCTGGGCCCTCAAGTGTCGAGGAAAATGTTGTGAAGTGTGAGAGGTAGTGGAATGAGCACCGGGCTTGGGGTCAGGGAACTCTACTCTAGACTAGCTCTGGAACCGGACAGCTCTGTGATTTTGACCCAGTCACCGGAACCTCTCTGGGCCTGCTGCCCCTGTTGGGAAATCCAGGGGATTGGCCGAAACCAACTTTTAGGTCCTTTCCAGCAAGAAAATTCGAAATTCCATGATTCTGTGAAAAATGGCTCCGGAGCCACGGAACAGCTGTCCCAAAGTCCATGCATTTTAATGCCAGCAAGAGAAGCCCTTGGCCACCATTCAGAGCTTACTGACTCAGTTTACATACACTTCTAACAACACTGTTTTCACAAATTCTCAGACCACATAGATTAGAAGCAACAAATTAAAAGGGGAGGGGAAGAGCTGCACACGGTGGACACCCTAGCGGAAGCCACAGTCAACAATGGTCTGGATTCAACAAACACTGAGGAGTGCCTACCGCGCCGGGTGCCCTGTACCTAGGGCTGGGGCACAAAGATGAGCAAGGCAGCCCAGTGGGTGAAAATCCTGGGAGAAGACAAGGCGTGGGGAGTAAAAAGTACAAACAACAGCAACAACAAAACAAACCCACACGAAACCCACAAAACCCCCAAAACAACCCAGGTACAAAAAACGAAAGGGAAGAGGCGACACATCTGCACACGACAGTTTTCTCGGTAGTTACTGATGACAGAGCCATCCGTTCAGAAGAGGCTGCAATGGAGTAAACTCGGTTTCAGAAGGCAGAGAGAGAGAGAGAGAGAGGTCTCTTGTACGTCTAAGAAAGAGCTCCTTCGAATACGATAAAAAATGGTTTAAAAAAAAGTTTTGGCACTTAAGAGGGGGTACGCTGGCTCTGGGTTCAGTGCCCGGCCACCCCGGTTAGCTGAGCTGCCACGGAATTGTGAACGGCTTTGGGACACTGGGCAAACGCGTGTCCTCGCTTGCCACAGAGGTTGCAAACGATGCCCTTCCGACAGTAAGGGCTCAGGTGCCCCTCCTCCCCGCACCGGAAGCACCTGTCCTGCGTGCAGCTGCCGCTCATGTGGGTCCGGGAACCACATTTGAAGCACGTCTTGGGCTGCCCCTTGTACCAGCTGTAGCCCCTCTCGGCGCCCAGGAAGAAGGCCCCGGGCAGGTGCCGGACCCCGCCCTCCCCCTGGCGCAGCTCGATCTCACACTTGTACTCCCCGGTCCAGATCCCAAACCTGTCGGTCACTTTCACGGGCACGGCCAGGACGTCGCAGTGGCGCTTGAGCCAGGTCACGATGTCCTCCACGTCCACCGTCTCGTTCCGGAAGAGGATGAAGAGCGTCTTCAAGCTGGCCTTGCTCCGCCCCAGCACCACAAAGTTCTCCCAGCAGTCCTCCTGCTCGCGCTTCTCCTCGTAGACGCGTAGGAACAGGGCCAGCTTCTCGGCCGAGCGGAAGCTCACGTCGAACTCGCGGCTGCCCGGGATCTGGATGACCGCGTAGATGTCGCTCGGGTCCATGCCGATGGAGCGCAGGATGAGCGCGCCCACCNCCCAGGCGCGAGGCGCCGCTTGGAGCGCGTCCCTGTCCCTGGCGAAGGCCTGGCGGCCCCGGGCCGCGCTTTCGAGGATTCGCTCTTTCGCCAGCGGTCCTCGATGATTTCACGCAGGCGGCATCGCGAACGGCCCCCGGCCCCCAGACGAGCCCCTTTTGTGTTCTTTTCCGTGTAACCGGAAACAAACGGAACTTCGCTCTCCCTCCTTCCAGAGCATACAACGGTGCGTTGTTTTTCCAGCCCTGGGTCATGGACGTTTTCAAACATAAAGTTGAAAGAATGTCGCGGTGAACATTTTACCTTTAACTTTGTAGGATTTTTCTTCATTGGAATTTTTACCGCGCCGTACCACGCTACACCTGTATTCATGCGTCCTTATCTTTTGATGCATTTCTAAGCAATGCTTATTTTTAAAAAAAGACCCATTATACTCTTGATGACAATGCTAATATATCGAGCTCTTCAGTGCTGGGTACTTACTGTTCTAAGCTCATTCGCACATTTCAAGCTCTAGCGCATGGAGTCTTCCAAAAACACGCTGTAATTACATCCATTTCACAGGCGGCAGGGGCTTGGAGACCGGGTTAAAAAACGCTTGGCCAAGTGTCAGAGTACTAGGCGACCCCATGTGTAGGTGCCTTATATTTCAAAAAACTTCTTTGCTCCTGACTTTGTGGATCAAGGTCTATTTGCATCAGACTCCGCAGAAAATCTGGCTAACACAAAGATTCTGCGCTGAAGTTAGCACTGGACAGAATTTCTATTCCTCCATCTGTCTCAACTGGGGCTTTGGAAGCATGGGTAAAATCTGGGTGTTTGAGGGGATGGGTTAACAATACCCTTTGTTAGCTTTGTTTTCTTTATGCAAGTCCGTGTGCATTTCAGGGTGTTTCAGTGACCATGGTGACCTTAGTGAAAGAAGAGGTGGATTGGGGAGTCAGGGAGACCCCACATGGGGCCAATGCCTTGCCACATGGGGCCAATGACCTCAGTTTTCATAGGTTCAGTTTGCTCATCCATAATAAAGCGATATTAATGTCTACTCTCAAGAGGACTAATGTTGGGGTTGGAGGAGGTAGACTGTCCAAGAGCTCGGTCCCCAGTGGGTTTCCAAGAAAGGCTATTCTTCCTCTGTTGATGTTTATTCTTTCTGCTTGACAGCTCAAGTCTTTCCACTGGGAGGACATTTACAAAACCAAAGAGAACCTATGTAATTTTAAATAATCTCTTCCATTCCTCTTACCCTAACCTCTCACCCTGGGCAACTGTCATACAGGTATCTACAAGGATCAGCAGGCACCTTAAATAAGGACAATGTGCTGGGTGAACTGGAGAGCAGGAGTTCTATCCCAAGGGGCGGTTGCTAGTCAACTTCAGCTGATTATAGCTCTCCGTAAGTAAGGGCTCACCATAGCCAGATATTCCAAATTCTAAAGAGAAAAGCGAAGTCTGTTTTATTTATGGGAGACAGTCTTCCTTCTCCTTCTACAAGGCTGTCTCAGCTATATTTGGATCCTCTCTACAAAATTTAGAACCAGCCTACTAAGTTCCAAGAAACCACTTTTTTGGGATTTCAGTTGGAATTGCATTGCATTTGTACAGAACTGCCATTTGATAATGCTAAATCACCCCATCTATGACCTCACTGGATTTCTCGTTTATTTGAGTCTTATTTTTATAAATTTTAATAACATTTTATAGTTTTCTTCAGAAAGGTCTTGAGTAATTAAAAAAATTATTTTGGGGTGCCTGGGTGGCTCAGACAGTTAAGCATTCGACTCTTGATCTCGGCTCAGGTCCTGATCTCACGGTTTGTGAGGTTGAGCCCTGCGTTGGGCTCTGTGCTGACAGCTCAGAGCCTGCTTGGAATTCTCCCTCCTACTCTCTCTGCCTCTACCCCACTCACGCTCAAATTAAAAATAAATAAACGAAAAAAAACCAATAAAAAACCAAAGAGAATACAATTGATTTTGTGTACTAACAACAATGATGACATCTTTTAAAATTTCCAATGGTTTTTAGAATCACCTTTGAAAAAAAATTTTTTTTTAAGTGGGTGTCTGGGTGGCTTAGTCAGTTGAGCATCTGACTTGGGCTCAGGTCATGATCTCACAGTTCATGGGTTCGAGCCCCATGTCGGGCTCTGCGGCGACAGCTCCGAGCCTGGAGCCTACTTCAAATTCTGTGTCTCCCTCTCTCATGAAGGTTTTCCTCTTTCTCTGCAGATCTAACAGTTCCTGGCTTACTACACTAGCCAGCATCTCTCATCTAACCAACATATATTAAGCATTTTTGTCTTATTTCTGGTTACAAAGAAATGTTTGTATTTTGAAAAGATTCGACCTGTCGATTGGGTCCTGGGTCCATCTGAAATTTTACCAACCACATCTCATATTGTAAGGTTTTGTTGGTATGTGTTTGGCCATTCCTTCCATCAGTTCTATTTTTCTCTGGTCAGATTTTGCAGATTCCAAGATTTCTGTATTCTCTCTTTTTTTTTTTTTTTTGCTTTATTTCTCGTTGATTATCACTGTCAGCAATTTTCCCTATGAGCTGGGTAAAAGACTGACAATTTATATTTATTTCTCCGTGAATTTCTTTAGAAATTGTCAGCCATTCTTCTTAGTAGTCAGATTGGCCTCTTGCAGAGAGCATTGAACCAGGAGCTACAGGGGCCAGGCAGGTACTCTGTGAAAAAATCAGTCCAGATGTTCACTGAGACCATTTACGAAGGGGAGCCTTTGCTCATTTCTGGCAAATTATTGCCATGGAAGATATCAGAATTGGTCAGTTTGGCACCTCAGTCTGGGTTCTTATTGACAGACTTCTGGCATTGCACTTAAAAATTTTTTTTAAATTTATTTTTTATTTATTTCTGAGAGAGAGAGACAGCACGAGCAGGGGAGGGTCAGAGAGAAAGGGAGACACAGAACCTGAAACAGGCTCCAGGCTCTGAGCTAGCTGTCAGCACAGAGCCCGACGTGGGGCTTGAACCCACGAACGATGAGGTCATGACCTGAGCCGAAGTCAGATGCTTAACCAACTGAGCAACCCAGGTGCTCCCCCCCCCCTTTTTTTTTTACAGACTAGTTAGGAGACTTTGCCAGAGGCATGATTTGAGATGGACCATGGTAGAAGCAGGTGTTGAAGAGGAAGACAGAAAAAAAGATATGGGGGCCAGAATTTGGCAGGCCTCTCTATGTTGCAAGGGTGTAGACTGAGTGTGAGAGGAAAGTGAAGTGTGTGTATGTGTGGGCAGTGGTAGTAAGCAGTATAATTCCAGATATACTTTGAAGGCATTGCTGACAGACTTAAGCAATGTGGGGTGAGAGGTGAATCAGAAAATGAGTGGGGGGTGGGGTGGGTGCATGGGTGGCTCAGTCAGTGAAGCATCAGACTCTTGGGTTTCGGCTCAGGTCATGATCTCAAGGTTCTCAAGGTTCGTGAGTTCAAGCCCTGCGTTGAGCTCTGCGTAGACATTTGGAGCCTGCTTGGGATTCTCTCTCCTTTCTGCCCCTTCCTGTGCTCGCACTCTTTCTCTCAAACACAACACAACACAACAAAACAAAACAAACTGATTAGTCAAGGATGACCCCAGGTAGAGAGCTGCCATTTTGAGTTGGGGGAAGGAGTTGCGTGTCAGAGTTGCCTATTAGGCACCCAAGCAGCAGTGCTGAGTAGGCAGTTGGGCGTCTGTGGCTGGAACTCAGTGTAGAGGCCGGAGATACGAGTCTGGAAGGCATCCAGGTAGAGATGACATCTGAAGTCACAAGACTGGAAGGGAAGGGGAACAGAGTCTGAGTGTATAAAGGAAAAGAGAGGGCTGGGTTCTAGCTCTGAGACTCTCTAATAATAAAGGCAGAAGAGGAAGAACCAGCAAAGGAGAAGGGGTCAGGAAGCCTCTGAAGAGAGTGGTTTCCTGGGCACCAAGTTTAGAAAGTGTTTCAAGGCAGGAGTGATCTGCTGTGTCAAACTCTGCACATAGGTCAAGTAAGATGAGAAGTGACGATGATGTTTAGCACAGGGCACTGGTGGCCTTGACAAGGGCGGGTTCAGAGGAGAGGTGAAAATTACTGGGGCGCTATCTCCGAGAAAAATGAGGGAGGGTAGGATTCTGTGCACAGCTGTAGGAATCGGTCTTAACGGGCAGTTCATACAGCCATAGGAGGGAGGCGATTACGTGGGGACATGAGGTGATATGAACCTGTGAGTTTACTGATCCTCACGATTTTCTTAGTGAAATAGGAAGCGAAATCATTAGCCTAGAGTGAGGATGGAGAAGAAAGTGATGGAGGTTTGATGAGATGAGAAATATGACATAATTCTCTAGGACGATGGCTGGGGCCAGCGGGAGGATGGGATTTAAAACCCAGTCGAGCAGAACAGGGCGAGCTACGTTTCTCCTTGAGAGATTAGTCCCTCTAGGCGCTCGGTAGCCGGCGTCCGTTTCCTTGGAGACGAGACGGCCCGGTCTCGCTGGGAAATCTGAGCGGCCTAGGTTACCACGTGGTCCACGCTGAGACAAAAAAGCCGGAGAGATCTGGCATCGTAAGAGATCAGGGCCCCGCGGACTCACGACCCTTCTTCCATTTTCCCCAACGGCCCGTGTCTTTCCAAAGTAGGTAAAAGGAGCATCGATGGGCGGTGGAGTGCGCATGCGTGTCCCCCTTTCATTTAGTCCGGGCCTCATTGTCTTTTGGCCCCGCCCCTCGCCCCTCCCTCGCCCCGCTCCTCCCTCGGGCTCTCGCAGCTCCCGCTCACCCGCGTTCCAAGGGTAGTTAACTAGGTTGTTGAGACTCTGTTTCGCGTTTGCTGCTTACAGTCCCTGGGTTGGGCGTGATGGCAGTCCTTTCCCGCTCCAACCCTTTGCAGACCCAACCGATCTGGGATTTGCTCCACAATCCACAACTTTCAGATTCTGGTGAGTCGGTGAGGCCTAAAGAGCAGATGGGGGCTGGCTGACCGCCCCGCACCCCCAACCCCCCGGGCTTGCAGTCCTTCTGCCCTGAAGCCCCAGGCTGTGACCGCCTCGGGTGGTAGAGTCTGGAGACCTGAATTCCAGGCCTGCCCGTGTCACACGATTGCTGTAGGATCCAGGGGCAATTCTCGGAACCTGTTTTTCTTACCACTTATCTCAACGTGAGGGTATCTTATGCTACTCTCTTATTTGCCTCTGATTCTGGTTTTCTATTGGGTCTTTTCCATGCCTTCTGTTTCTCGCAGTTCTTAGCACCTCACAGCCTGGATGTGCTTAGTAAGTTCTGGCTGGCTGATAGAAAAAAGTGGTAGCTAACATACCGCATGCCTCACAAATGCCCCCTGGACAGCTTGCATCAACCTGTGGAGGTAGGTTTTATAGTTAGACCTAGTTTACAGACGAGAAAATTGAGGCTCGGAGAGAAAGTCGCTTGCTCAGGGTCACAGATATCTGTAAGGGGCGAAGCTGGGATTTGAACCCATCAGGCTGTGTGACGGATTGTGTTGTATCTGGTAGGATTATGTTCCATGGCAGTGGTCCAAGCAGATACCCAGCCACCTACTCTGCCTCCTGGCCTACAAAGCAGAGATCACAAGAAGAGCAGAATGGAGGCTTTGACTGGTGTCCTGCCAGGTGGGCAGAAGCCCTTGAGGGCTGGTATGGGGATGGGAGACAGGACATAGTGTATGCCCTTGGCCTTTGGTGACATCAGCTGTATTAGAGTAGGGTGATCACTGTAACAAACAATCTGCAAGTTTCAAGTATTAATATTCAAACTTATTTCTCATTTGTATCGAAGTACATGTGTGGATCCGCAGGGGAGGAAGGCATCTTTTCCACACGGTCATTCAGCATCCAGGCTTCTTCAGCCTTATGGCCCTGACAGTTTGTAAGGCCTTGAACTCCTCTGCTGGAGACTTCTGCATCCAGAGAGAGAGAGAGAGCAAGAATATGGGTAATTTTGTGGACACTTTTTTTTTTTCAGACTTGAAGTGGTTCATACCGCTCCCCCTCATATTCTGGTGGCCATAACTGAGTCGAATGACCACCCTTAACCCGAAGAGAAGATGGGAAATGTCCTGCTGTGTGTCCAGGAGGAAAAGAAAACAGGGTTTGGTCAACTCAGGAAAATCTCTGCCACATCATTGTCATGAGGGAGTTCTCAGGCCCATGGCTCAGACAGACATGGGTTCACATCTTGGCTCTGCCCTTTACTATCTTGGAAAAGCCATTCATCTCTCTGAGCTTTCGTTTGCTCGCTTGTAATATGAGGATCTGATAGGATAGTTACAAGAATTAAATGTTTATTTTTGAGAGAGACAGAGCACGAGCAGGGGAGGGCCGGAGAAGGAGAAGGAGACACAGAATGCGAAGCAGGCCCCAGGCTCTGAGCTGTCAGCACAGAGCCTGACGTGGGGCTTGAACCCACCGACCGCGAGATCATGACCTGAGCTGGAGTCGGATGCTCAACCAACCGAGCCACCCAGGTGTCCCAATAACAAATATTTTGTAATATTCCTTTAGTATCTGAAATAAACTTCATAGATAATATAATTTACCTATGTATATAATTTAAAAAATTAATGTAATGCCCTCAGTGTAAAGAACACGTAAAAAGAAAGATATATATAGTTAAATAACATCTATTTTAGTATGTAAATATGCAGGATAAACTCCACTAGAAGACATGACAAAGTGGTCAGGAGCTTATTAGTCACAGTAAAATGTAACAGTTGCAAATGCAGACTGACGGTGGCTGGATACTGGGGACTCAAATATCCAGAGGGATTTTATTCATTGCAGTCACGATTTCCAAAGTGACACCCATCTCTTGGGAAAGTTCTTAACCCAACAGAGCACAATCTTCCCTTGGTTGTAGCTGCTCTCTTGAAAATTCAGCGTTACCATAACCCCCTACAAACTTCTCTTTGTGTTTATAGGTGAAAGAGAGTCAGGTTCTGGGATCAGATTGTTACGAATAAGGTTTTCACCTACACCCGTGTCTCGTAGGGCTTTGGAAAGGCGTGCAGGACATAGGAGAATTCTGTGTTCTGCGGGGTGTCCTATTCTGGGGCTATCCAGCGTCCCTGGCCCCCACCCACAGATGCCCATCGGGACCCCCAGTGTTTGTGAGAACACAAATCCGCCTTGCCAATGTATCTCGAACACCGCTGTCACGCTGTCGAGAGATTTGGATGTAAAGTGCTGCGCACAAGACCTGGTGGTAGTGAGAGAATTTTTGTCTTTGGCTTTAGACCCTGTTCACCCTGCATCTACAGGGAAGCTCTTTCCTTCTTTCACGGGGGAGGCAGTGAGATGTGTAACAGGTACAACAACAGTAAGAACCCGAGTAATTAGCACATGCCAAGCACTCATTATATGCCAGAGACTGTTCTCAGCACTTCATCTGTACCACCTCACTGAGTCTTCGCAACAGCCCCGTGAGGTGGGTGCTGTGATGGTCACGTCTTCTTCTAGATAAGGCGTGGCCAGGTGTAACTTCCAAGGTGACCCAGGTCGGAGGGGGCAGGGCCAGGCTGTGACCTTTGGCAGTTTGTCTCCGGGACGCACATGCTGATGGAGAGTGTGCGGGCACTGGAGGAACAGGGACCCGGACTGGTATTCCAGCCTCCCCTCTTGCACTTCCCTGCCACGGCGCCAGTCTGCAAAGATGGCCTGCTTCGGGCCGGTGAAATCATCTGTGTAAATTATGATGATGAAAAGAGTGACCACTTGCTGAGGACTCATTTTATGTCAGGCTCTGTTGCAGAGGGTTTATTCATTCATTCATGTGTTCATTCAGTAGCATCCATTGGCTGAACACCCACGTGCCCAGCATTGGGCTGAGTTGTTGACTCAAGGTCAAGTAGGCAGGGTGGGTTTCATAGTCCCAACCTCAAACATGTAACTACACAAAACTTAAAAAATTTTTTAAATTTTTTAAATGTTAAAAAAATCAGCCATGCATATTTATGTGGCTTTATTTCTGATTTTTGAGAAGGGTGTGCAAAAACAGCTCCGTGGAAGAAAAGAAAGCCTTTTCCACAAATAGTGCTGAGCAATTGGAAATCCACAGGCAAAAAGAAAAAACGAAAACAGAAAAAAAAAAAAGAAAGAAAAAAAAGAAAAAGAACCTTGACTTAAGTTTTAGAACATAGACAAAAATTAACTCCAAATTAAATATAAAATGAAACAGAAATGAAATGTTTCATGGAAAAGTGTAAACCTTTTTTTTTTTGTTTTATTTAATGTTGAGACAGAGAGAGACAGAGCATGAATGGGGAAGAGGCAGAGAGAGAGGAAGACACAGAATCTGAAACAGGCTCCAGGCTCTGAGCTGTCAACACAGAACCTGATGCGGGGCTCGAACCCACAGACCGTGAGATCATGACCTGACCCGATGTCGGACTCTTAACCAACTGAGCCACCCGGGCGCCCCAAATGTAAACCTTTTAGAAAAAAAAAATTAGGAGAGAAAAAATCTTTGGGACCCAAGGCCACATGAAGAGTTCTTAGACTTTATGCCGACAGCTTGATCCATAAAAAAATGAAATAAATGGATATAAGTTGGACGTCATCAAAAATAAAAACTTGTTCTATGTGAAACCCTGTTAAGGGGATGAAAAGACAAGCTACAGGGGCACCTGGGTGGCTCAGTCGGTTAAGCATCCGACTTTGGCTTAGGTCATGATCTCACAGTTCGTGGGTTCAAGCCCCGCATCGGGCTCTGGGCTGACAGCTTGGAGCCTGTAGCCTGCTTCAGATTCTGGGTCTCCCTCTTTCTGCCCCTCCCTTGCTCATGCTTTGTCTCTCAAAAAATAAATTAGCATTAAAAAAGAAGAAGAAAAGAGGAGCTACAGGCTTGGAGAAAATATTTGTAATCTGCATCTGACAAGGACTGCTACTACGTAGAATATGCGAGAACTCTCAAAACTCAACAGAAGAACAATGCAGTTAGAAAATGGGCAAAAGACATGAAGAGACATTTCACTGAAGAGGATATCCAGATGGTAAATAATCACATGAAAAGATGTTCAACATCATTACCCATCAGGGATGTGCAAGTTACACCACAACGAATCGTCACTGCACGCCTATCAGAATGGCTAGAATGAAAAATAGTGGTAACACCATCTGCTGGCAAAGAGCACAAACTGGACCACGCATACGTTGCTGGTGGGAATGTAAAATGGTAGAGCCGCTCTGGAAAAGACTTTGGCAGTTTCTGATGAAACCAACATGCAGTTTTCATCATGATTCAACAGATGCACTCTTGGGCATTTATTCCAGTGGAATGAAAACTTACGGGCACACAAAAACCAGTGCATGAATGTTCCTTAGCAGCCTTATTCATAATACTCGGAAACTGGAAGTAATCCTGATGTCTTCTAATGTTTCATGGTTAAATAAGCTATGGCACATCCGTACAATGGCATACTATTCATTAATCAAAAGGAAAGGATTGTTGGTATAGTCATAACTTGGATGAATCCATGGAGTTTTGCTGAGTGAAAAAAGCCAATCTCAGAAGTTCTAAATTCTACGAATCCATTTACATAGCATTCTGGGAATGGCTAAATTGTAGAAATGGAGAACAGATTAGTGATCGCCAGGGGTTAGGGACACAGGCTGGGGGAGGAGGGTAAGGGGAGGGGAAGAGGCAACAAGAGCTATGCCTGTGGTGATGGAAACATTCTGTATCTTGCCCGTCTTTTTTTTTTTTAATAAAGTTAACAGTTTTTTTTTTAATTTTTTTATGTTTTATTTATTTCTGGGAGAGAGAGAGAGAGACAGTGTGAGCAGGGGAGGGTTCAAGAGAGAGGGAGGCACAGAATCTGAAACAGTCTCCAGTCTCTGAGCTAGCTGTCAGCACAGAGCCCGACGCGGGGCTCGAACCCACGAACCTTGAGATCATGATCTGAGCCAAAGTTGGATGCTTAACCGACTGAGCCACCCACGTGCCCCGTATCTTGCCCGTCTTAACATCAATTTCGTGGTTCTGATATTGTAGGTGGTTTTGCAAAATGCTACCATTGAGAGAAACTAAGTTAAAGATACAGATGATTTCTCTGTGTTCGTTTTTTTTTAAATGTTTTATTTTTGAAAGAGTGTGAACAAGGGAGGGGCAGAGAGAGAGGGGAGTGGGGGATGCGAAGTGGGCTCTGTGCTGACAGCAGCAAGCCCAATATGGCGCTCGAACACTCGAACCTTGAGATCATGACCTGAGCTGAAGTCCAATGCTTATCCAACTGATCCATGCATATGCCCCTGTTTGTATTATTTCATAAAACTGCATGTAACTTGAACTTATCCCAAAGTTATAAGTTTTTTTTTACCTCATTTTACTTATTTATTTAGCGCATGAGTGTGAGTGGGGGAAGGGGCAGAGAGAGAGAGGGACAGAGAGAGAGAGAGAGAGAGAGAGAGAATCCCAAGCAGGCCCCACACTGTCAGCACAGAGCCTGACATGGGACTTGAATTCATGAATGGTGAGATCATGACCTGAGCTGAAGTCTGATGCTTAGCCAACTGAGCCACCCAAGTGCCCCCATAATAAGTTTAATTAAAAAAAAAAAAAGATAAATCAGGGCTACTACCACTAATGAAAATAAAGTTATTATTAAAGCTACAAATCTCCCTAAGTATTTAAGTTCAACTTACTAATCTTAGAATTTTTACAAACACTTCTAAGGGGGATTTTGGAAGTTGGTTAATTAAGTTCCCCTAATCCTTTTAAGCCACAGTAAAAAATTTCATATATTGAATTTTCATTTTCAAGTAGTTCACTTGTCTGATTAACAGAGACCATCGAGCATTTAAATAATTCTTGTACACCTAATAAATACACTTCTAGGTATGGCTAATCTTATGTCCTCTTAAATTTCAGTAATATATACACATTTAATAAGAATGTCTTCAACTTTTAACTTGAAATAAATTAAATCAAAATCTCATTTATACATTTTAAATTAGAACCACAATATTAATCTATTAATTGTTCCATCTTTATACAATACAGTTGAATACCTGAGGTATACAGATAATTCGTAACTTCAACACAAAATTAGTTTACTTCTGTAGTTAATGCTATCATCTTCCAGGGTTAGCTGCATTGATCCATTGATGAAATAATATTTCTCTGAATTGTACTGGGTTGCACCTAGAGCAGGAATTTTGGAGGGGGGACGAGAATGTCGCCACAGCATTCATGATTTGGGTGTTTTTTTTTTTTAATTTATTTTTGAGACAGAGAGCAAGTGCACAAGCAGGGGAGGGGCAGAGAGAGTGGGGGACAGAGGATCTAAAGCGGGCTCTGTGCTGACTGCCGAGAGCCCGATGCAGGGCTCAAACCTGTGAACCATAGCTCATGACCTGAGCCTAAGTCGGACACTAAACTGGCTGAACCCCCTCTCCCCCAGGTGCCCTGATTGGGGGATTTGTCTCAGGCTGGCCCATGACACGCTATGAGGAAGCAGGGGTTCTGAGCACATGCCCTACACATGTCTTGTCCTGATCTGCACTATTTTCACATACTCCGTATGTGGCAGGACCACAGCTATTAGAGGTGTTCCAGACAGCCAGGTGGGAGTTTTGCACGGCTCTGTGCCTTCGGGTGGTGCTGTGGTCCTAATGCCAATCCTCGGGTCACCAGTAATAGATAGCAGTGACAACTAGAAATGCGTATTCAGCCCTGAGTATGAGTCAGGCACTCCCGCAAACACTTTAAGGTAGAGTGACATTTAATCTTTAACAACCCAATGAAAGAGGCATGCTAATTATACCTATTTTATAGGTGGGAAACTGAGGGACAGAGAGGTCATGTGACCTGCCCAAACTCACAGGCCAGTGGAAAGCAGCGTCTGGATGTGTCCCCAGGCTGTCTGGCCGATTGGTTTTTGCCCGTCACCCCTGCCCTATCTGACTTTGCTACCAGCCAGCTTGGTGGGAGAGATCGCGGGCACCTGGCTGTCTCCGTTGCTTCTCTTCTCGCTCCTCCGCTCCTCCCCGCTGTCCATGCCCATAGTCACGTGGAAGCCCCCTGTGCTTCTCTGTCCCTTCTATCAAGGCCCAGAGCGGGGCCTGGGAGCTTCCTGATAGATGTGAGTTCTGTGATCTGCCTCACTGTCACATATGAGGTGGAGAGTGGGTGGGGGCGGGGCCGGGGCCGTCTCGGTGGATGGTACTGGGACCCGCCCCTAGGCCTGCTATACCCTCACTCCCTCTCTGCCCTTTCCTGTGCCCTAGGATTGCATTCCAAGCCCACCACGTCGATGACAAGCAAGCTGAGGAAGCCACAAGAAATGCACAGAGGGAGGTCGAACTCTGGGAAGCCGCAGGCCAAAATCCGGCTCATGGGGGTATGAGCACCCCCCCATAGGCACCGGGGCCCGGGATGGGGGCGCAGGGCCAGGGGGCCAGCAATAGCGAACACGCCCTGAGCACTGGGTGGATCCTGGGCTCATTTATTCCTTAACAAGGCCGCGGGCAGGCTTATCATCACTCCCATTTTACAGATGGGGGAACTGAGGTGCAAGGCGAGAAAGGACCTGTACCAGGTCATGTAGCCAGAAAATGGTAGCACCAGGGATTGGAGCCACTTAAGCAGAGCGTTTGCCTTTGCGTTTACGACTAGGAACCTGATTTGAGGAATCGCTTTTTATTTCACTGCATTAGGAACTCAGCCTGGTGGGTTGTCTGTTTAGACGTTTCCAGTAAATTAACCTTTCATGGGACACGATGGACCTCGAAGCAGAGCTTAGAAGCTCACTATTATATATTTCACACCTCTGATACAGTTTTAGAGAGTAATTTTCTTCCCATCCATTGTTTTCTATATTTCTCAACAGTGTTTTAGGGTATTTGAAATGACTTAAGAGTCTGTGTCCACAGAAGAAAGTAGAATACTAAATACTATTAAAAAAAATTTTTTTTTTTAACATTTATTTTTGAGAGACAGGGTGTGAGCAGGGGAGGGACAGAGAGAGAAGGAGTCACAGAATCCGAAACAGGCTCCAGGCTCTGAGCTGTCAGCACAGAGCCCAATGCGGGGCTCGAACCCATGAACCATGAGATCATGACCTGAGCTGAAGTTGGCTGCTTAGCCACCCAGGCGCCCCAGAATACTAAATACTATAAATACGACAAAATACATGTAGAAGAAGTATTAATTCCTTCAAGAAAGTTTTTTTTTTATTTTTTTAAATGTTTTTATTTATTTCTAGGAGAGAGAGAGAGACAGCGTGAGCAGGGGAGGGTCAGAGAGAGAGGGAATCACAGACTCCGAAACAGGCTCCAGGCTCTGAGCTGTCAGCACAGAGCCCAATGCGGGGCTCGAACCCATGAACCATGAGATCATGACCTGAGCTGAAGTTGGCTGCTTAGCCACCCAGGCGCCCCAAGAAAGTTTTTAAGAGCTCAGTGAACAATTACTAGATAAAGAAATGGGGAAGAATGCTTTGAAACCTTTTCTTCCCTCTAACCTTCAAGTTTGCAAAGTGGTTCAGAGGCGGCTCAGCGTTCTTAAAAGAGAAACTCCTATTTCTGGGGTTATTTTTATTTGTTTTATTATTTTATTTTTAAAGTTAAACATTTTTATATTATTTATTTATTTTTGAGTTTATTTATTTTGAGAGAGAGAGAGAGGGCAAGTGTGCTCACGGGGAAGGGGCAGAGAGAGAGAGAGAGAGAGAGGGAGAGAGAAAGAATCCCAAGCAGGCCTCATGCTGTCAGTGCGGAGCCGGATGTGAGGCTCGAACCCATTAACTGTGATGCGAGATCATGACCTGAGCTGAAATCAAGAGTCCCAGTGCTTAACTGACCGAGCCACCCGGGCACCCCTGTTTTTATTTATTTTTAGGGGGTGGTGGTGGGGCAGAGAGAGGGAGAGGGACAGAAGATCTGAAGCCAGCTCTGTGCTGACTGCAGAGAGCCCAGTCCTGGGCTTGAACTCACGAACCATGAGATCATGACCTGAGTGGACGTCGGATGCTTAACTCACTGAGCCCCCCAGGCTCCCCTCGTGTTATTTTTGTCCTGAGTTTAGAACTCAGACAATTTCCCTCTGACACCTGGGCTTTTGAACAGTTCCTAATGTTGTATCCTGTAGTCATTTGTTTAGTCAATAAATATTTATTGAATGCCTCCTGTGTGCCAGGCTCTGCTCTAAGTATAGAGGATTCACCAGTGATATGGCTGGCCTCTGACCTTGGGGAGATCATATTCTACTTTGGGAGACAGACAAGAAACAAGACAGATAAATATATAATATGTGCCGTGATGATAAGAGCCTTGAAGAAGCCCAAAGATTACGGTTAGGGGCCAGAGAGGCACAGAGGGAGAGTGGCTGTGATAGGGTGGTCAGAGAAGGCTGCTAAAGTGGTGCTCTCTGAGGGAGAAATGTATCTAGATAGACGAGCCGCAAGTGCAAAGGTCCTGAGGTTGGTATACCTGGAGCAGGTGATGGGGAAAGATAGTGGGAGTAGGGGTATAGGTGATGGCTTGTGTGCGGCTCTGCGTTGGGCTTTGTGTTTCTATGCTGAGTAAGACAGGAAGGCCCTGGAGGACTCTGGGTAGAGCAGGGACATGATCCGACCTAGGTTTTCACTGGAGTCCTTGGGCATGGAGGAATTTCCCAGGAGACCATGGAGACAAGGCAGAAACAGGAAGGGAGCAGAAACTACCCAGCTGATTTGCTCTCGGAGACACAATGGGATCCTGACTCTGCCCCTCAGTCTCGGGATAGTTATTTATTTCCTCTACAACATTTGAGAGAGTGCCTCCTAGGTGCCAGGCGCCATGCCAGGTGTTGGGGACACAGCTGTGGACAAAGCCCTCAGGTCTGTTCCATTATGGAGCTTCCGCTGTAGTGGGGAGCCCTATAATAAATGAATGAAAAAAACCCCAAAGAATACTCATGTTTATTCAACCCTTACTTGTGGAGACCCAGTAACTGTCCTCTGTGCTGTGCCTTATGGCTGTGCGGAAACATGGCTGCCCCCACCCGCCCTCCCTGCTCTGACTNAATAAGAAAAATGTATAATTACAGGTTGGGGTGCAGATCAGGAAGGAAGCAAAGCAGGGCTTCCGCACCAGATCTGGTGGTCAGGGCGCATCCACTTCGAGAGCAGAGATCATGAATTCTGTGGTTGATCCGAATCCCCTGGGAGCCCCAGCGACCTTAGCTCGGTGGGCTTCTGTGAAGCGAGGCTGACGGTAGTACCAAGTGAGGTAGGGTGTGTGAAGTGCTTTGCACAGTTTTGGGCACCTAATAAACATTCTGTGCGTTCGCACTATTACTATATGAGGAATATGGGAGCTGAGGGCCAGGAAAGGGAAGTTTCTAGTAAAAGAGAAACGAGGAAGAACAGAGGAAGAGAGCAAGCACGGAGGTGTGGCGGGGGGGGAGGGCTCAAGCCGGTGGGAATCGTATCAGCCACTGCTCCTGAGTCACACTGAGTGTTCCCAGCACTGCCACTAAGTGGCTTGATTGTGAATATCACCTCCTGTGTTTTCTACAGCGGCTCTCGGAGTCAAGTATGTTTCCTGACCTTCAGAAAGAGTATGTATAGCAGGGTTCTTGGGAGGCTAGAACCTCTGAGATTCTATTTGCCCAGATTCCCTGCGGTGGTGAGTGGCAGAGCTGGTATTTGAACCAAGTGTGTCGGGGCCTTATGTCCACAATTTTAATCACTATGGGGTTCAGCCACATCTGGTGGCTTTAAGCCCACTCACTTCCTTGTCTTGGTGCGGTGAGAAGCCAGACATCGGGAATCAGAAGGCTGGCTTTCCAGTTCCGGGGCCATTACCTTCTGGCTGTGTGACTTTAGGCAAGTCACTTAACCTGGCTGAGCATTTGTCAATAAAATAAGAGTTAGTTGGGGGCGCCTGGCGGGCTTACGGGTTGAGTGACCGATGTTGGGTCAGGTCATGATTGGGCTTGCTGCTGTCAACACAGAGCCCACTTGGGATCCTCTGTTCCCCCTTCCTGCTCCTCCCCCACTTGTGCTCTCTCTCCCCCTCTCTCAAAAATAAACATTAAAAAATAGCATGTGTTTAAAAAAAAATGAGGGGCGCCTGGGTGGCTCAGTCGGTTAAGCGTCCGACTTTGGCTGAGGTCAAAATCTCACGGTTCCTGCGTTCGAGGCCCGCGTCGGGCTCTGTGCTGACAGCCAGCTCAGAGCCTGGAGCCTGTTTCAGATTCTGGGTCTCCCTCTCTCTCTGACCCTCCCCTGCTCACGCTGTCTCTCTCTCTCTCTCTCTCTCAGAAATAAATAAAACATTAAAAAATTAAAAAAAAATGAAATAAGATTTAGTAAACATAGGATAGTGCCTTTGGATGAACCGATGCCGTGAGCTGGGTTCAGAGTGAGGCACAGCGCCCAACACACAGTAGGCCCCCAACAAATCTTATGGTTGTTACTGTAGATTTGGTGCACCTGCGACCCTAGGCAAGTCCCTTGACCTCTCAGGCCCTCATCGTTGCCATAGGGACCACGTGTGAAATGAGACAGTAGTCGTGCAGCTCAGCGATTTTTCTTGCCTCCCCGCTTCTCCACACATGGCCCGTCACCTCTGCTACCTTCTTCCCTACCTGGCGTGGTTTTCTATTTTTATTACTGTTCTTATTACTGTATCTTATTGATTCAAAGAAGCCAGCGATTATAAGGTGCAGCTTTATCCTATTTACCCACGAACAGAATTTTGTCGGTTAGATCGTGGCACCCCTATCTCTGAGACGTAAGGTTAGGGGAAAATGGGCGTTCCAGAAAAGAGATGAGGTTGTCCAGCGGCTCTGACCTCAGACAATGGGGTCGCATTGACCAGTCGCGACCACAAGGGGGCGTGCGTGCGGCGGGAGGGAAGCGGTCCTGGGGCTCCGGGAGGCCCCCCGGCGTCCCGCGCGGCGCCGCCTCCCATCTCCACCCCCTCCTCCGCCCGCAGACGTTGCTCAGGCATTGGCGGAACTCACTCCAGGAGCTCTGCAGCCATGAGGTCTTCCTCACCAAGCTCAACTGGGAGCTGGTCAAGGCCATCCAGGACATGGAGGAGAGCTCGGCCCTGAAAGCGCACGCGATGCTGCAGCAGCAGGACTTCCTAGCGGTGAGGCCGCGCCCGCACCCCCCTCGCCTCCGCCCCGCGCACCTCCGTCCGCTCTCGGCGCCGCCCCGCTGCGCGCTAGGCTGCCCTCTGCCGGCCGGTTGCGCAAGCGGCTTCCTTCTGGAAGATGCGTCTCCCACACTTGGCCCCACCTGCCTGGCCTTTGGAATCAGACCCAGATTGGGGCTCATCCCAACGCCAGCACTTATGAGCCCGGGGGGACTTGGAGTGAACCTCTGAGCTCTGTGAAATAGGGCACAGAGCACCCGGCCCAGATGGGGGCGGTTGTCCTTGGCACACAGTAGGTGTGCAAGAGAAAGTGGCTGCAATCACCACCCCAATCGGCAAATACTTACACAGTGTAATACTGAGTGCTCTGTCTACACTCACATAATCCTTACAACAACCCCCTGGGGGTGGGCATTATTATCTTTATTTTACGTAGGAAAAAATGGAAAAACACAGAGGCTGGGTAACTTGCCCAAGGTCACCCTCTTTGGGTGTGCCTTCTCTCGGTGTCCCCAAATGGCTTTTCCTCTTTGCTCACATGGAGAGAGAGGTCCCTTGTGTCCCCTCCTCTTGTCACAAGCACACTGGTCTTATCGCATGAGAGCCCCACCCTTTTGACCTCATTTGACCTTCATAACCTCCTTAAAGGTCCTATCTCCAAATACAGTCATATTGGGGAGTTAGGGCTTCAGCAGGTGAATTTGGGGTGGAGGGGACCCAATTCAGTCTCTAACAGAGGCCAAGGACCTGCAGAGTTATTTGTCTCAAACTTAGTAGAATATTCTGGAAACTTAGACGAAGTCATTGTTGACTGTCTGGCATTAATCCGTTAATACATTTGTCGTTCAGCCTGAGGGCTTCCTGTGGGCCCTTGGGACACAGTGACCCAGGGGCCACGTTGTCTACATCGGGCTCTCCTTGTAGTGGGGTCTCTGGCACTTAGAAAGCTGTGTGTACTGCCGCAGGGATGTGGTGTGGGGAGCTGAGAGGGGCCCTGTGGAGAGAGGGAACGTGGCCAGCTCAAGGAGCCACATGTTGACCCAGGCCAGGCCAGGGCCCTGTCAGCCTAGCTACTGAGTTTGGACCTTATTTATAGGGCAGAGGGGAGCCACCGGAGGGGTTTAAATAGCAGAGGGATGAGGTCAGCTTTTTTTTTTTTTTTTTTTAAAAGAAACATCATCGTGACTCTGTGTGGAGCATAAATCCAAGGACAGCCAGGCAGGAGATGAAGACAACTTAAATAAGACAGTGGCAGCGGGGCTGGAGAGAAGGACGCAGCTTTGGGGGCTGTTGGGTTTTAAATCCTTAGCGCTTGGTGGCATCTCAAAGGAGGGGGGAATGGGGAGCACAGCCTGGGTTTGGGCCGTGCCATCGGCCTGGCTAGGTGGGTGGTCGAGGGGACCGTGTGGAAGGGGTTGGCGAGCCTCTGGGCAGGTTGCTGGGTCTGGGAGTGGGGCTGGATCTGAGGACTCCTCCGAGGAAGTGCCGGGTTTGACCCTGCCCCTCCTGCAGACCATCATCGACATCTTGGAGTGGTCCAACCAGAAGAAGCTGCAGCAGCTGACACGTGAACTTAAGGAGTGGGAGGAGAAGGAGGAGTCCAAGATAAAGTGTGAGAATCCGGGGGGCGAGCTCCCCATCCCCTCTCTGGCTCCTGGGAGGTCAGCAGCGCACCCACCTTGCACCTGCCTTTTGGAAACCAGCAGCCCCATCATCTCCCTGCTTAGGCAGATGGGACGCAGGGACTGTTCACCCATTTTGCAGATGGGAAAGCTGAAGCTAAAGAAAGTGAAAGTAGCCCGCCGAAGGGCAGGTAGCCGGGAGCCGGAATCCAGCCCCAGCTTCCTCCGTTTCCTGCCAAGGTCGCTCTGGGAGTCAGTGGCTGGGCCTGGTCCCAGGTCTTCCATCATGTTGAGCCTGTGGTTTCTTTCCCGGGAGCAGACTGGAAGCCCTCTGAGGGACGGGGTGGTGTGTCAGCGAGCCTCAGACCCTGGGACACCACCCCCCACGGAGGGCGGCAGGACAGACTTTCTCTTCCTGGTCGTTTTATGGGCTCCTTGCCTTGGGAGCAAGTGTGTGAGGAGGCCGAGGTCCAGGGAGGGACAGTCTTGGCGAGGGTCGCACAGTAGGTCAGCTGGGACTAGTCTAGCGATGTTGCCCTCAGTGTCACTTTCCTACCCCGTGCTGCCTCTCCTGCCGGGGGTAAAAGACTCTCTCGGGACTTAGCTTTTCACCGCCTCCCAGCCTTGTGTGAGCTCGCTTCAGCCAGAGCCAGTCCACTGGCCCGTGGAGAGCTCTGCCTCCCGGATCTCCTGCGAGGGGTCCTTGAGGGAGGATCCTGCCTCCTGTCCCCCCCCCCCCCCCCCCCCCCCCCACCCGGGGGACAGCGGAGGCGCAGCTAAGTGGTGAGGATGCAGGGCTGGGGGTGAATCCCTGGCTCCCATCCTGGCTTCATGACTCAGGTGCACGNGGGCGCCTCCCCCCCGCCCCCCCCCCCCCCCGATCCCTCCAGACCTGGAGCAGCAGGTGGAACAGCTGAATGCCAAGATCGAGAAGACCCACAAGGAAGTGAGCTTCCTGAGCACGTACATGGACCACGAGTACCCTATCAAGGTGGTCCAGATCGCCAGCCTTGTGCGCCAGCTGCAGCAGATGAAGAACGCCCAGCAGGTAGGTGGGTCCTTGGCCCTGCCCCGCTGGGCCGCGCTGGAGACAGGGCTGGTGGCCAGACGCCCTCCTGCCCGCCCCTAGGATGAGCTGGATGACCTGAATGAGATGCGCAGAAAAGTCCTGGAATATTTGTCTGAGCAGCTTCAGAAGAAGCAGAAAAAGCTTCTGAGCTCTCTGGTGGTGGTGAGTAGCCGGCCGCTGGGCCGGGGATCCCAGCCCTGCTTTCTTCCCCGCCCTCTGCCTCCGGGCCCCCTGCGCCAAGCACTGTGGGGCCAGACCTCTCCTTCCTCCCCAGAAAAGCCAGCAGCCCCATCAGGAGGCTCTTCTGCACAAGATCTGGGAGGGCCAGCAGATGGTGAAATATATGGACAAGTTCAGAGAAGTGAGTGGCCACGGAAGGTGATGGTCCCTCTGGCTGGGAGCGGAAGGGAGGGCGGTCCCCATGGTCCGGATCTGGCGCTCAGCAGGTCTCCAGCCCTGGTGCCAGCCTCCCTCCTAGCTAGTGCCGTTCCTGTCACCTGTCATTCATCTTAGGAGGAGGTTAGTGCCCACTGAAGCCTTGACTCGTTGACCAGGGTAATCACCATACGTTGTCTGCTCAGCCATCATTTTACTTTTGTTACCGCCCCCTGTATTCATGCTTTAATTTTTGTCACTCCCCATCACCCGTTAGCCCTGTTAATGAACTTCACTGTCAGCCCCCTCTCGCACTAACTTTCATTATCCTCCTCCTTCATCTGCTGTCGGCGCCAGGGGCCTTCGCTGCCAGCCCCCATTAGTCCTCATTATCAGGTACTGCCCCCTCTGCCACCCGTCTCCATTCTCCGTGATCTCCTGGCCGCTTTCAGCACCACCAGATGGTGGCATAAGTCGTGAGCCCAGGAAGCCCCCAGGTGTCCTCACTGCACCTCCGTTCTGCCCTGTTCTCCCTGTTGGTGGGGGACATTGGGCTTCTCACTCTCCCCCACTGGGGGCCTCTCCCCTCAGTTTATCAGCCAGTTTGAGGAGGAAATACCCATGCTGAAGGCCGAGGTGGAGCGGCTCCAAGTCCAAGTCCGGGAGCCCCGAGAGATCGTGTTTGCGGATGTTCTGCTCCGGAGACCCAGGTATGTGATCCTCTCGGCGGCTGCCTCTTAACCCACCGCATCGGGGGCTTGAAGAGGCCCTCTGATCCCGGGGAAGGCGGAACCCTGTACAGGGGGCAGGGAGACCGGGGTCGCGCCTCGGCTCTGCAGCTGACCACGTGGCAGACGTGACCTTCCCCGTCTGGGCCCGTGTGTCCCACCAGTGCACAGGCAGCTGACTTATGTAGTCTCTTTGGACCCCCTTCTGGTTTCCTGATTCCAGGCTTCCACCACGTGGGTGCTCCCCTAAGCTCCTGGGTTGTTCGGGAAGATGGAGTTGAGGGGGGCAGTTGGCTCTGGGGAACAACGGCCGGAAGACACTGTGGGGAGAGAAGGATGTCCTCCCTGCCGGGCAGACTGCTGGGCTCCAGAGGAAGAAGTTCCTTCCTTCCACAGCCAGTTCTCTGCCGCCTTCCTTGGGTCTGGCCCTCTGAGGGGGGGAGGGAGCTTAGGGGTCCCGCTAGGCCAGGCCTCTCCGTGATGGCACGCAGGACCCGGGGCACCTCCATGTGGAGCCCCCAGGTGCCCCCAGGTAGGCAGCTGACCTCAGAAGACAGATCCTGGCTAGAGATGGAAATTTGGGCATTGCCAACATAGAGATGCCTTTTCTCCGTCTTCTCTTTCTCCTCCTTCCCTTCCCCCTCCTCCTCCTCCTCTTCTTCCTCTTCCTCCTCCTCCTCTTCTTTTTTTACTGTTTATTTTTGAGAGAGAGACAGACAGAACATGAGCAGGGGAAGAACAGAGAGAGAGGGAGACACAGAATCTGAAGCAGGCTCCAGGCTCTGAGCTGTCAGCACAGAGTCTGACGTGGGGCTCGAACCCACGGAACTGTGAGATCATGACTTGAGCCGAAGTTGGACGCTTAACCAACTGAGCCACCCAGGCGCCCCTAGGGATGCTTTTCCGTTGTACCATTATCATGAAACATTTCAAACATACAGACAGTAGAGAGACTATTACGAGGAATGCCCAGTTGCACGTGTAGTTTTAGGAGCTGTTATGTTTTTGTCACATTGGCCTCATCTTCGCTCCTTCCCTTCTGCCTGTGACGTGTTGTGAGTTGGCGGGCAGCCTGACGTTTCACGCCTAAAGACGTCCGTGTGCGCCAGGAAGATGAGGGAAGGCGTGAGTGTGGGTGGGAGAGCCGGGACGGGGTGGAGGGAGAATGCCATGTGTGTGCCCTCGGGATGCACCGCGGATGCAAACCCATTGCTCTTGCTGCTTTGTGGAGGGAACGACGCCTGTCAGTTACTGAGCGCTCTTTCCGAGCCGGCATGGTCTCGCTCAGTCCACCTGCCAATGACAGGTTGTGAATGTCACCCCTGTTTGACCAGTGAGGAAGTTGAGGCCGCTCTGGGGTCTGGCACGCGTGAGTGCGTGGTACAGAGGTGCCCACGGAAGGAGCAGGGCCAGAGGGGAGCAGTTTGGTCGAGGGGACACAGAGCCACGTTTCCAAGCCCGCCACTCTGACTGTAAAGGGTACTCGTCCTGGGGAGCCCGCAGCATCTCAGGGCTGAGTTCCTGCTCCCTCTTGACCTCAGACCGCGGTAGGGGACATTAGTCGCGCCAGACCCATTCTTTTGTCATTTCTGGCGTGTGTGTGCGCACCCACATGCGCCCACACGCATACTTGGGCTGCAAGGTCACAGGTGTTTTGGGATGGGACACAGCCAGGTACCCGTGTTCCGAGGAGCAGGGCTCCCGAGGGCCTCCTCCCCCTCTGCAGCGCTGGCGCCCCGTGTGGCTTCTCACACCTTCTTTGCTCTTCTGTACCAGGTGCACCCCGGACATGGACGTCATCCTCAACATCCCCGTGGAAGAGCTGCTCCCCTTCTAGATGGCGGGCCAGGGGCTACCCTTCCCTCCCTGCCCTTTCCCCCACACCTGGGGCCTTGACTTGTCTCCTTCCACGACCACGTGTCCCCTCAGACCCTGGTCTGCCCTGCCTCTCTCCCTCCTCTCCCTCCCTTCCTTTCCCCCTCCTTCCCTCCCTTCCTTTCTTCTTCTCCCTCCTTCCCTCCCTCTTCTCCTTTCCCCCTCCCTCCTTGCCCCCTTCCTTTCCTTTCCTCCCTCTGTCCCTCCACCCTTCCTCTCCCTCCTATCTCCCTCTACCTTTCCGCTCTTTTCCTCCCTCCCTCTCTCCTTCTACCCTTCCTCTTTTCTTTCTGGTTGGTTCTGCTGGTTGGGCCAGATAGGCGTTCCCAGTGAAGTGTGCCACTCCTTCTTACCAATAAAGCTGGCTTTGCACTTGCTCTTTGGCCTGGAGATCTCCAGCTAGGCCTGAGATGTGGCAGGCATGGATCGTCCTAATGTGAGGGGTGGGTAACTGCCGACTGTGTCTGGGGGCACCGCAGGCCCCGAGAAGTGTCGCATGAGCCCCTGCCTGAATCTCCGTGGCTCCGGGCTGCCTTGTCCCAGGGGCGGCGGGAGCCCAGCTTTTCCCTCCTGATTTGTACTCAGACCTTTTGAGGCCAGTGCCAGGGTACGGGGGAGACCGTCCCCGAGTCTGACGCCCCTGGGGACTTGCTGGGCTTTCGTGGCCTGTGGCCGTTTGTGTTCTCGTGCAGCTGTCTGTCCAGTGCCTGTGCCCCAGCTGTGCGTGGCCGTGACACCTCCCCCCCCAGGTGCGTAGCTGGGCACAGCCCCCAGCGCATGCTCCTCTGCGGCCGGCCGGGAGGGGTGCTCCCGGGACCCCCTCCGTGCAAGGACGGCCCTCAGGTGTCTGGGAGCGCCACCGGCACGCATCCTTCCGCCGCCGGACCCTGGGGCGGCCTCACCCGCAGAGGCTGCCGCGTCTAAGGTCAGCTGCCACCCCACATCCCATCACCACACCGTGTGCAAATACCACAGGCCCTGCTGTCTGGGCCACACCCGGGACGACTCTGGAGGCATGTTCTGGCCCGTGTTCTGGCCCGGAACTCCCTGTGGGGTCAACTGAAACAGTCCCCGCGGCCTTGCAGCTTGACCTCTTCCTGCACCCATCCCCGCCTGCCTCGCCCTTCCTCGGTGGACTGACTCCCAGGTGCTGCTTCATGAATGAACGTCCTGCACTTGACACTCCGCCTCAGAGTGGCTCCCCGTCCCGACCGAGACTCTGGCTGCTCACCGGTCCTCTGTGTCTGGAGAGACTTTGGGCTGCAGGTTATGGACCCCTGACCGAACTGGCCTAAATGGCAAAGGGCTCAGGTAAGTCAGTGTTCGAGGCGAGGCCAGGCTTTATCCAGGACTCAAGCGAGGGCACCAAGGACCCCGTGTCTGTTCCTCTACTTTCTTCTCCAGAGTGTTCCCCTCCCCTGAGGCTGGCACTCCTGCGGTCACGGCGGCGTGGCTCCCAGCAACCCCTGGGGGTAGTGATTCCTTGGTCACATCCTCTCTGTCGCAGAGCTTCTAGCCGAAGTCTTCATCCTCCCTGCATGTGCACACGGATACACACAGGGCTGTCATCGTGAATAAAAGGAGGACCCTAGTGACATGACTGGTTAGGGATTCTACGCACCGGTCCGTTTTAGCCCCAGTAACGAGGCTGCATGAGCAAGGATAGCAAAACTCACTGGATTGCGGCACGAACAGTCTCTTCCTCAGGGTCTGCAGGTCAATTGTTTGACTGACTTCTGCTGGGTTGGTTGGGTGGCTCTGCTTCTGGCTGTAGGTCAGCTGGGCTTGGTTCCAAGCTGTGGGTTAGGCTCAGGGGTGCGCCTGAGTTCTGGGGTGACCTGGAGCAGGCTTTTCTCAAGGAGGGCCGCGGGAGCAAGAGCCCGGTCAAGCACGTAAGACCTCTGCTTCATACGTGCTAGCATTTCATGAACTGGGCAAAGCAAGTCACAGGCCCAGGCTCTGAAGCTATTAGGCGTGGAAGTACCTCCCGCACCGCCTCTCTGGGAGGGTAAGAGGAGTGAATATTTGCTGAACAGCAACCCAAACTATCCTGCTTTTCTGCCTCTAGAGCCAGGGACTGAGCTCTGGTATTAGTTGTGTGTCGCTGCTGTAACAAATCATCACAACCTTCAATTAAACGATGCACATTTTTTTTTTTAATCTTGCAGTTCTGTAGGTCAGAAGGCCGATACAATCTCAGGAGGCTGAGATCAAGGATGTCAGCAGGACTGTGTTCTATGCTAGAGGCTCCAGAGGAGAATCTATTTTCTCCAGCGTCATGTGGCCCCTGCTCTCCCTCCAGGACCAGTAACTGTAGATCAGTTTGTCTCCTATCGCTCTGGCTTCCTCTTCTGCCCCTTTCCTCCACTTTTAAGGGCTCTGTGATTACATTGTATCCACCATCAGGCTAATCTCCTGTTTCCAGATCAGCTGATTAGCAACTTAATTTTATGTCATAATTCCTTTATGTTTGTTGTGTAACATATCACACTCCCAGATTCTGGGGGTAGGATGTGGGCACCTTTGGGGGCTGTATTTCTGACTACTACAGACGGCCTTCTGGACCCCAAAGATTCAAGTCCATCTCATGTGCAAAGAGATGCACCATGTCCCCAGGCCTCATCCCATAAGAGCACCAGCTCAAAGTAAAAAATTCCCACCTGAATCTCATCAGCTCAAAAGTCCCAAATCTCATCATCTGAACTAGCTAGAGGAAGGCTCTGAGAATAATTCATCGTTGGGTACAATTTCTTTCCATCTGTGGATCTAAGAAACTCAAGGAACAAGTTACCACCTCCCAAAATACAATGGTGGGGTGGACATAAGTTACCTAAAATTTATAGACTTTTCCATTCAAAATGGAGGACATGAGGAGCAGGGTGCCTGGGTGGCTCAGTTGGTCAAGCGTCTGACTTTGACTCAGATCATGATCTCTGGTTCGAGAGTTCGAGCCCCTTCTTGGGTCCCTGTGCTGACAGTACAGAGCCTGCTTGGGATTCTGTGTCTCCCTCTCTCTGCCCCTCACCTGCTCGCAGTCTCTCTCTCTCTCTCAAAAATAAATAAACTTGTTTAACGTTTATTTTATTCTGAGAGGGAGCAGGGGAGGGGCAGAGAGATAGGGAGATATAGAATCCAAAGACAGGTTCCAGGCTCTGAGCTAGTTGTCAGCACAGAGCCCAATGTGGGGCTCGAACCCATGAACACGAGATCATGACCTGAGCTGAAGTCAGATGCTCAGACAGCTGAACCACCCAGGTGCCCCAAACATTTTTTAACAATGGAGAAAATGAAAGGAAAAAAGGAGTCGCTGGTCTCAAGCTGTTTCAAAATGCAGCTGCTGTCCAGGCCTAGAAAAATCCTCTGGGCTTGAGACTTTACCTCCTTAGTCATTTTTCCTTTTTGATGCCAAGTAAGTACCTTTTGTAGTTCAGTAGTTCCATCAGCCTGTTTCCTGCCAAGAGAACTTCGGAGGTTGGCATCCACTTTCATTTTGTCTTCTTTAGTCTCCGTTCCTTTCCTTCTAAGCCGGCAGTGTTTCCGCTGATCGGACACCCTCCAAAGCTTGTGGGACTCCTGTGTGTGTCTTTAGGGTTTCAACCCCATTTACTCCATTACTTTCCGTGTGTCTGTCCTAGAGACCCCGTTCCCAGCGTTGACTTCTGCTCAGCTGGCTAAGGCGATCGGTGAGTCACATGCTTCAGCTCTTCAAAGAGCCTTTAAAAATCGTGGTAAAGGGGCGCCTGGGTGGCTTAGTCGGTTGAGCGTCCGACTTTCGCTTGGGTCATGATCTCGCGGTTCGTGGGTTCGAGCCCCGCATTGGGCTCTGTGCTGACTGCCAGCTCAGAGCCTGGAGCCTGTTTCAGTCTGTGTCTCCCTCTCTCTCTGACCCTCCCCTGCTCACGCTGTCTCTCTCTCTCCTAGAAAAAAAAAATCGTGGTAAAATAGGGGCACCTGGGTGGCTCAGTCGGTTAAGCGTCTACCTCTTGATTTCACCTCAGGTCATGATCTCACGTTTTTGTTTTTTTGTTTTAACTTTTTAAATGTTTTATTTATTTCTGAGAGAGAGAGAGATGGCATGAACAGGGGAGGTTTAGAGAGAGAAGGAGGTACAGAATCTGAAACAGGCTCCAGGCTCTGAGCTAGCCGTCAGCACAGAGCCTGATGTGGGGCTTGAGCCCACAAACTGTGAGATCATGACCTGAGCTCAAGTTGGATGCTTAACCGACTGAGCCACCCAGGCACCCCCTGATCTCACGGTCTTGAGATCAAGCCCTGTGTCAGACTACCAAGTGCAGAGTGTGGAGCCTGCTTGGGACTCTCTCTTTCTCTCCCTCTCTCTCTGCCCTTCCTCTCTGCCCTTCCTCTGCTCATGGCCTTTCTCTCTCAATCAATATTTTAAAAATCATGGTAAGATATATATCACATAAAATTTACCATTTTGACCAGTTTAAGTGTTCAATTCAATGACTGTAAGGACACATGCAATGTTGTGTAAACATCACCACGATCCATCTCCAGAACGTTTTCATCTTCCTAAAGAGAAACTCTGTGACAATAATAACTGCCCACCATTCCCTCCTCCCCCTCCCAGGTGCCTGTAAAGTCTGTTCTACTTTCTCTCTGTGACTTCGCCTGTTCTAGGTGGCTCTGTGAAGTGAAACTGTGCAGTAGTTCTTTTGTGTCTGGCTTATTTCACTCAGCACAATGCTTTTAAGGTTCATTCCTATTGCAGCACGTGTCAGAATGTCCTTCCTTTTTAAGGAGTAATAGTGCATTGTATGCATACACCACAGCTTGGTTTTTCCTTCATTTCGTTCATTAACCGGACATCTGGGTTATTTCCACCACCTGGCTGGTGTGAATAATCCTGCTATGAACGTTGGTGTACGAGTATCAGTTTGAGTCCCTGCTTTTAGTTCTTTTGGGTACATTCCTATGAGTGGACTTGCTGGGTTATATGGTAATTCTATGCTTAACTTTTCAGGCAACACCAGACTTTCCCACAGTGGCTACACCTCTTTAAGTTTCCTGAAGCAATGCATAGGGTTCCAATTTCTCCATATCCTCATCAACATTTGTCCGTCTGTCCTTCCTTCCTTCTATTCTTCCTTCCTTCCTTCCTTTTTAAAAATAATAGTCATTCCTAGGGGCGCCTGGGTGTCTCAGTTGGTTGAGCATTTGACTCTTGATTTTGGCTAAGATCACGATCCCAGGTTCATGAGATCAAGCCCTGCATTGGGCTCGGCGCGGAGCCTGCTTAAGATTCTCTGCCCCTCTACCCTGCGCATGCTTTTTCTCTCAAATAAAATAAAATAAAAACAACAAAAAATAATAGTCATTCTAATGGGTATAAAGTGATATCTCATTGTGATTTGATTTGTATTTCTCTGATGACTAATGATGCTGAGCATCTTTCATGGGCTTACTTCAAAGAGCCTTTTGTGTGACTGAGTACTTTGAACTTTTGATCTTCCTGAGGCATTTATTAGCAAAAGTTTGTACAACCATTGTACAGCCCCAAACTCTCTCTCTCTCTTTTTTTTTAAATTTATTTATTTCTAGGAGAGAGTGAGAGAGACAGCATGAGCAGGGGAGGATCAGAGTGAGAGGGAGGGACAGACTCTGAAACAGGCTCCAGGCGCTGAGCTGTCAGTCAGCACAGAGCCTGACGCGGGGCTCGAACCCACGAACCGCGAGATCATGACCTAAGCAAAAGTCGGACGCTTAACCGACTAAGCCACCCAGGCGCCCCCCCCCAAACTCTCTTTTTAAAGTTTATTTCTTTTGAGAGAGAGAGAGAGAGAGACAGCATGAGTGGAGGAGGGGCAGAGAGAGAGGGAGACAGAGAATCCCAAGCAGGCTCTGCATTGCCAGCACAGGGACCCAATGTGGGGCTTGAACTCATAAACTTCAAGGTCATGACCTGAGCCAAAATCAAGAGTCAGATGCTTAACTGACTGAGCCACTCAGGCGCCCCAGAGACAAAAACTCTTAGCGTTTTCCCTAGAACATGTTTTCCTTACAGCAAATCTCTTAATGTTAGTATCCTCTGCCATTGCTTAGTGTATTTCCCAAAGCAGCAAGTCCTGGTTGCTTTTGGGTTGACAGCTCTCCCCTTAACTTTATCTCTCTTCTCTCCCTTTTACTATCAACAGCAAGGAGAAACCAGGCTTCACCTTCAACACTGATTCTAGTTTAGGACACTAGCAGGAATTAGGAGGGTTTTGGGAAGGCCCTGAAGGGTAGGGTCCTACCTTGAGTATCTGGTGTGTGCTCGCAGTAAGCCAGGGGGGACCATACCGTATATCGCCAGCAGATGGCGGTAAAAGGCCAATAGAATTAACCTGTCAACGACTTGAAGGGCGGGCTCCCTTGGAGTAGATCCCGTTTGTAAAACCCCAATGGCACGTTTTATCATGGAGTTCCCGATTGCAGACGGTCATTTCGACCATTCGAGTGGCGAGGGGGAGACCTCTGTTATGTGCCCATTGCTACTGCCTGCCCCATGCCTCTAGCCTCGTCCCTAACCATTCTCCTGTCCCTATTTCTAGCCCCACGAGCTCTCCTTTCCTCCGCCAAATGAGCTGATTTCCAGCTCAGCCTTTGTGTCGCCTGGTCCCCTTCTTTCCGTCTTCGAGAGGCTGGCTTATCACGTAGCTCAAATTTCCTTTCTCACAGAGGCCCTGCCTGACCACAGTTTCTAAGGCGCTTCTCTTCCTTCCCCATCATATCATTCTGTTTTATTTATAGCATCGATTACTGCCGGACATTACACATTCATTTACTTCTTTTTATATTTGTTGTCCGAGTCCTACAACTATAAGGTAAGCAGCAAGAGGGTGAGCAATCTGCCACTCTGGTTTCTTGCCACCCTGTGGGGAGCGGTTCCCGGCACATCCTTGATGCTCAACAAATATTTATTAGGTTACTGAACGACTGAACTGGCCCTGCTATTTGTAAAGCCAGGTTTCACCAGTGACACTTGCATCGTCATGGAAACGAAGCCCCGCCCTAGGGAAAATGCTCCAATGAAGAGGCAAAATGGAGTATAAGGCTAGAGGATGGCATTGTGAGGCTATCCCGGTCTGAGAGCTTGGCCACACCCTCCCAGGGAGCTGAGGCACTAGCCAGAATATCTGTAACCTCCGAGTCACCTTGTATCTTCACAGAGGGGTGTCCCTGTGTTTTAAACGTTACACAATCTTTTGGGGCAGCTTTTCTTTACTGGTTGGCTTGAACCTGCCAATTGTCTCTTAAGAACGCAGCAGCCTAGGGGTGTGGGTGGCTCGGTCAGTCAAGAGCATAACTCTTGGTTTGGGCTCAGGTCATGATCTCCTGATTGTATGAGTTTGAGCCCTGCGTCGGGCTCTGCACTGTCAGTGCTGGGGAGGCTGCTTGGGAGTCTTTTCTGTGCCTCCCGCACTCGTGCTGTCTCTCTCTCAGAATAAATAAATAAATAAATAAATAAATAAACAAACAAACTTAAAGGAAAAAAAAAAAGAATGCAGCAGCAACTAGGGGCACCTGGCTTGCCCAGTTGGTGGAGCATGCAACTCTTGATCTCGGGGTCGTGAGTTCCAACCCCGTGTTGGGTGCAGAGATTACTTAAAAATAAAATCCTAAAAAAAATGCGGCAGCAACTGGTGCCCACCCCACCTGAGCAGGGCTCAGTTACCTCCATATCTGGTGAAAGAGCATCACTGTTACTAGCCCTGAATGGGCCCTTGTATTCATGTAATCTCTCAGCAAAGTTCTGTCTTAGGCAAAATAGAATTTGCTTAGGGGGATAAACAGGGGACGTGATGCAAGACGGAAGGTCAACAAGTATAAGCTGTCGCTGCTTAAGATGGTGGTTTGGTTATTTCTAGGCGATAGCTTAGGGCTGCGTAGGTTTTTTTCCTTAGTAGAAGCACATAAAAATCTAGATTCAGAATAAATATTTAAGTAGCTATTTACATGAGCTGAATGTGGATTTGCATAGTTATAGGCAGAGTCGTTTTGAACAAGTCAGTTGAGAGAATACTGGCATAACATTGACTAACAATCTTCTCTTTTTAAGATGTTTACAGTAGGGGCGCCTGGGTGGCTCAGTCAGTTGCGTGTCTGACTTTGGCTCAGGTCATGAGCTCATGGTTTGTGGGTTTGAGCCCCATGTCTGGCTCTGTGCTGACAGTTCAGAGCCTGGAGCCTGCTTCAGAGTCTGTGTCTCCCTCTCTCTCTGTCCCTCCCATGCTCATGCTCTGTCTCTCTCTCTCTCAAAATAAATAAATATTTAAAAAAAAAAAACAGCTAGAAATTTCAGGATGCTTCATGACTTCATGTCTCATCTCTAAGTTTCTGGGGACACAGTATCCTCATGGTAAGGATAGCTTGGTTTCTGCTTGTGATGGACAAGCAGGAAGCTACTCTACTTTCTGTAATAACAACTCCAAAATTTCCTTTTAGGGGATCCACCCCAATCGCTGCAGAGGCTGGTTCTATTTCTGGATTTGGGGGTGGGATTTATGACCAAAACTAAAGTAATCAGAGTGTCCCATTGTCCTCGCACTGACTGATGTAGAGATGAGCACAAGACCGAGGTAGGGCCGGTTGGGTCTACTGAGGCTCAGGTCTTGGACTTCTATTTGTGCTGCAGGTGTTTCCTAGCAGATTTCCTACTGGAGTTGATGTGTAATTGTAGTTGCTTAAAAGCAGCATGTATATATAGCCTATCAATGAATCCAGTGAGGTAAGAGGTAGCATATGACCACTGGAGGTGAAAGAAGACAGGTTCTGATGAGCCCTCACCGACAGCTTTGATGATTGTCCCTGGTCTTTCTGTTGGGTGTGCCAATAAATTACCGGAAGAGTGTTGACTGATACGTAGCTAGATAGCTCCTTTTTGTATGGAAGCCTGGAATTTACTTTGAAATAACATCAGGAAAACAAGATGACTCATTAACAGCACTTTCTAATGTTTGCCCTCTTAGGACAAGGAAGATGCATAAGGTAAAAACATAATTCTTACTTATCAAAATACATGGATGAATTCTGGAAATGTGACTTTAAATTCTGTGATCAATTCAATCAAAATTGTACCCCTGGCTGGCTCAGTCAGTGGGGTGTGTGACTCTTGATCGTGGGTCTGGAGTTTGAGCGTGGGGCCTACTTAAAAAAAATTACTGGGGGCGGCTGGGTAGCTCAGTCGGTTAAGTGTCCAACTGCTGCTCAGGTCATGATCTCACCGTTCCCGAGTTCGAGCCCTGCATCGGGCTCTGTGCTGACAGCTCAGAGCCTGGAGCCTGCTTCAGATTCTGTGTCTCCCTCTTTCTCTGCCCCTCCCCGCCTCAAGCTTTGTCTCTGTCTCAAAAATAAATAAACATTAAAAAAAAAAAAAGAAATGAACGACTCTCACCATCCAACAGCTTCAAGTTCAAATTATTCTGATGTTCTGTCACATCAGTAAAAATAACGACCTTATTTACCACGGAAGGCAGGGGTGGCCTGGTGGGTGTGTGACTTGTATAGTCACACAGGACCCCATGCTCAGAAGAACTCTCTGTTGGGTTTAATATTCTACTGTAGCTGTCTTGAAATTCTTAATAATTTTAGAACAAGCCACCTCATATTTTTCTTTTGCACTGGGCCCCACGAATTATGTATCTTGTACTGACTGTGGTCCATTAAGTTGAATCTCAGATTCCTTAACACCCCCCCACCCCCATTTTTTGATTTGCAGAAGCAGCTGAAGGCGCTGTTCATCAGATTTATGCCACCAGCCTGCATTTCTACCATCTGATTCCATGAAAATGAATGAATTTCTGTGCTGTGTTTCATAGCCTCAGGACACACTGCCTGATGATTAAGGGCACAACCATGGAGAAATGTCACATCTTTTACTTCTTTCATCCTGTTGTCTGACTGAGGAATGAGGCTGTGGGAGAGGAGCTTGAATAACTGCCGGAACGTTCTCTCCCGGTTCTCATTGCTCTAGTGAACACAGCTTTTTCATATTCGTTCCGAATATTAAAAATGATTTACTAGCGAAGGAGCCCAAACACAGGTGCTAACATTAGGCCCCATGTTTTCGGCTAAAAATAGCAAGAAGGATGCACTGTGTTTACAGGTCACCAGCTGGAGTCATCTTAGAGGGGCCCTTTGTCTATGTAAAAATGGCTCCAAGGATGGGGCCTGGGAGAGACTGAATGCCAGGAGGGGACAGTTTCTTTCTATCTGTAAGATACATGGGAGGGACTCCGCAAACATCTTTTCCTCCCTCACAGCAGCCACGACATCTTCAAATTAAAGAAGGTTTAGGGGACAGTGATCAAGGGTGGCCGGCCAGGAGGCAGAGGGAAAGCACCTAAGCGCCTTGGGAGAGCTTCAAACCCCTCTGACTTGAAAGGAAGAGATACTCTCGGACAAGAGAAAACGCAAGTGGTTAGCCGATTCCCAATCTGCGTTTCCTGGCAGACTCATTTCCCCAATGTTTTCTTATGAAACATTTCAAACAGACAGCAAAGTGGAAAGAGCACCCTTTCCCCACCACCCAGATCCCACTCTTCACAATGTGCCATACTTGCCTTATCACATGTCTGTCCATCTGTCCATCTTGCCATCCATCCATCCACCCGTCTTATTTTCACGATATATTTCTCTTTTTTTACTCAGAATTTGATTTTTCTGAATTGTGGTAAACAAACCACATAAAATTTACCATCTTAACCATTTCTCTATTTTTTATGTTTATTTATGTTAATTTTTAGAGAGAGAGACAGAGTGCAAGGGGGGAAGTTGAGAGAGAGAGAGGGAGACACAGAATCTGAAGCAGGCTCCAGGCTCTGAGCTGTCAGCACAGAGCCCAACACGGGGCTTGAACTTGTGAGCCACGAGATCAGGACCTGAGCTGAAGTCAGACGCTTAACCGAATGAGCACATCCATAAGTGCCCCTGATGTTTATTTATTTTTGAAAGAGTGCAAGTAGGGGAGGGGCAGAGAGGAGGGGGGGGCAGAAGATCCAAAGTGGACTCTGCACTGACAGCACAGAGCCCGATGTGGGGCTTGAACTCAAGAACTGTGAGATCATGACCTGAGGAGAAGTCGGACGCTCAGCTGACTGAGCCACCCAGGCGCTCCCCCTGCCCCGATCTTAACCATTTCTAAATGAAGAATTCAGGAGTTTTAAGTATGCGTACATTGTTGTACAACTAATCTTCAGAACCTTTTCAATCTGTACAACTGAAATTATACCCATTAAATCACAGCTTTCCATTTTCCTGTTCTCCCAGTCCCTGGCAAACACCATTCTATTTACTGTTTTTATGAATTTGAGTATTCTTGATATCTCAGCTTGGTGGAAGCACACAGTATTTGTCCTTTCTTTTTTTTTTTTTAATTTTTTAACATTTGTTTATTTTTTATTTTTTAATTTTTTATTTATTTCTAGGAGAGAGAGACAGAGAGACAGCGTGAGCAGGGGAGGGTCAGAGAGAGAGGGAGTCACAGACTGAAACAGGCTCCAGGCTCTGAGCTGGCAGTCAGCACAGAGCCCGACGCAGGGCTCGAACCCACGAACCGCGAGATCATGACCTAAGTGAAAGTCGGACGCTTAACCGACTAAGCCACCCAGGCGCCCCAGTATTTGTCTTTCTGCAACTGACTTTTTTTTTTCACCTAGCACAGTATCCTCCTTGTTCACCCATATTGTAGCATCATTCAGAATTTCCTTCCTTTTTAGGGCTGAGTAATATCCCATTGATGTTTATGCCACATTTTGCTTTCCCATTCGTCTGTCAATGGACGTCTGACTTGCTTCCACCTTTTGGCTCTTGTGAATAGGGCTGGTGTGAAAATCAGTGTGCAAATGTCTCCTCAAGATCCTCCTTTCAATTTTTTCCAACTTCATTGAGGAATAATTGGCAAATATAATTGTATATATTTAAAGTGTATTAAGCTACTATTTCTATTTCATTCACCTATCCATCATTGTATCTAGAAGTTTCTTTTGGAGTAACAGAACCCCAAATTTTAGGGACACATTGCCTCTGGGAATAAAGACATTTTCTAGCTTCTCTTAAAGCTGGTGTGGCCACGGGACCAAGTTCGGGCTGCTGGTACGTAAGCAGAAGTGCTGTGTGGCACTTGTGGGAAAGCTTCCTGAGGGCGAGGGTCCTTTTGTCCCCGCCCGTTCCTTCTGTCTCTGAAACAAAAGCGTGATGGCTAGAGTTTCAATAAACTTTTAAAAGTTTATTTTATTTGTTTATTTTAGAGAGAGAGAGTGAATAAGTGAGGGAGGAGCAGAGAGAGAGGGAGACACAGAATCCAACGCAGGCTCCAGGCTCGGAGCTGTCAGCACAGAGCCTGATGCGGGGCTCCAAACCCATGAACCATGAGATCATGACCTGAGCCGAAGTCAGACGCTTAACTGAATGAGCCACCCAGGTGCCCCAAGAGGAATACACTTCTATACTGCTTAAACCCTTTTGGGTTTTTCTATTATACGAAGCCGGATTTAGGAATGACAGTAGAGAAGGTTTCCCACATTCTGTCTGTATCTATCCTTTTTACAGCCCCCAATTTTTTCAGACACAAATCTGCAATAAATTCCACATTTTTACAATCCAAAGGGCAAAACATCGTTTTAATTTATTTTTTATGTTCTGTTTATTTCTGAGAGAGAGAGAGAGAGAGAGACAGCATGAGCAGGGGAGGGTCAGAGAGAGAGGGAGACACAAAGTCTGAAACAGGCTCCAGGCTCTGAAGTAGCTGTTAGCACAGAGCCCGACGCGGGGCTCGAACCCACGAACCTTGAGATCATGACCTGAACCGAAGTCGGACGCTTATGACAGAACCACCCAGGCGCCCCCAAACCATCGTTTTAAATTTTATGTGTTTTAGAATGTCCAAGATTGTGGTGTGTGAACTTTGTGGTAGTAGTCGTCGTTGCTTCTGGGTCCACGGTAGGTTTTTATTTCCTTGTCCCCTTGTGGGTGGATGGAACCGTGGGACGAATTCTGACCAATGAACTGTAAGACGTGCCTGCTGCCACTTGAGGACTGGAGCATATAACTGCCCGTGCGAGGGCCTGCAGGGTTTCCTTTCCTTCTGGAATGGTGGCTGGGAATACTAGCAGCCAGCCTGGGGCCTGGGGACAATGAGGAGCAGAGCACCGCATTGCCACGTGGTGGTCACATAGCATGAGCAAGAGAGAAACTTTTTTTTCTCTTGAGACCATTGAGATCTCCCGGCTGCTCTCACTGCAGCATACGCTAGCCCTGCTGTCCTCAAAATGTGGTCAGGGGACTCCCTGGGGCCTTGGAAAGCCCTTCCAGAAGGCCTCAGGGGTGGTCAAACTATTTTCCTATTGACACAGAGGCAATGTGTTTTTTTTGTCTTTTAATTGTTTTTAATTTTTTTGTTTTATTTTGATTTTTTTTTGTTTTTGATTTATTTTTACTTTTTTATTTATTTGCTGCGTTAGCATTTGCACGTCTGGTTCAAGAGCAGTAGTGAATAAAGCTGCTGGCACATGAAGCAGGGGGCTGGCCCCCAAGTTGTTCTTCCTCACCTTTCTTTCTTTAACATTTAGTATTAAGAGACAGAGAGAGACAAAGCAAGAGCCTGAGAGAGGCAGAGAGGGGAGGAGACACAGAATCTGAAGCAGGCTCCAGGCTCCGAGCTGTCGCCACAGAGCCCGATGCCAGGCTCGAACTCCCAAACCATGAGATCATCACCTGAGCTGAAGTCAGATGCTTAACCGACTGAGCCACCCAGGCGCCCGTCTTCCTCACCTTTCATTCACAGTAAAGAAACGAGTAATCAATCCACCCAAATGAATAATGAACAAACAAACCCTAGATGTACTTAAGAATGTCCTCAGTGGACATTAGAATTTTAGTCAAATTTCATCTCTTGAGGACTAGAGGGACCAAGGGCGGGCTGCTCCCAAACGTGCCATTTTGGCATAAATTGATTGTTTTAAATAAAAGTTACTTACGAAACGGTAGTGCAGGGCTGCTCAGACTGTTCTCTGTCCCCTTGAAAGCAGGAAACAAATCTTCCATGTGAAAGCTGCCATCCCTGTGCCAGGAAGTTAAAAGACATCTTTATCCTCAGAGATGGACTTCAAAGTAGAGAGCTTAGAAGCAAATTTTGTTATTTTTGAAAATTCACTACTAGAATTCTCTTAGATTTCTACTAAGAATTCTTAGTAAGAATTCTTACTGAGAGATTCTTACTAAGAATTCTCTACTCAGAATTCTCTACTAATTAAAGCTCCCAAATACCTGTTTTCTATAGCCTACCAATTCGTCACAAATTTCTTGCCTAAAATGTATAAAAACTGCCTGCCTTAATCATTTCTTAGGGCTCAGTATTGGGTTTCCATGCACATTTAATAAAATCTTGTTTTTTTCCCCTCCTGTTAACATGTCTTCGTGTAAATTTAATTCTGGGTTCAGCTGGAAGGCCTTGAAGGATAGAGGAGGAATTTTTTCTTCCGTACAGAACGCATCCTTTTAATATTCTGTATGATGAAGCCAGAAGTACATCTAAAGCAGTTTTGAAGTATCATGGCTTCTCAAGGAAAAAAATAATTGTGCTGTCGAATTGTCTTCATGAAACACCATTTTAACTTGGATGAATGACTTACAAACTATGGTTATCCAGATGTAGGTGTGGTATGAACAGGTGTGTGCGACATTGTGATTGATAAGAGATATGTATTTGGTCTATAGATCCTGGCTCACAGATCCCCAGACCCGTGGAATTTCCTAAGGATGGAGAGTGATAAAGGTGTCTTTTATTATGTTAATGAAGTGACTTTGGGATTCTACCTAAGGGGCGTGGCTGGTTGCCAAGGGAACCCACCCAGCAATTAAAGGGTTGGGACTTCCAAGTCCCCCCACCTCCCATCCTGGAGGTTGAATCAGTCATTGGCCAATGACTTGGTCAATCAGGACTATGTAATGAAGCCTCCATAAGGGCAAAGGACAGCTTTTGGTCTCTTTTGGGGAAAGCTTTCACCCGCCACCGAGCTGGACCCCATACTCCAGGAGGACAGAAGCTCCCTCGCTTGGGATGTCACCCTATGTATCCCCTTCATGTGGCAGTTTTCAACATTAAGTGTTCCCTTGAGTTCTGTGAGACACTTGCAAATTAAACCTAGGGGGGAGGTTGTTGGGACCTCCAACCTGTAGCTGTGTCCGTCAGAAGCACAGGCAACAGGCTGAGGCTGGCGCCAGGCATTTGAGGTGGGTGTGGGGGCCAGACCTGTGGGGCTGAACTCTTAACTTGTGGAGTCTGCTATCTCTGGGTAGATGGTGTCAGAATGAAGTTGAATTTTTGGATTCTAGGCTGGTGTTCGAGAATGGGTTGATGTTGTGTGTGTGTGGGACCCCCCCCCCATATTGGAATTGGGTCCAGAAACCCTCAGAGAAAATGAGGTTTTGCTATTGTATAATGAAATATGTAAAAATGTGAAAGATCTGGTAACTCAGTGAACCGATATTTTCCAAATGACCAGTGTATGAAGGGACCAAATCATGCATGGGTAATGGATCTATTTAAAGAAAAAACCAGACCCCTCTTCCCCCCAAAAGAACAAAATAGACCAATTCATTTTAATGTAACAGAGTCTAAGAAGGTTCACTGACATGGTTTCTGAGTCCATGTTGGAAGTAACCTTTAGGAAAAACCACTGGTTGTTTGGTTTTCAGTGTAATAAGGGGAAGGCTGTCCACAAACATCAGAAAAGACTGTTAAAATACTCCTCTCTCTTCCAACTACACATGTACCAATGGGAATGAATATAGCGGAATGAATACAGAAGCAAATATGAGAATCCTGTTGTCCTCTATTAAATCTAGTAAAGAAATGTGCAGAAATCGGAACAAAGCCATTTTTCTTCCTTAATTTTTTCAAAATATACTTATTTTTTGGGGCGCCTTGGTGGCTCAGTCGGTTAAGCGTCCGACTTTGGCTCAGGTCATGATCTCACAGTTCGTGGGTTCGAGCCCCGTGTCGGGCTCTGTGCTGGCAGCCGGAGGCTGTTTCAGATTCTGTGTTTCCCTTTCTCTTTGACCCTTCCCTGCTCATGCTGTCTGTCTGTCTGTCTCAGAAATAAATAAAACAAAAAAAATTTTAAAAATATACTTTTTTCATAATACATATATTTATGTTATTTAACTCCTTAATGAGCTTATTATTTATTTTATTTATTTTTAAATGTTTTTTTAAATTTATTTTTGAAAGAGACAGCTTGAGGTGGGGAGGGATGCAGATAGAGGGCAACAGAGGATCCAAACTGGGCTCTTTGCTGATAGCAGTGAGCCTGATGCGGGGCTCGAACTCACGAACTCACGAACTATGAGATCATGACCTGCGATGAATTCGGACACTCAACTGACTGAGCCTCTCAGGTGTTCCTTATTATTCATATTTTAAAATCGATAAAGAAATATTAAACATTCCTTAGTTTTAACTTCAAATGTGGTAATTATTTTTTTTCTTTTTCAAATGTAGTAATTATTGATAGATATAACCCACATAAACAAAAGCTCTTTATGTCTTCAATAATTTTTAAGAGTATAAAGAGGTCCAGTCAGGGAAATGCAATTCAAAACTACAATGAGATATCATTTTACACCTGTCAGAATGGCTAAAATTAACAACACAAGAAACAACAAGTATTGGCGAGGATGTGGAGAAAAAAGGCTCCCTCTTGCATTGTTGGTGGGGATGCAAACTGGTGCAGCCGCTCTGGGAAATGGTATGGAGGGTCCTCAAAAAGTTAAAAATAGAACTACCCTGATCCAGTAATCACACTACTGGGTATTTACCCTAAAAATACAAAAACACGGATTCAAAAGACAAGTTTCGGAACAGCTCAATTGTCTCTCAATAGCTGAATAAATAAAGAAGATGTGATATATATACACACACATATATATGTATTCGGTATCATCTTCAGAATGTGACCTATAATGTCTATCTCTTGCTAATTATTATTCATATTTATATACATACAATATTATTCAGCCATAAAAGGAAAGAAATCTTGCTATTTTCAATGCCATGGGTGGAACAAGAGAGTATAATTCTAAGTGCAAGAAATCAGTCAGAGAAAAACAAATACCACAGTATCTCACTCATATATGGAATTTAAGAAATAAAACAAAAGAACAATGAAAAAAAAGAGAGAAAGACAAACCAAGAAATGGATGCTTAAGTATAGAGAACAATGTGATGGTTACCAGAGGGGAGGTGAGAGGGGAGATGGTAAAATAGGTGACGGATTAAGGGATGCACTTGTGATGAGCGCTGGGTGATGATATATGGAATTACTGAATCACTATACTGTACACCTGAAACTAATATTACACTGCGTGTTAACTATTCTGGAATTTAAAAAGAAAAGAATATAATGGGGTCCAGAGATCAAAGATACTTGAGCCCTGCTGTCCTCCTAAGAGGATTGTATTTTTAGCTACAAAGTTTAAATATTCTCTTTTGTTTGTTTGTTTTTGGTCATTTATATATTCAACAGATATTCATGAAGCACTTCTAAATGCCAATTATTCTTCTAGGCCCTGGGGTTTTAGCAGTACATAAAAGATACAAAACTGTCCAACTTTATGGAATTTACATTTTAGTGTGTAGAGGGGGGACAAAAAAATAAATAGAATTTATGTGACAAATCTGACATGTTAGATGGCAGTACGTCTGTGGAGAAAGATAGAGGCACAGGGAATTTCGGGGGTGTGTTCAGTCTTACGCATGGCAGTCAGGGAGGGCCTCACCAAGGTGACATGTGATCAAAGACAAAGTGGGATAGCCATGTGGCTGCTGGAGGGAAGGTCACATCTATAACAAGGAACTCCAAGTGCAAAAGCCCCCGACAGGGGTATGTGTGTGGGATGTGTGTTCAGGAGCATCTAGATCAGTGTGGCTAGATTGGTTTATTGCAATCAGCATAATAGGATAGTTCGTTACCAATATTAAGAAGCCATTTTCTGGGGCGCCTGGGTGGCTTAGTCGGTTAAGCGTCCGACTTTTGCTTAGGTCATGATCTCGCGGTTCGTGGGTTTGAGCCCCGCGTCGGGCTCTGTGCTGACAGCCAGCTCAGAGCCTGGAGCCTATTTCAGAGTCTGTATCTCCCTCTCTCTCTGACCCTCCCCTGTTCACGCTGTCTCTCTCTCTCTCTCTCTCCCCTAGAAATAAATAAAAATATTAAAAAAAAAAAGAAGCCATTTTCTGCAACATTTTCTTTTCTTCCTAAAGATCTACTGGTCCTAGATATGGATCCCAACTTTTTCTCTGGTGTAACTGGCTGGATATAAGCTATTTCACTGGAGAATTCGGTATCATCTTCAGAAGGTGACCTCTACTATGTATCTTTTGCTGTCTAATTATTATTCATATTATCTCAGATAGCAGGTATTGTCATTACAAGGTTTTATCCCGAGTTTTGGGAGGTAAGTGAGAGCAGATCAAACATGTAAACATTAGTCTCTTTTCTAGCATTTAGAAACATTAGCCTTTTATTTGCAGTTGGAATAAGGTAGACATTCATTCATTCATCCAACAAACATTTACTACTTTCAAGGCTCTGTTCTAGGCTCTTGAGATATATCCGTGTACAAAAAGGCAAAGATTCCTGCCCTCATGAAGCTTGTTTATTAAGGGATGATTGAAAATAAATGATAAATATCATAAGTAAATTGTATGTTATGTTTGGAGGTAATCATACCTCTTACAGCTTTCATTGTGATGATTTCATTGTGATCAAAAAGTTTTTTGGGTGGCGCCTGGGTGGCTCCGTTGGTTAAGAGTCTGACTTCAGCTCAGGTCATGATCTTGGAGTTCATGGGTTCAAGCCCCGTATTGAGCTCTGTGCTGATAGCTCAAAGCCTGGAGCCTGTTTCAGATTCTGTGTCTCCCTCTCTCTGCCCCTCCCCTGCTCGCACTCTGCCTCTCTCTCTTTCTCTCAAAAATAAATGAACATTAAACAAAATAAAAAAACTTTTTTTTTTTTTTAAATTTGTGGCAAATGCTCTTTTGCTTTCAAATTTAGATTCCCAGAATCTACCCAGAGAGAAATCTGGGAAGACTGATGTGACCCACTGATGATCAGGGTAACTTTTTCCTGTTATGTCTAGATCATCTTAGGGCCTGCTTTTTGAAGTATCTTTTCTTCCACAGGGGAGAGGTCAGTACTACAAATATTTCCCTTCTCTTTCTTATTTTTTAGTATTAGCCGTGGTAACATTAGCTCATAAAACAAACTCTTGAAGTCAGTGTGAGGGATGGTTTGCTCCTCTGTGCCGTCATTCAGGGGCCCGAGCTGAAGGAGATCTTTGCATCTTCAACATGTGGCTACCAAGGTCTCCCCGGAGATTACCATCCTCCTGAAGGTTATTTGGTGGAAGAGGGGATACTCCACAGGAGGAGTTCGCAGACCACCCGGAAATGATACAAATCACTTCCTCCTACACAGCATTGACTGGAACTCCGTCACATGACCCCCTTCCCTGTAAAGAAGTCCTTGAGATGTAGTGTGGAGGCCACCCAGGAGGAAGAGAAATTACCTTGGGTGAAAGCTAGCCTGGTTCGGTTTCCTGTGGAAAAGATGGTTATCATTTCTTTAGTAGGGAAAAAGGGACAGAGTGTTCTTTCTGTTCCAGAAGCTGTAATCTCACCTTCAGTCACCCTGTGACCAAGGCCGTAGGTGGAAAAATGGATGTAAAGATGATGACAGTCCATGTGGTCAGAAGTTGCAGGCAAATTGTGGTTGCCCTATGTGGTAGGCTTGATCTTTTGTCCCTGAAAAAAATGAGCACCTGAACTATTGGTTATAATTTAAAATAGTCCAAATACTAAAGCTTTTCAATTACTTCTTTTCTGATTTTTTTCATTCTTCTTCTCACTTATAATTGCTGTTTCTATACATATGTGTGTACATATATATACATATATATTTTATTTTTTAATATTTTTTGTAAAGCATTACCCCAACATGTGGCTTGAACTCACAAGCCAAGACTGAATTGCATACTCTGTGGACTTAGTCAGCCAGGTGCCAAACTTCTGTTACTCTCTTAAATCTTAGGGGTACCTGGGTGGCTCAGTCTGTTAAGTGTTTGACTTTGACTTAGGACATGGGGTCTTGGTTAGTGAGTTCCAGCCCCACATAGGGCTCTCTGCTGTCAGCGCAGAGCCTGCTTGGGATCCTGTCTCCCACTCTTTCTGCCCCTCCCCCCACCCTTTGTCTCTCCTTTTCTCTCTTTCAAAACTAAATAAACATTAAAAAAAAATCTTAGGGGGGGCGCCTGGGTGGCTTAGTCGGTTAAGCGTCCGACTTTCACTTAGGTCGTGATCTCAAGGTTCGTGGGTTCGAGCCTCGCGTCGGGCTCTGTGCTGACTGCCGGCTCAGAGCCTGGAGCCTGTTTCAGAGTCTGTAACTCCCTCTCTCTCTGACCCTCCCCTGCTCACGCTGTCTCTCTCTCTCTCTCTCCTAGAAATAAATAAAACATTAAAAAAAATTAAAAAAAAAAAATCTTAGGGGTTCCTGGGTGGTTCAGTTGGTTAAGCGTCTGACTTTGGCTTAGATCATGATCTCGCGGTTTGTGAGTTCAAGCCCCGCGTCAGGCTCTGTGCTGACAGCTCAGAGCCTGGAGCCTGCTTCAGATTCTGTGTCTCCTTCTCTCTGCCCCTCCCATGCTCAGGCCTGTCTCTCTCTAATAAATAAAAATGTTACAAAAATTTAAAAAAAAAATCTTAGTTACTGTCCTGTTACGGTCTTAATGTTGTCAACATTGTCATATCCAACTATGTTTAAATTGTGACATTATCTTAAACTTGAAAACAGTATTTATTAAAAGCACAATCAAGTCTAACTTAAACATATTATTAAGATAATACCTACAATGCACTACTTTATTTTGGACTTTAAAAAAGTCAAGGCATTTATATTTAGACTATCTGTACTGATAAAACTTACACGGAGACTACGGGGTGCCAGTATATCTTTCCAACTTTTTGTAATTTGACAGCTTTAGAATTAAACAACAGTTATAAAGTCTTTAGATAGACATGAGTGCTTATCACTGTATTGTATCAAAGTTCCAAAAGGCATTTGAAAGTAGCAGACAATATAACATCTCAATGCAAATAATATTAATGTTAAAAATTACTAGAGAAATTTTATTTTGTTGTATCTACTCAGAAAATTTTAGTGGAATTTTAGTTCACATAATTTTATAGTATGACCTGGGTGTGTGTGTGTGTGTGTGTGTGTGTATACACAAATTGTTTTTTTTTTAAAGTAAGCTCCACGCTGGAGCAATCAAGACCTGAGCTGAGCTCAAGAGTCCGAGGCTGACTGAGCCACCCAGGCACCCCAGTGTTTCTATATTTAAACCGGTTGTAAGTCATTAATTCACTATTCATGCCACCCAGAGAAAACTGCTTCTGAAGGCCTGACCTGATTGGGTCAGGCCTATCTAGATAATTTATGTATGTTATCAAGACCCACTCTGAGTTGAGACTTTAATTATATCTGCACAATCCTTTCAAAGCTGGACTTAGATCAGTGTTTGATTGAATCAACAGGGGACAGGAGTCTGGGGGTGGAGTCATGTTAGAAGTTTGCCTATCACAAAACCCAGGTTTATATGACATTTGTATAACCTCAAGTGTCATTATAGGTCATGGCAGACCTCGTGCTTTATAGAAAGGCAAAGGAAATTAAAATGTTAGCGGCAGTTTTGCTTTAGTATAAAAAGCAAATTAAAAAAACAGAATAAAATGTGCCATCTCTGTATTTTCAAAAGTTTTGACATTCTGCGGTTAATGCATCATTATAAAAGAATTGAACCACGTCTGTAGTCATTGTCTGAAAACAATGACAACTGTGTGTCATTGTGCTAATTGGTAAAATTAAGTATTGAAATTCCAGGGGCACCCGGGTGGCTCAGTCGGTTGAGCCTCCACTTGGGTTCAGGTCATGGTCTGGCTGCTGGTGAGTTCTAGCCCCACAGCGGGCTCGCTGCCGTCAGCTTGTCAGCGCAGAGGCCGCTTCAGATCCTCTGTTCCCCTCTCCCTGCCCCTCCCCCACTTGCGCTCGCCCCAAACTNAAAAAAAATTCCCAAACTGAGTGTTACAGACTGAATGTCTGTGTCCCCCCAAGATTCACAGGTGTCCGTTCCCAAACTGGGGAATTTGCGGGGGTGGGGGCCGCGGATCTGGAACCACCCCGAACGCAGAGGGCAGGGAGAGACCCAAGGAAGAGGCAGAGGCAGACCCCCCCCAGCCCCCCTCAGATAGGTGGCGGGTTCAGTAAGCGAGAGAACTTACCTACGACGCTTGTCTCCAGAGCCTTAAAGGGTTCCGCGACCCTCCGTGGCTGAAGGTCTCAGCAACACGAGGCCCTCAGGGCTGTGTCCTTGAAAATGGCTCCGGCTGTGGGGGTGGGGCTGTGGGGGTGGCGGGGGGGACCCAC
>NW_027530508.1:4220020-4311330 GCF_008692635.1 Crocuta crocuta
GGAACCAATATTCCAAGCCCCGGGCAGGGGGTGAGGGACCTCCCAGCCCCCGAGTCAAACCGCTATCGCATCCTCTGCGTGACCTCCTCCAACAGTACGTCGTCGCAGCCCCAGGCCCCATGTGACTGCACTTGAACGTGGGGCCTCTCAGGAAGTGCTTACGGATACATGAGGCCATCAGGGTGGGGCTCGCATCCTTTAGGATTAGTGTCCTTGTAAGACACCCCAGAACCAAGCTGGCTGTCCGCCCTGTGAGGACACAGCCGGAGCCAGTCACCAGCCCCAGGAGCTCTGGCCCGAAACCTGCCCTGCCAGTCCTGGATCTGGCACCTTCCAGCCTCCAGAACTGTGAGCAAATAGACCTCTGTCATTTAAGGCTCTCAGTATCTGGGATTTTGTTGTGGGAGCCTGAGCAGACGAATGCACTGAGAAATATCAACATTTCATACATTTTATTATTTGCGTTTACATTTGAAAAGAAAGTAATAATTATTAAAATTTAAAAATCAGGGCATCTGGCTGGCTCATTCAGTAAAGGATGTGACTGTGATCTCTGGGTTATAAATTAGAGCCCTACCTGAGTGTAGAGATTACTTAAAAATAAAGCCTTTAAAATTTTTTTAAAAAAATGTTTATTTTTGAGAGAGAGAGAGAATGTGATCTGGGAAGAGGCAGAGAGAGAGGGAGACACAATGAGATCATGACCTGAGTCAAAGTCAGTCCCTTAACCCACTGAGCCACCTAGGCACCCCTAAAGTCTAAAAAAGTTTTAAAAAATCAATCCATATTAGAAGACTGGTGTTTATTCTTTTCTCTGCAGCTTATAAACCAGGGCCGTAGGATGTAGTTTTGTTTTTTTTTTAAAGGAAAATAAATATTTTATTTTCAAAAACCTCAGGATTTCAGCCTTAGAAAAGACTGTCTTGAAAGTAGCTATTGTGCCATTTTTCTGGGCATAATGCCATCGTACATACATTATTTGTATCAGTTTCATGACTTGCTGCCAATTTGTAATTAGATAACTCACAAAAAAGTTTAGTTTTTTTCTATGAATACGATAATTCTGAAAGAATATTAAGGGCTATCCAATTTCATAATAGCATTTTGGTTTTTATTGATTAAAAGTCGTCTTGAAGTGGATTACTAGTACAACCTCTTAACATAATTTCCCTCTTCCTCCTCCCCTCCCTCCCTCTGTCCTTTCCTTCCTGGCCAAGAATACAATCACCATACACTTTATCCTTGAAACAAGATTCAGAGTCATTCTTCTTTGCAAGGAAAATAAGCTGGCAGAGAAACAGAAGCAAGCTAAGCACATGCCTATTAAAATAGTGATTGCGATCCAGCCTCTTTAGAGCTCTGTGTTAATCTTCCGGGGCATACCTGGTCCTCATAATTGCTGTTCGGTTCCCTGTAGCAAAATGACAGAGAAGAAAAGGGAGGGAAAGAATCCTCATCTTTTAATAGGAATTGTTTACTTAAGGTATATGTAGAAGTTTGAGTTATAGCTCTTGAGTATTTACGTTTTACTATTTTGTACTGATATTTTATTTGGTAAGAGGGCCACGTTGACATAAACTAAAACCTCTCTTTGTCTCAGTGTATGGAAGACGTTTCTCCCCCCAAACGACACTTTTGTGATTGTGTTTTTAGTTTTTAATTTCAAAAGATACCATGGAGTGAAATGGATGGTTTTGGGTATACAGTTGTATGAGTGTTAACTACCACCAAAATCAGGATGCAGAAGAATCCCCCCACCCCCCATATTCCCTTGGTATCCTTGACTACCATGGAAGAGAATTCTTTCATCTTCTGCCCAGGAAGTCAAAGCCTGGTTGGCAGGCCAGTTGGAAGCGGAGAGGGGGAAGGAACCAGGTGTCTTATAGATCAATACATAGTCTTTCAATTCTTTCATTTTAGAGTGTTTTTCAGCTCTGCCCTTGAATCTAGTATCTCTTTGTTCATACTCTGCAAGCAGGCGTTTGGCTTTCTCTTTATAGTAATTTCCCATCGTATATTACTAAAGACTGTGAAGTGTATCATTCGTACTTTTAAATTTTATTAAAATTTTTTATTGCAGTCTAAAAAGACTGCTAATTTTTGTGAATCTTCCACAGGCTTTTGCAAGGAAATGTTTATTTTTTCTAGTCATGCAGAATGTTTTTTTTTTTTAAGTCATGCAGAATATTCTGTCCGTGTTTTAATTACTTCAAGTTTGTTAATTGTTTAGTACAAATTTTCCATGTCATTATTTTTTTCTTTTTGTACTTGATTTATTGATTTCTTTAAATTTTTTTAATGTTTATTTTATTTTTGAGAGAGAGAGAGACAGAGTATGAGTGGGGGAGGGGCAGAGAGAGAGAGGGAGACACTGGATCTGAAGCAGGCTCCAGGCTCTGAGCTGTCAGCTCGAGGCTCGAACACATGAACTAAGGGATCATGACCTGAGCTGAAGTTGGACACTTACCCAACTGAGCCACCCAGGCGCCCCATTGATTTATTGATTTCTAATAGAATTGGAGGTCATTTACCTGGAAGAAATTTTAGGAGAGACATTTTGGGTGGGGAAAAGCTTTATAAATAGAAATGTTATACAGCATTTTCTCTAGTATCCCCTCAATTCTGTCTCCTCCATGCACTGTGGGTGAAGGGGGTAGAAATAAGGCTTAATGTCCTATCTTTTTCAGGGTTTGTCTCATCCTTTAATGGTTCACCATGGGTGGCACCACAAATAATTTTGTCTTAAAGAAGCAATTTGCTGGGGCACCTGGGTGGCTCAGTTGGTTAAGCGTCCGACTTCAGCTCAGGTCATGATCTCACAGTTCGTGGTTTTGAGCCCCGCATAGGGCTCTGTGATGGCAGTCATCTCAGAGCCTGGAGGCTGTTTCAGATTCTGTGTCTCCCTCTCTCTCTGCCCCTCCCCTGCTCACGCTCTCTCTCTCTTTCTCAGAAATAAATTTAAAAAAATTAAAAAAAGCAATTTGCCAAAACTTTACGTATCAGTGGAACTGTTCCTTTTTATAGAGTTCTATGTACATTTTTAAAAATTGAAGTATAAATGACATGTTAGTTTTAAGCAAACTTAATAATTGGAAGTTTATACCTTTGATGCTCTTCACCCCTCCCTCCCAATCATCAGTCTCTTCCCTGTATTTCAGTTGTTTATTTATTTTTAATATTCTATATTATTATAGTTATATTCTTAATCAATTATGTGGGATATCAGAAGGATAGTGAGTAACAGAAGGATACTGGAATAACAGAAGGATAGGAGAAGATATATTTATATTATATACAAATTATACATATAAAATACATATAAAAAATGTATTGGCCACTTCTAGCCACTGTACCCCATGGGTCCCTGTAAATCTATGACGGGGAGTGCGGAAATGAGTAGGAGACTGGAAAATGTTTTGCCAGTTGGAGTTGTGATGTGCTTTATAATTATCGTGCTTCAATTAGAATATTGCTTTTTCACGGTCACGCCTTTACTCTAGAAGAAAATAGGAAGTAGATATATTACAAATATAAATAACAGGAAACAGTATCCATAATCCTATATCTTTGTCCATTTAAGGCCTCTTGCTTTCAGAAAAGTTTTTATGATGATAGAAAATAATTTCTTTGCAATCCCATGCTATTTTCCAAAGAGATTAAGTGCCAAGGAAGGTTATTATCTGCTGAGCTGGTTTCGGAGGGAAGAGGGTGAACGGGAGAGGAGCAGTGAGAGGGGCAAGATGGCACGTTGTATGTTGTAGAGAATGGGGGGGAATTAAAGGGAGTGGGTTGGGAATTGGGGGCCTGGGAAAGAGCCGTGATGAACAGAGGAGTGGAGTGACTGCCAAGACCCAGGACCTGTGGACTGGGGTGTCAGTGGCTGAAAAAGAACTTGGAAGAAACCATGGAATTTGAAAGGGAATGGTTGTGAAGTTTTGCTGGATAGGGTGATGGAAAATATCTTCCATATTTCCCCATGAAGTCTTCAGGAAAACGTTTATTTCTCGTGACCGCATTGTGGAGTTGAAGCTACTGTGAGATGCATTGCATTTCTTCTTTGAGAAGGTCATGGAACAAAAATAATAGCTGTTGCTACAACCCCAGCCAGCATTTTGGGTGCCTGTTTGTAGTGCATGTGTATATCTTTGCTATGCAATGGGATCAATACCGTATGTGATTTTTAACGTGCTCTTTGAGTTAATAGCACAGTTGGATTCATTCTGTATGACTAAAGAGAGCTCTAAATTTATCCTTTTTAAAGGATGTGTAGCATTATTGATTATGAACATATCTGATTAACACTTCTCTCATTCCTGGACATTTAGGTAGTTTCAGGTTTTTCACTGTTTTTATCTACGCTGTTATCTATGTTTGTACAATACATTAAAAAAACACAGATTCTTTTTTTTTTTTTATGTTTTATTTATTTCTAGGAGAGAGAGAGAGAGACAGAGACAGAGACAGAGACAGCGTGAGCAGGGGAGGGTCAGAGAGAGAGGGAGTCACAGACTCTGAAACAGGCTCCAGGCTCTGAGCTGGCTGTCAGCACAGAGCCGGATGCGGGGCTCGAACCCATGAACCGCAAGATCATGACCTAAGCGAAAGTCGGACACTTAACCAACTAAGCCACCCAGGCACCCCTAAAAAAACACAGATTCTTAAAAAAACAATGAAAAACCATGGATTTTTGTTATTTCTTCAGAATGTATTCATTCCTAAAATCAGAGTCTCTGAGCCAAAAAGCATGAACATTTTTAGGGTTTTTTGGAAAGGGTAGCTAAGGGGTTGCCTGGGTGGCTCAGTCGGTTAAGCGTCGACTTCGGCTCAGGTTGTGATCTCATGGTTCGTGGGTTCAAGCCCCGCGTGGGGCTCTGTGCTGACAGCTCAGAGCCTGGAGCCTATTTTGGATTCTGTGTCTCCCTCTTTCTCTGCCTCCTCCTCTCTCTTTCTCTCTCTCAAAAATAAATAAACGTTTAAAAAAATTTAAAAAAAAGGAAAGGACAGCTAAATGTCTTCCAGATTTACCCATTTAGTCCTAAATAGGAGTATCTGATGACAAGACTTGTTTCTATCTATACCTTGACAATTTCAGTTTGGAAATCTTTTGAATATCGGACAACCTGATAGATAAAAATGAGATGTCACTGTCGCTTTAATTTGCATTTGTTTTATAAATTTTTAAATTTTATTTTGATCTGAAGTATACTTGACATATATTAGCTTCAGGTGTCCAACATAGTGCTTTAATAATTACATACATTACGGGGTGCCTGGGCGGCTCAGTTGGTTAAGCGTCCAACTTCGGCTCGAGTCATGATCTCACAGTTTGTGAGTTCGAGCCCCGCGTCCGGCTGTGTGCTGACAGCTAGCTCAGAGCCTGGAGTCTGTCTTCAGATTCGGTGTCTCCCTCTTTCTCTGATCCTCCCCTGCTCACGCTCTCTCTCTCTCTCAAAAATAAATAAAAAAATTAAGAAAATTAAAAAAAAATTATATACATTACTCAGTGCTCACCATGAGAAGTGTAGTCCCTATCTGTCACCAGTTATAATAGTACTGTAATATTATTGACTTACATTCCCTATGCTAGACTTCTCATTGTGAAAATTTTTTTATAATTGAAAGTTTGTAACTTTTAATCCCCCCCCAATTACCAGTTTATTCTCTATATTTATGAGTGTGTCTTTTTTTGTGGTTGTTCTTTGTTTATGCATTTGTTTTATTTTCTAGAGTCCACATATAAGTGAAATCATATGGTCCTTCTCTGTCTGACCAATTTCACTTAGCATCACAGCCTCTAGGTCCATCCATGTTGTCGCAAGTGGCAAAGTTTCATTCTTTTTATGGCCAAGTACTATTCCATTGCATATATATAATATTTGTTTAATTTGCATTTATTTGATTTCAACGAATACGTTTCCCCCCAGTGTTCTTTGGTCATTTTAGCAATTAAGTTGCTAGTTCATGTCACTCAGGCATTTTTCTACTAGGGTTTCGTGTTTTCTTCCTTTATGTTAGTTAACTTACTATATTTTTAGGGTATCAGCTCTTCAGCATCTACGTCTCAGCTTGCCATTTGTCTTTTAACTATTTATGATACTTTAATTTTTCTGTTTCACTTTGAGGCTTGTTTTATTTTAGTAGCTTTTTTTTGGACGTGTAATTGACATACAACAAACTGCCCACATTTAACGTGTTTCTGAGTTGGTAAGTTTCTGCCTTAAGTTTACCCCTGCGAAGCCATCCTCATGATCAAGATAGCGAACACATTCATCGCCTCATAGTGTCCTCATACCCTTTGTAATTCCTCCCTCCAGGCCTCTCCACCCGCCCCTCGTATTCCTAGGCAACCGCTGGTCTGCTTTCTGCCATTAGAGATTACTTTGAATTTTCTAGCATTTTATCTAAATGGAATCATACAGAATACACTTCTTTGGATAACTAGTTATTAAAGAATTACGAATTAAAAGCACAATGAGATACCACTACATACTTACTAGAGTGGCTAAAACGGAAAAGACTGACCGTGTCCCCAGTACTAGGTGAGCATGAAGGGCAAGTAGAATGTACATCCAGCACTAGTGGGGGGAATGTATGATTACACAACCATCTTGGGATCAGTTTGGTATTTCTTCTGTTTTTAATGTTTGTTTATTTATTTTTGAAGTGGGGAGGATGGGTGGAGTGACAGAGGATTCCAAGCAGGCTCTGTGCTGTCAACGCAAAGACTGTCATGGGGTTCGATCCCAGGAACCGTGAGATCATGACCTGAGCCAAAGTCAAGAGTCAGGCGCTTCACCGACTGAGACACCCAGGCACCCCAGTTCGGTATTTCTTTTCTTTTCTTTTTTTTTAATTCTTTTTTTAAAAAATTTTTTATGTTTTATTTATTTCTGAGAGAGAGAGAGAGAGACAGCATGAGCAGAGGTGGGTCAGAGAGAGAAGGAGCTACAGAATCTGAAGTAGGCTCCAGTCTCTGAGCTAGCTGTCAGCACAGAGCAGGACGTGGGGCTCGAACCCACGAAGAGTGAGATCATGACCTGGGCTGAAGTCGGATGCTTAGCCAACTGAGCCACCCAGGCGCCCCTTGGTATTTCATTTAAAAGTTAGGGGCGCCTGGGTGGCTCAGTCAGTGAAGCGTCTGACTTTGGCTCAGGCCATGATCTCATGGTTCGTGGGTTCGAGCCCTGAGTCAGGCTCTGTGCTGACAGCTCAGAGCCTGGAGCCTGCTTCCGATTCGGTGTCCCTCTCTTGCTCTGCGCATCCCCTGCTCATGCTCTCTGTCTCTGTGTCTCTCTTTCTCTTAAGAATAAATAAAATATTTAAAAAAAAGAAGTTAAACATTCACCTACTCTTAAGAATAAATAAAATATTAAAAAAAAGAAGTTAAACATTCACCTACCTAAAAAGAATGTGATCCAGCCATTCCACTCCTAGGTATTTACAAGGGAAATGAAAGCATAGGTCCTTACAAAGACTTGCATGTGAATGTTCATAGAAGCTTTATTTGTAACAGCCCCAAACTGGGAACAACCCAAACATCCATCAACAAAGCTGGATAAACAAATTGTGGTATATTCATACTATGGAAGAGTACTCATAAATCAAAATAAATGAACTATTGATATATGCAATAATCTGGCTACATTTCAAAATTATATTTTTTGATGTAGAGGTTTGATATTTTATGCTATACAATCAACTTAATTTTACATGAAGTTTCCCTTTACTGCTATACTAGAACTTTCCTGCTCCTGAATTGAATATTTAACTATATAATCTCTTAATACTTTGTTTTTCACAGTGTCATTGTTAAACCATTGGAATTCATTTTGGTTTGAGATGGGAGGTAGGGAATTGGCGGCTATGGGATTTTGTGTGGTTAGCTAGTTTCCAGGGTTGCTTGGAATCGTTTAGGTCTGAGTGTTCTGGTTTGTTTCTCTTGGGTGGAATTTGGCACCTGTCATGTAAACGTTATACAAAATTCACAGGCATCAGGATGTGAGAAGAAACTTATGCGTGATCCTGCTTTCTAACCCACCATCCCCCAAAGTCATAATTTTCATGAGTTTTATTGTATCCTTTGAAGAGACAGTCTCACATAATGGCGACCATAGTATAAATGCTATTTTGGATAATGTTACTCATAGGTACTGTATTCTCTAAGTATTTCCATTTGTTCATAATTATGTGTTATTAGTATATAATGTTTCACCATTTAGAATTTTCCTATTTTCTTGCCATTTTGAATAATAATTGCATTGAACAGCTCTGTGCCTTTTTGCTTCCTTTGAATAACTTAACCAATGGATAGATTCCTAGAAGTAATGTTAACTGGATTAAACACGTGGAAGTTCTATTTCTTTGCTCTTATTTCCACATGACTTTCCAACAGGGTTATGCCAGTTCTGTGTCGTGGGTGGGCACCTTTGAGTCCCAAGCACATTGCGGCCTTGCTTTCCGAGAGTATTACCAATGTTAGAGATGTGCATTTTGTCCATTTTATTACACAAATAATGAGCACATGATCACCTCAGCCGTCGGTCAACATGGCTGGCCGAGCCATACACCTTTAGCCCTCTTCTCTCTCACCTCCTGCTTTGTGGCACCCATGGGGGTGAACTGCTCAGACCTCCCTCCAAGAGAAGCAGCTGTGAGGATGTAGCTGGTGGACAGCGTCCGGGGGCCCTGCTTCCAGATCTGCAGTAGCATTCGCCCCAAGGCCATGTTCTCCAGGGGCTGCTCCCAGCCCTTGACTATACCCCCTGGGATATTAGATTCTGCAGCTCTTTGCCCCTGGGCTGGGGGGGGGGGTCCTCTGAGGGACAGTTCTCGCTTTGAACCTTTCCATCAGCCCTGGACCTGCAGTCTCAGGCTCCTCCTCTCCTCCCGGCCCTCTCCTTTTACAGGTATCGGACCCGCAGGGCAATCTGAAGGCTCCCCTGCCTCCTCCTGTGCCTCCCCACCCTCCATCACAGGTGTTTCCCCTCCGTGAGTCTTTTTGTGCCTAATTCTGTCTTGGTATTAGCTCTTCGAGGCCCCAAACTGATACATGTCCCAAGGATGAGTCCAAATGGCGGTCCCTGGTGTGGGCTAGATGCGCACTCCAGGGCTCCTCCAGTGCGTGGCAGAATGTTGTAGAACACGGGAGCTTTTGAGATGGGTCGTGAACTGGAGGCGCAGAAGGTAGGAGCCTCAGCCGTTTATGGGGAGGTGGCAGCAGTACTTTGGACACCAGGAGAGGGTCGTCGCTTTGGTGTGCCCCGCGGTTGTGGCGCTGTCGCAGATGGCGGTCGTGGCGCTGCTGCCGTCGGTTGCTCCTCCGTTTGCCTTTTGGTGGCTGTTCTGCAGAGCTTCTTGGCCCTGTGGACGGGCGGCGGCATGATGGGCTTTACGAGGTCTCTGACACAGCACTGTTTGCTCCCGCCGCACATGAAGGTGGCTCTTTCCTGAGAGCTGCAGTGCAACTTGCAGTGTCCTGGGAACTTGCGCCCACAGCTCGAGCCGCCCCCGCTGGCTGCTGTGAGGAGAGGAGCAGAGAGGGGAGGTTAAGGGCGGAGGCAGCCCAGGGCCTGCCCCAGGGGTCACGGCCACAGGCGGTCACGGCCACAGGCAAGCGTTTGGCTTTTTATTCTGAGATGGCCGGGTGAGATAGCCGGCAGATGAGACCCCGGGAAGTGAGGGAAGAGGAGACAGAACTTGCCTTGACCGAAGGCCTCTGGGACCTCCGAGGAGCTCTTTCTCGGCCACGGTCTCCACCTCTGGCCGGTAGTCAAGGCCTGTGAGGGCGCTGTCGTTGGGACCACAGAATGTATGGGCAAAGTCACGGTGTGGGAAGCCAGGCAGGGAGGAAGGGGGGAGAATTGGGGCTCTCCTTACCCCACAGCCTCTGCTTTTCTGCTTCATTTATTCCCAGGGAATAGGAAGCTAGGTATCCGTCAACCCAGGGCAAAGACAAAAAAGGTCAAATGATTCCCCAACGCAGTAAAGGGAAAGTAATGATTGTACCGGTGGGGGGTGTGTGCATTCATACACTGCCTGGTACCAGGGCCACCTCCTGGTAAAATCCGAGGGCTGTATCTCAGCTCTGCCTGCCATCATCTCAACACTGGCGTCTTCTGAAGCGCTGTTTCCTTCTGGGTTTCTAGGCACCCACTGCCTGGCCGTCTGATCTCTTTCTCTCTCGGGCACGGCTTGCTCTCCTCACGCTAGGGTTCAGGTTGAGCCCCTTGCTTGCCACCCTGAGTGAACTTGCCCTCTGAGAAGTCTCTTCGCCCTGCCTGCCGGCACTCTGCTGGGCATGGGGATGGGCCCCTTGCTCCTAGGTGCCGTCTCTCTGAGCACTAACCCCGGGGGCTGATGAAAATGGCAGAGAGAGAGGCCTTCGCAGCATCTTAGGAGCTTAGATATAGGGAGCTCGCATAAAGTGCAAGAAAGGTAATTTTGGACCAGGTTGAGGCTGACTTTTGTTTTCAGACGGGAAAAAGGTTTGGGGGCTGCTTTTCGTACAAGGTTGTACACAGGGTAGTGGCTGGGCACGGGGTGTTGAGGCCAGTGCTGAATGTTGAGCGATCCCTACCTTAGGATGGAACTCGGGGGGTGGGGGTAAGTCATGCCCCCAAACCTCGACCTGGCTTGCCTGTCACCAGAGCAACCAGGTCTGCTAACGTTCCTGCCTCCCAGCCCTCCTTTCTCTTCCTCCAGCCACTTTACCTGGAGTCACCAGGAATCCAAGGGACACAAAGACCAGGAGCAGGAGCTTCATGGCCGAAGGGATGGCTTGGGGAGCGGGTGGCGGTTTAATGGAGCCTGGCCCCTCCGTGCGATGTGCTTGGAGCTACTGCCTTTATAGGAGCCACACGATGCCAGGATACTGGGCAGTGAACCAGAGGCGGAGTTCTTTGCCACCCAGAGCAGTCAGATTAGATCATAATGTCTCCCAGTCTGTAACCTTGGTTAATTTATTGAGCGCTCGTATTCTAGGAGGGGAATACAAGCTCTGTAGTGAGGGGAAGGGCAGAACCCAGCACCCATCTTTCAAATTATGCTTCCTGGCCGGTGTCGGTGAGGGTGGGGAGGAAACAAGTGTTCTTTTGCACTGCTGCTGGGCGTGTCAATGGGGACCGTTTTGCTTTTGGAGAGCAATTTGGCCATATATTTCAGGGATCTTGGAAAATGCCTGCATTTTGCCTCAGTAACTATTCCTGGAGGTTGGTCCAATGGGAATAATTGAACAATTATGCAAAGAGCTCTGTCTCAACCTTGTTTATGACCACAGAAAACCAAAAGCAATCTAGATGTTGGTAAAACGTTGATGCAACTGGGGACAGAATATAATCGGACACCATGCACGGTTACACCTGCGGCGGAGAACCACATACTAGGGGAGCAGCTCACCAAAGACACCCCAGCACTCTTACTGCTTCAGTTAGAAATATGTGACATCGTAACTCAACTAACAGTGGCTTAATGCACAGTCATATCCATTATTTATCCAGCAAGAAGGGGGTGATTTGGTGGTGGGCTGAAGTCAGTCTTGGGTCCTTCTGTTCTGCTATCCTCAGCGTGTAGATGCGCGGATTGCCCATTTATTGTCTCTCAGCCCCAATCCACGCTTCTTTGTCCTGCTTCACGATACTGGATTTGAACCCTGGAATGATGCCTCTTCTGCCGGCTGGCCCTGTGTTAGGCTTTGACAATAGAGGGTGTTGGAGGGACACCACAAAGTCCTAATTTCATTCGGGGTTCCGGTTCTCCATTTTTAAATTGAGCCAAGGAGCCCTGCGGCTCTCAGCCCCGCTCCAGCCCTGCTCAGGCCATGCTCCCGCCCCCTGGTGGCCCCGCCAGCAGCAGCGCCAGCTGTATCTTCAGGCAGCCGTCTCTCTGCCCAGGGGCCACCTCTGCAGATCAGCTCTGGCCAGCTCCCTCTGGGGAGTTTCTTTGTCACGGCTTAGTTGTTCCACTGGAATCCAGGAGTAGAGAAATGTACTTTTTCTCTAACATTTAATATTGCTGCTACCTCAGGTCCATAGGAATTTACCTTTTATTTTGTTGATTAGGTTACTAAGCAATTTTTAAATTTAATTGTCTTTTTTTGGGGGGGTAAAATGGGGGAAGTAATCCAATAGACCCTGGATAGTTTGATCCAGATGTAGACTCTGTCCATTTCCATACCATGTTTATGCCTACCCATAGGAATAACAGCCATTAACTGATTGGCCCTTATGACTAAAGGGGACATTTCCCAGACTGGGCACCATATCCCTTCTGGGATGTTCTTCCGATTTGTAAAAACGACTTCCCTTGTTTGCCCTATGGATACATGACCTGTACCGTAGAGGAGTAGCAACCATTCCAAAATCTCTGGGACTCACCACGATGCTTCCACAGCTCCCCTGTGGAGTGGGGAGGGTAAGAGATACAACCCTCTAAACTCTTAGATGTTGCCTTATTCATGGGGAGTGGGCAGTTAGGCAGTATGGAACTTGTTAGTCACGCTAGACAGAAATCACCAAGGAGATAACCTCAGGTGCATAATCGACCAGCCTGGGTTCCTTGGCCGAGGTCTCTTAGAACCAGTAGTGTCCTCTTGACCCAGTTGGCCAGCTAGGGGGCCAGTTGGGGGGCGTCTTCATATCGGCTAATACTAATACGTCGTGTTTTGTTTTAGTAAATACCAGCTGACTAATTGGATTAGAATGATAAGTTTCTTGCAGACAGGAATAGGTAGAAGGGTTGACTTCTCCTTAGCTTGGTCTGGGGACCCTAAGTACCCGGTTTAGGAAAGAACTCTAATGCTGCTTATTGTTCCAGTTAACAAACTGACACAGTAGTTAGAACTGCAACAGTCTATTCATTTAGCTCCTGACTCTGCAGTTGGGCAGGATTCAGTATGAGAGGCTTATCTCTGCTCCACGTGGTGTCACGTGGTGTCAACTGGGGCGTGTCATCTGGGGCTGGGTGGTCTACTTCCAAGATGGCTCACTCATAGGTTGCCAGGGTGGTGCTGTCAGTTGTAAACTCAGTGGGCATGAGGGTCCTCTTCATTTCGGCCTCTCCATGTGAATCCAGTGTGGCTGGATTTCATAGGTGAACATCCCAAAAGATAGGGACTAACTTGCTGATTGCCTCATCTTTTTTAAATTTTAAATTAAAATTTTTTTATGTCTTTATTCTGAGAGACAGAGACAGAGAGCAAGCAGGGGAGGGGCAGAGAGAGAGAGGAGATACAGAATCCGAAGCAGGTTCCAGGCTCTGAGTTGTCAGCACAGAGCCTGATGCGGGGCTCGAACCCACGGACTGTGAGATATGACCTGAGCCGAAGTAAGATGCCCAACCGACTGAGCCCCCCAGGTGCCCCTGATTGCCTCATCTTTAATAGATGTAACTCAAAGAACATCAATCGAGGCTGAAGAATCAAGTCATAATGGTATAGACATATTTGGCAATGTAGAGATGACATTGAGAAAGGGTCTTCTATTGACTCATATTGGATGGTGTTGGAAAGGGAGGAGAGATAAAAAATATGCTAAGTAGATCATTGTTCTAGAAGGAAACTAGTAGATACTGTAAAAAGAGAAGGATATCTAAGGGTACTGTATAAAGTTATTGTTAGAAAGATGATGACTCAAAAGCCTGAATTTCGTTAAATACCTGAAACCTAAATATCAGAAAACCACACACACATACTACCTAGTGAATGACTTTTTAAAAGCATAAAAAATGCATCATTTGAAGTATTTCAGAATTCGGACTGAATGTTATCTGCCCCATCCGTAAATGTCAATGCTTAATTCATTTGCTTTGAAAATCTCATATTAGATCATCAAACAAACCCAGCCCTGTGCTATATATAAAATGCCTATATTTCTGATTCAGAACGAAGTGGGGGTTCTGTCTCGAAGAGTGTTGCAGACATCCCAGTACACCTGCCCTCGGGACCTGGAGCACACTGGCTTCTCCTGGAGTTACACCCCTGCCTTATAAGCTGGAGCGTGTACTGGGGTCATGGCCACCTCTGTTGTCGTTGTGGTTTGCTCCTTTTGGAACTTCTGCCTCTGAGGAGGGAGAGTGACCACAGTGCAAGTATTCTTGGCTTGTTGCTCCTGGGGGAGAGCCTCCCCCCTAGGAGTGGGGGTTAGGTAGGGGAAGGAGGTCCAGTCTTGGGGACGGAGCTTGCTGTGGTGAAGGCTGGAATGAAAGACACTTCTCCTGGGGGTGAAATTGCACCCCTATCTTTGGAGTCTGGAGGGAAATAGAGTCACTGTCTTCTAAGTTGCCCCTGCCAAGAGTTCATGGTCATGCTCTGTGTCTGTGTGTGTGTGTGTGTGTGTGCGCGCGTGCGCGCGCGTGCGCACGTGAATTGGGAGCAAGACCTGGCCCCAGTGTTACTAAATTAAATTACTACTTTAAAGTTTTGTTTTATTATAAAATTATTTTCCTTATTTATTTTTTTTATTTTTTATTTTTAATTTTTTTAAATTTTTTTAAATGTTTTATTTATTTCTAGGAGAGAGAGAGAGAGAGAGAGACAGCGTGAGCAGGGGAGGGTCAGAGAGAGAGGGAGTCACAGACTGAAACAGGCTCCAGGCTCTGAGCTGGCAGTCAGCACAGAGCCTGACGCGGGGCTCGAACCCACGAACCGCGAGATCATGACCTGAGCGAAAGTCGGACACTTAACCGACTAAGCCACCCAGGTGCCCCTTTCCTTATTTATTTTTAAGTGGGCTCCACACCCAACGTGGGGCTTGAACTCATGACCCCAAGATCAAGAGTCGCATGCTCTAGCTACTGAGGCAGCCAGGCGTCCCTATAAAGGTTTTTTAAATTTGATGTTTTAGAGACTCGTGAGTGGCTAGGTTAGTGCAGAGATTCCCTGTCCACCCACTTCCACATACACCCACATGTAGGAACCCTCCAGATTTGTTCTCAGATCTGTTTGCCTGGGCCTGTGGTTTTCAAACTAGAGCATGGATCTGAGTCATGCAGAGGACTGCTGAGAATATAGGTTGCTAAGCCTCGTCCACTTTCATTTCTTTCTTTTTTTCACGTTCACTTCTTTCTACTCTTGTTTCCGCTTTCTACTGCTAGACTTGTGTTTCAGTGGGTATCAGGTAGGTCTAAGATTGGCATTTCCCGTGGTGTTGATGCTGCTGGTCCAGAGACTATACTTTTTTTTTTTTAATTGGGGTATAATTGAATATGTTATATTAGTTTCAGGTGTAGAACATAGTGATTCTATATTTGTATAGAATTTCCATAGATTTAAAAATGATCACCACATTAACAAGTCTAGTTAACACTCACTAGCACGCATAATTACAAAGTTTCCCTTCTTTTACGATGAGAACTTCAGCCTTGCTCTCTTAGCAACTTTAAAATGTGCAATACAGTATTATTAAGTATAGTTTCCATGTTGTACAGTACATCTCCACGACGTATTTATTTTATAGCTGGAAGCTTGTACTGTTTGATCCCCTTCAACCATTTTGCCCACCCCTCCACTCCCACCTCTGGCAACTACCAGTCCGTTCTCCGTCTGTGAACTTGGGTTTTGTTTGGTTTATTCCACATACAAGAATGATCATACAACATTTGTCTTTCTCTGTCTGACTTAGCATAATGCCCTCAACCCATGCTGTTGCAAGTGGCAAGATTTCATTATGCCGCTGAATAAGATCTCATTGCATGTGTAAACCACATCTGCCCATCCACTGATGGACACTTCGGTTGGTTCCTGTATCTTGGCTGTTGTAAATAACCCTGCAGTGAACATGGAGGTGCAGATACCTTTTCCAGTTAGTGTTTCTGTTTCCTTCAAATAAATACCCAGAAGTGGGATTGCTGAATCAGTGGTAGTTCTATCCGTAATTTCACCTCCATATTGTTTCCCATAGTGGCTGCAGCAGTGTACATTCCCGCCAACAGTGCACAAAGGCTCCCTTTTTGGAGACCACACTTTGAGAGCAACTGGTTTAATCTTCCCTCCAAGGCAGGATAGTCTCCGTGTTGGGGCACATGTTAGTGCTTTTAGTATTGCGCTTGTTGTCCACTTACATTTCTTTCTTTTTTTCACTTTCACTTCTTTCTATTCTTTTTTCCACTAGGTTTTATTGATGGTGTCATCTGTATGTGCATGCACATATATGTACATATTTGTTGGGGAAATATAATTAAAACCAAAATCTCCTCTCAACCCATAGAACCTCCCCATAGACATAGAAGAGAAAGAAAACAGTTTTGTCACTAACTAAGCATTAAACCGGGACGATGCCTCCATAGACAATCTGCTAAGAGACCGCAAAGACCAAAATCTTACCCATATCTATAGCCAAGAAGATACAACTCATTACAGACATGTCCTCAAGACAAACACCTCCTAGCCCTCAAGTAAGAGGACCAGAAAGTACCATTTGTCACACATCGCTCATCCTAGATTTGCTTGATAAGCGGAGTGGCTTATCTGTGTTTGCTGATTGGTTTCACCCAAAGGAAAAACAAAATTCTCATATCCTTGTGGCAGGTGCTGCTTTTGAAACTTAGAGCAAGGAGCCTGAGGAAGCTGCTGAAGTTAGGGTCCTCCTACCCACAAAAACCGTGACTACATTTCAAAGAGGTGGCTCCCAGGTCTTTGAGAAAGACATTCCTGGGTTGTAATGTGGCCAAGAGGTCTATTTACATTTTTATGCCTTTTAAAAAATGTTTTATTTATTTCTGAGAGAGAAAGAGAGATAGCGTGAGCAGGGGAGGGTCAGAGAAATAGGGAGATACAGAATCTGAAGCAGGCTCCAGGCCCTGAGCTGTCAGCACAGAGCCCGATGTGGGGCCTGAACCTACGAACTGTGAGATCATGACCTGAGCCGTAGTTGGATGTCCAACTGACTGAGCCATCCAGGTACCCCGAAAAGGAACATTTTAAGAGGTGTGATCTCTTTGAAAAATGGATCAAGCACTTGAATTCAACTTACCCGATGTGTTTGTTAATAAACTTAAGGCATGAAAAACAACCATGTCAAAATTCATAGAACTGTACACCGAAAGAACAAAAAGCCAAACTTCCTCAATGAAATTGAGCAAATTACACAAAATAATTGTATCATCCTGTTCTTATGGTTCCTTAGCCTCTTTTCGACAGTTTAATATGTTCAAGAGCTCTTTTCACATCCAAACATGTGGATTTCTGGGAATCTTTCTTGATTTTATATCGCTTTACACATATGGATGTTTAGCTTAATATCGTACCCTTTTGATGAACATGTATCTTAGTTTTCCAATTTCTCCTTTTACAAACAAAATGGAAATGATTACTTCCCATCACATTTTTTGAAAAGATTTTATTTTAAAGTAACCTCTAACCCCAACGTGGGACTCGAACTCACAACTCCAAGACCAAGAGTTGCCTGTGTTCTACTGACTGAGCCAGTCAGGCACCCCTTCTGTCACTTTAAATAGTTCTTCTATTGTACATGGGTTAATCTGATTTCTTTTGCTTTGAAGTTTTAGGGATTGCTTTTAAAGTTTTGATATTCTTATATTAGATCAAATATTTAAATGATTCCAAAGTCAAATCTTCCAAACAGGGTATATTCAGAGAAGTCTTAGCTTCGCCNGATGTCCACTTAAGTTTTTTTCTTTCCTTTTAAAAATGAATGTATCTAATGCTTTTGTTTTCGTCTCCCTTCCCTTCCATCACTCTCTCCTCAATATGGAGAATTCCAGGTTACTTAAGGTCATTGAAGCCAGGAACAAGGGAGCAGCAAAAGCCAGAGGCAAGAACTTCATGCCTGAAGGATGGGAACATATTTGGGGACAGTGCAGTGGGGTGGTGGATGGACAGAACTACCCATGTCACTTGCCTGGGGCTCTAATCTTTATATGACTTCAAATGAGATCAAAAGTTGGGCAGTGAGCAAGTAATAAAGTAAAATAAAGCAGACATCTCCGCCATTAGTGCCAAAGGATTTGGCCAGACTGTCTTCACTCGCTACTGCATACATTGGCTGAGTTCTCACAGAATATCTGAGAGACCAGCTCCCAGCCTTTGAAAATACACTTTGTAGCTACTGTTGGTAAGGGTGAGGTGGCACAGGGCCAACTGAGTACTGCTCCTGTGAGTTTAAATCAATGCAGTATATTTTGGAGAGCAATTTGCCGTATATATTCAATGTTTAAAACCAAGTTAAACAAAATGAAACTATGCTACTCTTTGACCCCGAATTAATACACATAGAATAAATGGATAAGTTCACCAAGATGTCTAAGTACTCTATTTCCTTCTTAGCATTGCTCGTAATGAGGATGTGAAAATGTCTATGTCCATCAATAGAGAATTTGCTGATTTACGATATATAACACATTAGAATTCCCTGCACCTTTAAACAGTGTTCATAATTGAAGACTTATGAGATAAAAAGCTATGATATATTAAGCAAGAAAGGAAAATTATGGGATAGTATGAGCTAGTCTTTGTTGTACATATTAAACATATACGTATGTATGCAGAAAGTATAAAAAACATAATCTGGAAGGATATGTGCCCCAAATTTTAAGGGTCTTTCTCTTTGGGAAAGATTATTTGTGATTTTTATTTTTCATAATTTTATGTTTCTCTCTATATGACTCTGTTTCTACCATTGTTTGTTTGTCTTGCTTTTTAGACACATGTAAGTGAAATCGTATGGTATTTGTCTTTCTCTGTCTGACTTATTTCACTTAGTATTATACCCTCTAGATCCATCCACGTTGTTGCGAGTGGCAAGATTTCATTTTTTTTTTATGACTGAGTAATATTCCATTGTGTGTGTGTTTCTCTCTATCTCTGTCTCTAATCTATCACATCTCCTTTATCCATTCGTTTGTTGAAGACTACTTAGGTTGCTTCCATATTTTGGCTGTTGTAAATATCGCTCTAGTAAACATAAGGGTGCACGTATCTTTTTGAACTAGTGTTTGTGTTTTCTTTGGGTAAATACCCAGAGGTGGAATTACTGGATTGTATGTATTTCTATTCTTAGTTTTTTCAAGGAACCTCCACACTGTTTTCCAGAGTGGGTTTTTTGAAAAATTTTGAGATGAATACACTTACAGAGAAATATTTGCTTTCTTTACCGATTAACACAAAATTCAGGTTTACTGGAATCCAAGATCTTTCCTGTGTTAAGCTTTAGTAATGATTTCAAGGATACAAGTAATTATTCTTGTGCACAGAGAAAACATGCATAAGTCTGGGCTGTCCATGTCACTCCCCAGCTCCCATGTGCCTTATCAGAGTGAGCCGTGGATTGGGTTTAATGCAGGAGATTTCTGAGTGATGTCTAAGTGCTGCCTGTGAGCATATCATACAAAAGGGGATATTTCATTGAGCAGCACTGCCATTTTATTCTCTGAAGATTACACAACATTATAAATGCATGACTGTTTTAAGGAGCCACGTCTTTGTAAATGATAGATTCCAGGTTTGTTTGCTAGAAACCATTCTAGATCTATTCAGAGCAGATTATTCTGTTAGGTAAAGACTGTGCTGCTAGCAAATGCCACTGGTGAGTTCTCCAGGTCTGCGTGCATGTTTAGAAGGGGATCTGATAGAGTCAACATCGTTTTTTCTTTCTTTTCGGGAGTATCCCTGATAAACGGAGAGGATTGATTATAGGACTGTTGTTAACCCTTTTCTTCCTATCTTTCTTTTTCTTTCTTTTTCAAAGTTTATTTATTTTGAGAGAGAGGGGGAGAGAGAGAAAGAGAAAAAGAGAGAGAGAAAGCAAGCAGGGGAGGGAGAGAGGGGGAGAGAGGGAGAGAGGGAGAGAGAGAGAGAGAGAGAGAGAGAGAGAGAATCCCTCTGTCAGTGTGGTGCCTGACACCGGGCTTGAACCCACAAACCGTGAAGTCATGACCAGAGCTGAAATGAAGAGTCAGATGCTTAACTAACTGAGCCACCCAAGTGCCCCCCTTCCCATCTCTTAAAATGAAAGCATGGAGAGGTATTACCATGGAATTTGTGACTTACAAAGTGTGTATTTCTTTCTTTCTTTCTTTTTTGAGAGAGAATGCATGAGCAGAGGAAATGGGTGGAGGAAGAGAGAGAGGGAGAGAATCCCAAGCAGGGTCCATGCTTGGTACAGAGCCCAGTCTGGGGCTCCTTCTCATGACCATGAGATCATGACCTGAGCCAAAATCAAGAGTCGGACGCGTGACTGACTGAGCCCCCTGGACACCCTTTTGTGTTTCTTTTAAAAAAAAATTTTTTTTTTAATGTCTATTTATTTTTGAGAGAGAGAGAGAGGAAGAGACAGAGTGTGAGCTGGGGAGGGGCAGAAAGAGAGACACACAGAATCAGAAGCAGGCTCCAGGCTTTGAGCTGTCAGCACAGAGCCTCGTGCAGGACACAAACTCATGAACTGCGAGATCATGACCTGAGCCAAAGTCAGATTCTCAACCGACTGAGCCACCCAGACACTCTTTTTGTTTCTTAATAGCAATTTTAAGTACTTTTATTGTCATGGTTCCTATTCTGTGCTCTAATGCCATTTCTCCTAAATTCCTTTTACAGTGTGTTAGCCGGAAGGAAAGGCGATAATCCAAGTGTGAATTTACCAGGTCTTAAATTTGGCATATGTAGGCATTGTCCAAGTTATTTGGGTTTATTAAGTCCTTTAGGATAGGCATATTTGCTCCTCTGCCTCTTTATAATGGGTGGCCAGCAGATGTAGTGATCAAGTCCTCTATACTTCTTCCACGCTCTTGCTAAAAGTCCTGGGTGAGGTTATCCATGGAGGGGCCTCGGTATATAAGTGGCACCGGGAACATGCTCTGAAGCTGTTGCCACTGGGAGCTGGGGTAGCGTGGCGACTAAGTGTAGGGACTCTGTTGTTAGACAGGCCTGAATTCAAGTCCTGGTTCTACTAACTTATCTGTGGCTTTCAGCAGTTTTACTGAAACCTTGGGTGTATTATTTATATAATGTGTGTAAGGTTCTCAAAAGTTCTCAGTACTGTACTTGACACTTTAGAAATGTTCTATAGAGGCGCCTGGGTGGCTTAGTCGGTTGGGCGTCTGACTTCGGCTCAGGTCATGATCCCATGGTTTGTGAGTTTGAGCCCCATGTCGGGCTCTGTGCTGACAGCTAGCTCAGAGCCTGGAGCCTGTCTTCAGATTCTGTGTCTCCCTCTCTCTCTGACCCTCCCTCGCTCACACTCTGTGTCTCTCTCTCTCTTTCAAAAATAAACATTAAAAAAATTAAAAAAAATTCTCTACCTCTTAAATATTCTCATTATTAGTATTGCTTTTCTATAGTTCTTCCTCATTGCTATCCTTCTTTTAGTGCCCTGTGGTATCATGATAGGGCACTTATTAGTTCATTGGGTTGCTTTTGAATTGAGCTTCCATTTATTGATCTTGTTCACCAGCATCCCTTTTTAATTCTCAGGTTCTCCAAGAGTTAGAATGCATCAGTGATAAACCCTGGATATGCGGAGTCCGGAGTTAAAGGGGCTTCTTTGTCATATACGTGTAGATTCTGTAGACATCAGCATCCAGTGGTACTTTCACCATGGCTATGTGTTCGTTTCTGGGATTGTGCCCCAAGCTGAAATTCAGGACGGATTTGGACAGTAGGAAGCGCAATGAGTTTGGTTTTCTTCCTTTGCCTAGACTCCATCAAGAAAGGAAGCAACTGACAGTATTGATAATGACTTGTCCTGTCATTCTGAAGCAGCTTGGTTTCACCCAGCAGAGCCATGATACACTCTCCTCATCTTGTCTTCCCTTTTTCCCCTCAGATGCTCAGGAATTTTGATAATTTTATCAGCCCACAGAATATCCGCTCAGGTCTGCAGCGTGCTCATCAGACCTGGTGAAGACAAAGGAGTTGGTCAATTAGTTGCCTGGTGCATCCAGGCCAGGGAAGGCAGCAAAAAGTCCACAAAATAATGGGCCTCTGAGTTTTCGAAGCATATTGAGAATATTCTCTGGCTTGGGCATTCAAGATTTTACTGGGGCTGGGAGTGGGCAGAATCTTCCCGGCTGGTCTAGGTTTCCGTGCAAGCTGCTCTGTCACTTGTTTGTTGTCTACGCCTTTCATCCCCACCAGTGTTTTCGATCTCAGCTATTGAATTAAACACCCCTACATGACCCACAATCATTGGTCTGTGCAAGGCTCATCTCTCATTTTCCCCATTCATGTCTCTTTAACTGTATGCCCTATTATTTTTGCCCTCCCCTTGGCTCTAATGAGTTTAATGAATATCTTTTACATGTTCTTTTTTTTTTTCACTTTTATTGAGGGACAATTGGCAAATAAAATTGTGCACATCGAAAGTCTACAACGTGATGGTTTGGTATACACGTATGTTATGAAATTACCACTATCAAGCCAGTTAAAACATCCGTTGCTTCACATAGTTACTATTTTTTTTTTTTAATGTTTCATTTATTTCTAGGAGAGAGAGAGAGACAGCGTGAGCAGGGGAGGGTCAGAGAGAGAGGGAGTCACAGACTGAAACAGGCTCCAGGCTCCGAGCTGGCAGTCAGCACAGAGCCTGACGTGGGGCTCGAACCCACGAACCGCGAGATCATGACCTAAGCAAAAGTCGGACGCTTAACCAACTAAGCCACCCAGGCGCCCCACATAGTTACTATTTTTTTTTGTTTGTGGTGAGAACGCTTAAGATCTACTCTCTGCACATTTCAAGTATACAATACAGCATTATTAACTACAATCACCATGCGATACAGTAGCGTTCCCAAATGTTTTAATTGTGCAGGTGAAAGTTTGACCAGCGTCTCCCCATTTCCCCCACGCAGCAACTGGCAGCCACCATTCCTTTTTTTTTTTTTTTAATATTTTTATTTATTTCTAAGAGAGAGAGAGAGAGACAGCGTGAGCAGGGGAGGGTCAGAGAGAGAGGGAGACACAGACTCTGAAATAGGCTCCAGGCTCTGAGCTGGCAGTCAGCACAGAGTCCGACGTGGGGCTTGAACCCACGAACTGCGAGATCATGACCTAAGCGAAAGTCAGACGCTTAACTGACTAAGCCACCCAGGTGCCCCTGGCAGCCACCATTCTACTTAGTGCCTCTCTGAGTTCGACTTTTTTAGATTCTCTATGTAAGTGAGATCATGCAGTATTCATCTTTTTTTTTTTTTTTTTTAAATTCAAATTCCGGTTATNTAGTGCCTCTCTGAGTTCGACTTTTTTAGATTCTCTATGTAAGTGAGATCATGCAGTATTCATCTTTTTTTTTTTTTTTTTTAAATTCAAATTCCAGTTCTTGGGAATGAGAGAGGGAGAAGCAAGGGGAAAGGCAGAGAGAGAGTTAGACAGAGGCTCCGAAGCAGGCTCCGCACTGACAGCAGAGAGCCCGATGCGGGTCTCGAGCCCACAGACCACGAGATTGTGACTTGAGCCAAAGTCGGCCGCTTAACCAACTGAGCCACCCAGGTGCCCCCGACATGTGAATTTTGAGGGCTCACAGACTCTCAGACTTCTGGTTTTGGCCCTAATGATTGGTTAGCCCAGCTGGAGCTCTGCATGACATCATCAAGGCATTTCAGCCCATCAGTGGTGGAAGTGTCTGCCTCATGGAGTTTGTTAGTGATTGAATGGAATGTTCAAAATTTTTTAAAATTTTTAATGTTTTATTTATTTCTGAGAGAGAGAGACAGTGTGAGCGGGGAGGGTCAGAGAGAGAGGGAGACACAGAATCTGAAACAGGCTCCAGGCTCTGAGCCAGCTGTCAGCACAGAGCCTGATGAGGGCTCGAACCCACAAACCATGAGATTGTGACCTGAGCTGAAGTCGGTTGCTTAACCGACTGAGCCACCCAGGCACCCCTGGAATGTTCAAACTTTATATTCTAGCTCCTTGGCTTAGGCATATGCAACAGGCATGGCCTTGTGGAATGTGTTAGTTTATGTGTTAAGCAGTGAACACCAAAGATGCACCTCTCTGACTAAATATGGAGACGGGGACAATTTGTAATGAAAAACCAACTCAAACCAACTTAGGCACAAAAATACATGTATCCACCCACATCTCTGAGGTGTCTGGAAATATGGCTGCTTGAAGCAGGCCTGGTCCTGTGATTCCAATGTCATCAAAATTCTCTATCCACATGCTTCTCCCTGGGTGTTCCTCTTGCTGTCCTGTTCTGCAGACAGAATTCGCTGTGTGACAGAGAATGTGGCCTAAAGCAGCACAGGACGCATCCCGTTGCAGGATGAGATCCTGAGACAAGATCCCGGTTCCAAGTGAAAATATCCCAGGAAAGAATTCTGACTGGTCCCGCTGGAGCCACATCCTACACCCTTCACATTGGCCAGGCCAATTTCACTAAAAAAAAAAAAATAAGTGAAACAGGGGTTTGAGTACCCAGCTTGTGGTCAGGGGGAGGAGGTGTATGATGGAAGGAGTCAGAAGATGATTTGGTTTGGGAGACAGAGGAGAGAGCCAGACTCAGAAAATAGCGACTTTTCAGTCCATAATGGAACCAGCAGCCCATTTTCTTTACGTATTCCGTAGCTGATCAGTCTGCATTTAACAAATCGGTTAACAGTTAACTGGTTGTAGGCTTGCAGACTACTAGATGGTCTGGATGAGACAGTGGGGCAACAGAGCAAGAGGAAATAATCTGCCCTGGAGACGGGTGGGGATAGGGGTTGAGATAGGGGATGGGGGTGAGGGGTATGGGAGGGGTGCTCTGGAAGCAAGGATTTCCTCTGACACTCACTGTCTACATACTCTGTCTGTCTGTCTCTCTCAAAAAAAAAAAGATAAAAAAGAAATTAATGTAGCTTAATCATACCCAATTTATATTCTAAGTTAACTAATTAATACAAAAGGGTGATAATTTTCCTTTAAAACTCACAAATGTAATCTACGGATACACGATTTTGAGAATGATTTATTAAAACTTTTTTTAAAGTTTATTTATTTATTTTCGGAGAGAGAGAGAGCAAGCCAGCAGGGGAGGGGCAGAGAGAGAGGGAGAGAGAATCTCAAGCAGGCTCCATGCTGCCAATGTGGAATCCGATGTGGGACTCGAACCCACAAACTGTGAGATCATGACCTGAGCTGAAACGAAGAGTCAGACACTTAACCTACTGAGCCACCCAGGTGCCCCGATTTTGAAAACAACTTAATACGTGAACTTCAACATACAACTCTATTCTTGTAAGAAAGGATCTTGTAAGAAACTGATCCTTACGAGACCAAAGTAGCCCATAAGCCATGAGGCTGGGTTTTATTTTTTTCCTTATCTTTTTTAAACAAACATGCAGCACAATGTTTGAAGTCAGGCAAATGCTGTGATTGTGGAAGTTGTAGTTTGCCAAGAATACAGGGGAGTTGAATTAGAAGTGGTGGCCATGCTAATTAAACAATTGCAGGTAACATCATGTTAAGGCAGTCTGCAGCCTGAAAATGGTTGAAGTTCTTCTTTAAAATTTACTTATTTATTTTGAGAGAGAGAGAGAGAGAAGAAGAGAGAGAGAGAAGGCAGAGAGAGAATCTTAAGCAGGCTCTGCACTGTCAGCACAGAGCCTGATGCAAGATCATGACCTGAGCCAAAACCAGGAGTCAGATGCTCAATGGATGGAGCCACCCAGGCGCCCCTGAGTTTCTTTTCTTCCTTCCTTTCTTTTTTTCTTTCCTTCCTTCCTTCCTTCCTTCCTTCCTTCCTTCCTTCCTTCCTTCCTTCCTTCCTCCCTTTCTCTCCTTTCCTTTCCTCTCCTCTCCTCTCCTCTCCTCTCCTCTCCTTTCCTCTCCTTTCCTCTCCTTTCCTCTCCTTTCCTCTCCTTTCCTTTCCTTGATGATTAGAAGTCTCACGTTGCCTCCAGTCTCTTTGTTATGTTTTATGTGAGTCCCATCACAGAATGGGAACTTTCCAGACCTTCAGTAATGGCGGTGCACAGCCTTATCTCCCAAACCCTCCCTGTCAAAAGCATGTACTGTCTTGGAGTTGTATTTCTGGATATGAAAGCTGACCGGAGCTTTGCTGCAGTGGTTTTTACATAAAATCTTTCGTAAGCTAGATGATCGATTGGAGCTGTTCCAGCAGCAGGAGGTGACTCCTGTGATCCATTCAGCTAGTTAGAGTGGAATTGGAAGTCAGTCTCATGGCTTGCAAAGTGTGTACACAGGACACTGAGCACAAACGGACTCCCCTCTCCCCCATATCAATTAAAAAAAAAAAAGTTTATTGAGAGAGAAAGAGCACAAGCCGGGGAGGGGCAGAGAAAGCGACAGAGAATCCAAAGCAAGCTCTACACTGTCAGTGCAGAGCTGGACATGGGGCTCCATCCCACGAACCACGAGATCACGACCTGAGCTGAAATCAAGAGTTGGACGCTCAACCAACGGAGCCACCCTTGAGCCCCACCCCGCCATAGCAAGTTTTGATTTATTGGTAAATTCAAAGCCAGTTTGTGTGCAAAAATCCACATATTTGACAATAGTTTAGTAATCTTTCCTTGCTTGTTGTCTTCTACTATGCATTTTGTGGGCCTTATTCTCATAACCAGCAATAAACAGTCATATCTGACCACATTTGACATCAGCCGAAGTCTTGGGTCTGAGTATAAAAATCCTAGTAAGGTTGCTCAGTTTTGCCCAGAGCCAGTGACTTGACAAAGCCAGAACACAGGCTCAGGGTATTCTAAGAAGTACTTGTAGTTCCTACATCTTTTTACCTAGAGCACAGAAAGGAGGAAGAAAAGGATATCATCTCTCTCTCTCTTTTTAAAAAAAGTTTATTTACTTAGAAAGAGAGAAAGACAGAGAAGGAGAGAAAGAGAAGAGCGAGCTGAGAGGGGCAGAGCAAGAGAGAGAGAGAATCCCAAGCAGGCTCCACACTACCAGCATGGAGCCCAGTGCGGGGCTCGAACTCTTGAACCATGAGATCATGACTTGAGCTAAAATCTAGAGTTGATGCTTAACCGACTGAGCCACCCAGCCTCCCCCGACCCCCAAAAGGATGTCATCTCTTTTATTGGCTGTATCAGTCTGCTGGGGCCACTATAACAAAATAGCACAGACTGGAGGGCTTCAACAACAGCGATGTGTTTTCTGGAGCCTGGAGTTTAAGATCAAGGTGTTGACAGGTTTGGTTTCTGCTGCAGCTTCCTCCTTGGCTTGTTGATAGAGAAGGATATTCCGTAGTATTATTCATCCTGAGAAGATGGCCGAGTTCTATGATAGGACTCAAGTGGCTTTGGAAATTTTTTTAAATGTTTATTTTCGAGAAAGAGAGAGAGAACACGAACTGGGGAGGGGCAGAGAGAGAAGGGGACAGAAGATCTGAAGCAGTCTCTGCACTGACAGCCCCGATGCAGAGCTTGAACTCACAAACTGTGAGATCATGACCCGAGCTAAAGCCAGATTGATGCTTAACTCATAGAGCCACGCAGGCGCCCCAGGAAAAGTGGCCTTTAAACTGAAGGAGGTGCTAGGTAGCAGAGAGGAACATGCTGCAAAACCGGACCAGGGCTCTGTGCCACTGAAATTTGGGCACTAAAAGGAAGGATGTGTGACCTGGGGTAGAAGGGAGTAGATTCTGGGATGTGATGTGATGTTTTACATCTTTATTTTGTGATGCTTGTATATGGATAAATGATTTGTTCCAAGCCAAGCGGCTAAAAAGTACTAGAACCAGAATGCTAGCTCAAGAGCTTCAGATCTGAATTTCTTAAATTCTCTACCGCAGCCCTCAGAAATATCACTGTCTTTTTAGTAGCACCATCCCCTTTGCCTCACAGTTCTTTGGCTGTTTGTGCCCTTGAATCTCTTTAACCAGAGCCGCCTGGGTGGCTCAGTTGGTTAAGCATCCGACTTTGGCTCAGGTCATGATCACACAGTTCATGGGTTTGAGCCCTGCGTTGGGCTCTGTGCCGACAGCTCAGAGCCTGGAGCCTGCTTCCAATTCTGTGTCTCCCTCTCTCTGTGCCCCTCCCCTGCTCACACGCTGTCTCTCTCTGTCTCTCGAAAATGAAAAAAATGTTTAAAAAAAAAAAAAAAACCCTCTCAAACTTGATGTTGTCCAATCTGCTTTCCATGGGTCTGTTGAGCACTTGGAATGTGGCCAGTATGAACTGAAATTGTGCTGTAATGGTAACATACATATGAGATGTCGAAGACTTAGTAAAAAAAAAAAAAAGAAAAAAGAATACAAAATGTCTCAAATAATTTTTATATTGATTTTATGTTGAAATGATAACATTTTAGATTTACTGTAGTAGATAACGTGTATTATTAATATTCATTCCTTCTATTTCTTTTAACTTTTTAAAATGGAGCTGTTAGAAAATTCCCAGTTACCTATATGGTTTGCATCTGTGGTCTGCCTTCTGTCATCTATTAGAGTCACCGCTCTGCCTATTGTCCATCCTGTTGGGAAACTTGCTGAAATGCCTCGTCCCAGAGATAGACATCATACATCTTCTCCCTTACCCACCCTCCTTTCCCCTGTTCCCCCAGATTAAAAAAAATTTTTTTAATGTGTATTTATGTTTGAGACAGAGAAAGACAGAGCGTGAGTGGAAGAGGGGCAGAGAGAGAGAGACACACACACAGAATCGGAAGCAGGCTCCAGGCTCTGAGCTGTCAGCACGGAGCCCGACGCGGGGCTCGAACCCACAAACCGTGAGATCGTGACCTGAGCCGAGGTCGGATGCTTAACCGACTGAGCCACTCAGGCGCCCCCACACTGTAGGTGATTGAACAGTGTTTATTGAATGACTAATGACTGAGGAAACAGTCCTATGTTTCATTTTACAGCTAGCAAAAACGGAGAGGAACTTGGTGTTTTAAGGGAAAGCCTCGACTCATCACTCCCTCCAGCTCCTGTCCTGGGGTTGGAAGTGTCTATGGCGGTGGCGCTGCTGGCGAGGAGTCACCGGCCACATCTCTGCTTTCTGTGGTGTCACTCCTGGCAGAAGTAGCAGTGTATGTGATCTTCCATGAGATCGTAGGGCTGGTGGTGGCAGAGTTTACAGTGGTGGCATTTGGGATGAGGAGGGTGTTGACGCTGGCCAAAGGGCTGACGCTTTTGGTTCCGGGGAGAAGAGATACAATATGGTATTTTGTCTGTGTCACAGCATAAGGCTTCTTTGTAGCCTGTAGGTGTTCTTGGGAGTTCCCTTCAAGTGTGTGGGACATTTCATTTTGCATGTAGTTTTTGATCATTTGAACCACTTTTGGTCCAATGCAACATTTTTTCTTCTTGCATTTCTGTATCTCTTTTTCACCCACGGCACAGTAGTCTTTGCATCTCCCAAAACCCATTAAACATCTTCTCAAGCCAAAGGACTCTGCACAAAGAAGAGAAAACAAACAAACAAACAAACAAACAAAACCATTGAACTAAGGTTAATAGCTAGATATGATGTCAAGACTGTCGGAGGGAGAGGAATAGAGTAAGAGGGTGTTCATCAACGCTAAGTTTAAAAAAATGTTTTATTTTTATTTTTTTTATTTTTGGGAGACAGAGAGAGACAGACTGTGAACAAGGGAGGGACACAGAGAGAAGGACACACAGAATCCAAAGCAGACTCCAGACTCTGAGCCATCAGCACAGAACCCAACGCAGGGCTCAAACTCATGGACCATGAGATCATGACCCGAGCCGAAGTCAGCCACTTAACCGACTGAGCCACACCTATTAATGCTAAATTTTAAGAGCAGTGCCAGGGATGTTCATGGAAATACCCAGCAGGCTAAGAAAGTCTCTGTACACCCCTGAAATCCAAAATAAATCTCTCTAGTCCCCCTCATTGAGTAACTTTAAAAATCCAGGGCACATAGAGGAAGGGAAAAAAGGAAACACATTTTTTTTTTTTGCATTAGGATATGGTTTTATTTATTTATTAATAATGTATTTTTAAAGTTTATTTATTTGAGAGAGGGAGCATGATCAGGGGAGGGGCAGAAAGGGAGGGAGGGAGAGAGAGAGACAGAGAGAGAGAGGGAGAGAGAGAGAAAGAGAGAGAGAACCAGGCAGGCTCCTTGCTGTCAGCTTGAGCCCACCAACCATGAGATCGTGACCTGAGCTGAAACCAAGAGTCAGAGGCTTAACTGTGACTGGCCCCCCAGGTGGCCTCAGGCTATGATTTTAGACCTCCAACTTAGCATCTTAGACACTTACAGAGCATCACTATCTCTCCTCACGATCCTAGGAAATACCAACAAGAGCAAAATCTGTCATAAAACAAATCCAAGAAAGAACTTCAAAGGAATCAAGAGGACTTTTAGGAGAGCTGGCTTCTTGCCAAACCCAGTGGTCCATGACTTCACTGTCCTTGGCAATTGCTTGACCTGGGGCTCCTGGGGCATGGTGTTCTACCATTTTCAACCTCTCTGGACATTCTGTCCCTCAGAGTTCTTGTTCATGATCATAGCCTTCGCCCCATCTCTACCAAGGTAACTCCTGCATGGTTATCTACAGCCCTACATTCTCTTCTTAGTTTAGAACCCCATCTTCATCTGCTGATTTTTTTTCCTCCCAGTGTCTCACTTTTTTTCTGAATCAAGAAAGTTCCCTCTCGCTCTATCTTAACAATTCAACCAATTTCCCATAAATAACAAGAGGCTTATGTAGCACCTAATCTTCACACACATTTCAACACCGTTTCTCTCCAGAGACAAAACAATAAAATTCGTATATTTCAGGCAGCTGCATTGATTAACCTGCCATGCTCATGTGGAATTTGAGGCTCAAAGTGGCTACGTGACTTTACTCAAGACGACACGACCGGCCGTACTTGCTTATGTTATTACTCTTCTTGTAAGGCCCTGGGGGAAAAACATGAGAAATATCTTGACTTTTGCACTTTCCCTTCCCTGACCCATTGCCAATTGTTCTAAATATCTGGGTGATTGTCATATTCTGAAAGAAGTCTCAGTGCTTCTCTTTTCTTTACCAAAAACAACAGTCAGTCCTCTGGTTTTGCATTTTGCCATGGTGCATTCCTAGATACCCTGATGAGGGATTGGGGAGTGTCCGAGAAGACAAGGGATGGCACTTTACACATCTGAAAACATTGAGATGGAGAACATAGTTCTACTTACCGGATCCTTAGAGGAGTTTTTTTTGAGCCCGCAAATACTCCGTATTATCCCAAAGTATAAACTGCTAGGAACATTTGCTCCAAAGGATAGTTTAAATTAGAAATAGAGCAAAAATGAGGTAGACTTGGCCGAGTCCCAGATGATAGCTATGTAGAGGGCAGGAAGACAGCCTTTATGTGCACAGAAAACACCCTGCTTCCTCTGTAGCTCTCTGGATAGACCTGTCGGACAGAGTCTAGGGTTGGGGCCTCTGGGGGTGCGTGGGGGACGGTGCGTGACCGAGGTGGTAGGCACACTCTTCGGCCATCTGTTTGGGCACCTCCTTTGTCAGCGGAACTTGGGTTCCCATTGTCACGGACAAGCCAGATTCCTGCTTCCTCACACCGCGCCCTTTGAGTCCCAGGATTCCACATTACCTGTGTTCACCTGGTACTGCAGCATGAGGCTGGCAAAGATAGGAAAAAGGAGCTTCATGGCTGGGTGCCGGAGAGGAGGCCTTGGATCTGGGTTGGTGTTCCTGGGCTCCAGCCTTTATTGGCCTCTTCATGGCCGTAGGCTATGAGCAGTGAAGTACGGCCCCGGCTGACAGCAGGTGTGTTTTCACCGATTCTATCTGAGAAGAGCTTTCCTGAACACTTCCGTGCAATATCCTCCCCCGCTCTCGATCCTGGGGGAAACATAAGACATATGAGATGTGAGAGAAAGTGCCAGCCCTTTGCCTTCCTCCCTCTTAATGTGTGAGCATGGCAAGGGTAGTATATTTGTTTTTCTATTTGTCAGCTAATTATGCCTAAGGCACTTAGTGTGGCAGAGGCAGAAGAGCAGAAATCGCTACAACCATGGACTTCTGGAGGGCCGTCTCTGTTTTTGTACTGGAGTCTCCACTGTTTAGCATGGGCACTGGGTTACCATGACAATTCAGGACATGTGTGTGTTGAATGAGTTTCTTTTAGGCAGCTCTTGGCATAACTAAAAAAAAAAAAAAAGTTTATTTATTTATTTTGGAAGAGAATGAGAATGAGCTAGCAGGGGAAGAGCTAGAGAGAGAGAGAGAGAGAGAGAGGGAGAGAGAGAAAATCCCAAGCAGGTTACATGATACCAGCACAGATCCTGATGTGGGGCTCAATCTCACGAACCATGATGCCAGTAACCTGAGCCGAGATCAAAAGTCGGTTGCTTAACCAACTGAGCCACCCAGGTGCCCCTTGGCATAACTTGGACTTGTTTTTTATTGAGATATAATTGACATATTACATATTTGTTTCAAGTGTACAACATAATGATTTGATACTTGTGTATATTGTGAAACGATTACGATATTAAGTCTAGTTAACATCCATCGCCAAACTTTTTAGATTTACTGTCTAGCAACTTTCAAATATACAATACAGTATTATTAACTATAGTTGCCATGTAGTACATTACATCCCCGGGACTTACTGATTTTCTAACTGGACATTTGTGCCATTTGATGATCTTTTGCTTCCCTCTCGTCTCCGCACTCTAGGCAGCCACCAATCTGTTCTTTGTGTCTGTGAGTTCATCTTTTATTTCAGAGGCTACATATAAGTGAGATCATACAGTATTTGTCTTTCTCTGTCTTGGCCTAATTCACTTAGCGTAATGTCCTCAAGGTCCATCCATGTTGTTGCAAAGGGCAGTATTTCCTTTCTTATGGCCAAATAATATCCCATTTTATCTATATTACGTTTTCTTTATCCATTCATTCATCAGTGGACACTAAAGATTGCTTTGATGTTTTGCTATTGTAAATAATGGTATAATGAACATAGAGGCATAATGTTTTTGTTTCTTTCAGAAAAATACCCATAAATGGAATTGCTGGATCATATGATAGATCTATTTGTCATTTTTTGAGGAATCTCCATACTGTTTTCCATAGTGGTTGCATCCATTTAGCATTCCTACAAAAGTGCATTAAGGGCTTTGTTTTTCCCACATTCTTGCCAACACTTGTTATTTCTTGTCTTTTTGGTAATAGCTACGCTAACAGGTGTGAAGTGATATTTCATTGTGATTTTGATTTGCATCTCCCCAATGATTAGTGATATTGAGTACCTTTCAATGAACTGCTTGGCCCTCTGTATGTCTTCTCTGGGCAAATGTCTATTCAGATTCTCTATCCATATATAGTCAGATATGGTGTTGTTGAATTGTTTGAGTTCTTTATATATTTTAGGTACTAATCCCTTATCAGATATGTGATTTGCAAATATTTTCTCCCATTCGGTAGTCTGCCTTTTCCTTCTGTTGATGGTCTCCTTTGCCGTGTAGAAGCTTTTTGGTTTAATGTAATCCCATTTGTTTGTTTTTGCTTTTGGTGTCAAATCCAAAAAAATCACTGCCCAGACCGATATCAGGGAGCTTACTGACCAAGTTTTCTTCTAGGAGTTTATGTTGTCAGATCTTATTTTCAAGTCTTTAATCCACTTTGAGTTAATTTTTGTGTACAATGTAAAGTAGTGGTACAGTTTTGCAAATTCTTGTGTGACTGTTCAGTTTTCCCAGCACTGTTTATTGAAGGGACTGTCCTTTCCCTATTGTATATTCTTGGCTTCTTTGTCATTAACGGATTGACCATATATGTGTGAGTTTTTTTCTGGGCGCTCTCTTCCTTTCTGTTGTTCTGTGTGTCAGGTTTCAGGCCCAGACCATACTGTTTTGATTACTATAGCTTTGTAATCTAATTTGAGAAAAGGAAGCACAAGGCCTACAGCTTTGTTCTTTTTCAAAGATGCTTTGGCTGTTTGGGATCCTTTGTGGTTCTATTCAAATTTTAGAACTGGTTGTTCTATTTCTATGAAAAACTCTTTTGGAATTTTGATAGGGATTGCATTGAATCTATAGACTGTTTTGGGTAGTATGTACATTTTAACAATACCAATTCTTCCGACGATGAGCATGAAATATCTTTCCATTATTTGCGTCATCTTCAATTTCTAGCATCAGTGTCTTATATTTTCAATATGGGTCGTGAAAGTATAGGTCACCTCCTTGGTTAACTTTATTCCTAGCTATTTTATTCTTTTAGACAAAGGTGTAAATGAGATTGTCTTCTTAATTTCTCTAAGAGTTCAATATTCGTGTTTAGAAACACAGTGGAATTTTGTATATTGATTTTGTGCCCTGAAGCTTCACTGAATCACTTATTAGTTTTACCAATGTTTGGTGGCGTCTTTAGGGTCTTTTGTGTAATAATATATCATGTGCAAATAGTGACAGTTTTACTTCTTTTCTGACATGGATGCCCTTAGTTTCTTTTTCTTGCCTAATTGCCCTGACAAGGATTTCCCATACTTTGTTGAAAGAAAAGTGGTGAGAAAGGGCATCTTTGCCTTTTTCCTGATCTTAGAGGAAAACTGTTCAGCTTTTCTCCATTGAGTATGATGTTAGCTGTGGACTTGTCATATCTGGTCTTTATTGTGTTGAGGTATGTTTCCTTTATAACCATTTTGTTGTGAGTTTATATTATAAATGGATGCTGAATTTTGTCAAATGCTTCTTCTGCATCTATTGAGATGATCATATGATTTTTATCTTTTATTTTATTGTGTCACATTGATTGATTTGCAGACATTTGTCCATTCTACGTCCCTGGAATAAATTCCTCTTGATCATGGTGTATGATAGTTTTAATGTGCTGCTGAATTTGGCTTGCTAATAATTTATTGAGGAGTTTTGCATCTATGTTCATTAAAGATATTTGCCTGTAGTTTTCTTTTCTTATAATATTCTTGTCTGATTTTGGTGTCAGTAATGCTGGCCTCATGATGCTGTTATAAGTTATTTTGCTACTTTTACTTTTTAGCCTTCATACTTCATAAGTAATTAAACTATCACTTTTGCAACATTAGATTATTCTGAATTTTACTATACATTTACTTTTACCAGCACAATTTATACTTTCATGGTTTCCTGTTACTAATTAATACCCTTTCGTTTCAGCTTAAAGAAGTCCCTTTAACATTTCTTGTAAGGCTGGTCTACTTGTGTTAAATTCCTTTAGCTTTTGCCTATCTAGAAAACTCTGTATGTTTCCATCAAGTCTGAAGACCAGTTTTGCCAGGTAGAGTAGTCCTGATAGGCAATTTTTCTTTCAGTCCTACGCACATACTGTGCCACTTTGTTCTGGTTTGCAACGTTTCTGCTGAAAAAATCTGCTCATTTTGTCCTATGGGGGTCCTTGTATGTAACAAGTTGTTTTTCTTTTGCTTCTTTTAATGATTCTCCTCTTGTCTTTAAAATTTGAAACTTTAATTATAATGGGCCTGGTATGGGTCTCTTTGGGTTCACAGTTTTTGGAGCTCCCTGGGCTTCCTGGATCTGATTGTCTTGTTTCCTTCCCAAGGTTAGGGAAATTCAGTCATGATTTCTTCAAATAAGTTTTGTGCCCCTTTTTCTTTCTCGTCTCCTTCTGAGACCCCTGTAATGTGAATGTTGGTTTGCTTGTTATTATCCCATAAGTCCCTTAAGCTTTCTGCTCTTTGTATCATTCTTTTGGCTTTTCGCTGCTCTGATGGGGGAATTCTGCTGCCCTTTGCGGTCACTGATCCTTTCTTCTGCTGCATCTAGTCTGCTGTCAACCCCCTCCCCCCCATTGTACTTTTCAATTCAGTGCTTGTACTCTTTTTAAAAAATATATTTATTTTTTGGGAGACTGCAAGTGGGGGAGGAACAGAGAGAGGGGAACAGAGGATCTGAAGTGGGCTCTGCAGACAGGCTGACAGCAGCAAGCCTAATGTGGGACTTGAACTCAAAAATTGCATGATCATGACCTTAGCCCCAGTTGGATGCTCAACCAACTGGCCACCCAGGCACCCCCACTTGTCATATTCTTGAGCTCTGTGACTTTTACTCCTCACTTTTTTATATTTTCTATTTCTTTGTTGAAATTCTCACTTTGTTTATCCATTCATCTTCTGAGCTTGGTGATCATCTTTATGACCATTATTTTGAACTCATTATCTGGGAAATCAGTTATCTATTTTCATTAATCTTTTTCTGAAGTTTTATTGTATTCCTTTGTTTGGAACATATTCCTCTGTTTCTTCATTTTTCTTGACTCTGTGTGTTGGTTTCTATGCATTAGATGAAACAGCCACCTCTCCCAGTCTTGAATGATTGATTTGCATCATGTAGGAAATGACTCTTACTGTTCAACCTTACCCTGGCTTTGGTTTTCTCTCAAATCGTTGTGATTGTCCTAGCTACCTACTTTATTTTTGGTGGCTACCAGTAGTTGAGGTTTGAGAAGGCCTGTCAGTGTTCCAAAGGGGAAGATCTTAGTCAACACTGAGGTTCTGGCTGACTGGAAGCCTTACTTTCAAGCAGCAACTTTTAGAGTATGTGAATGTACCTTTTTCAGGAGAAGATTGGGGGTTGGCATTTCTGTCTGCTCCCTCTGGCACTGAGCTCCGGGGTAATAGCCATTTGAGAACTGTTTTGCTACCATCCCACTGAATCCATGAGTGCAAGCCTCACTGGCCACCAGGGGATGTGTCGTCTGGATGGTGGACATAAAAACTGGGGCACAGATATATACACAAGGTCCTTTCTTGGAGACATTGATGACCTGGGGCAGGACAGAGAGAGGGCATGAGGCTGGCCCCTGCTGGTCTCCCAGGTCTCTGGAGAGGGCTGTAGTTGTCCCCTAGACATGTGTTTAATTAGAAGCCCATCCCTGAGGCTACAGCTACAAAGAGAAGCTAATAGGCCTCTTTCACAGAGAGACTGGGGATGCATTTCATTCTGCTGTCACTGCTCTGTGCCCCGCAGGAGACGGGGTGTGACTGGCTAAACATTCTTTTCTTTGTAACAGGCCTGCAGGCCCTGTGAGCACAAGCCCCACTGACCACCAGAGCCGGGTGATTAGGTGCTGTCCCCTATGTGACAGTTGTAAAAATTCAGGTGCCCTGTGAGCACACAGGCTCCTCCCTTGGAGGTACTTGTGACCCAGAGGGAGGGAGGGGAAGTGCAAAGATTGAGCCCACCAGCCTCTGTCCCCAGAGAGCACCTCAATAGGCCTCTAGATGTTTGCCCAACCAGCAGTTCCAAGATAAGAAATAAGCTTCTTTCACAGAAAGACTGGGCATGTGTTTTGGTCTGTTGTCTCTGCATCATGCCCCGTGGGGGTGGGAGCCAGCCAAGAACTGTCTCTCCATGTGTTACAGTGCCTTGGGGCCCATGAATGCAAGCCCTGCTGGCCATCAGAGCCAGGTGATCAGGAACTGTCCCCTGGGTGGCAGCCATAAAAACTGGGGCACCAGATGTAAAAACCAGGGCATGATACGTGTGTATAAATTCCCCTCCGGGCATTAGTGGTGTTCTCTAGTAGCGGAAGGAGAGAGCAGAGAGATAAGTGCCTTTCTCTGAGGTCTCTGGATAGGGGTAGAGTTGGCCCTTAGATGTGTGTTTAATTAGCAGCCTGCTCCTCTGTAATGCTGCAGCTTCTGAAGATCAGCTGATAGTCCTCTTTCACGGAGAGGCTGGTTACCTCAGTCTGCTCTGTCCTCGTGTTGGTAGTGGGTTAAGACCTCTTTCTCTGTTTTTGTCCTGTGAGACCTGTAAGTGTAAGCCCTGCTGGCAACTAGAGGCAGGCAGTCTAGAGGTGTCCCCTGGGCAGCAGCAGCAAAAACTGGGCAGTCAGAAGCTGTACAAGCTCCTTTCTGAGAGATACTGTGAGCTGAAGTGAGGCAGAGGAAGAGCACCAATATGGCGCCCACCAGCCCCTGTCTTTGGAGAGTGTTTCTGTAGTCCCCCAGATGTGCGTTAAATTTGATGCCTGTCATGCTGGAGGTGGGATTTATAGTGAAATTGTGTCTCAGCTTCTCCTACCCACTTCACTATGTGTTTTTTTCCTCAATCATTCAACGTGTAGGAGTTGTTCAGCTGTCTAGCTGTCTAGCCCCCTACCCCGAAAGAAATTGTTATGTATGTAGCTGTTGATTCAGCGTGGCTGTGGAAGGAGGTTAAGTTCAGGATCCTCCTACATTGCCATCCTGAATTGGAATCTCCTTGCTTTTGTTTTGATTGATTAAATATTTTTCGCTTTAAATTTATTCCCATCCCTTGTTTGGAAGGCACACACTATATTTACTTAATCATTAACTTAGCATTTTTAAGAATATTTATTTATTTTTGAGAGAAAGAGAGCACAAGTAGGGCAGGGGCAGAGAGAAGGGGACAGAGGATCCAAAGCGGGCTCTGTGCTGACGGTAGTGAGCCCAATGTGGGGCTCAAACTCGCGAACCGCGAGACCATGACCTGAGCTGAAATTGGACGCTCAACCCCATGAGCCACCCAGGTGCCCCATGGAAATTTTATCATACATACTCACCTGTCAAAATCTAAAGTTAATTAGTATCTTTCTCCTTTTTATTTTAAAAAATTTTTTTAATTAATTATTTTTTAAGAAAAGTAAGCCTTTATTTCCTTGTTTCACATCTTCTTCTTATAAAGATTTAAAGCATTATAATTCCACCTCTCCTGACTGATTTACAATAGATTTTGTGTAGTTATATAATTTTTACCCCAAGACAATATGTTTATTGTTTTATAAGTCAGCCTTTTCTCCTTGGTATTATTCCATGATCTGAAATTAACTTTGTTAGATATTAATATATAGTGACTCCAGCTTTCTTTTTGCTGGTGTTTGCATGGTATATCTTTCCCCATCCTTTTATTTTGAGATTGCTTATATTTCCACATAAAATGCATGTTTATGTTTGTAAACAGCATTTGGTGTGAAAAAACTCATTTACCATAGTGCCTGGGTGTCTCAGTTGGTTGAGCATCCAGCTCTTGATTTCAGCTCAGGTCATGATCCCAGGGTTGTGGGATCGAACCCCATAAGCCTGGTTAAGATTCTCTTTCTCCCTCTGCCCTCACCTCTACTCACTCACACTCTCTCTCTCTCTCTCAATGAAATAAAAACCCCTAAAAACAAACCCCTCCCTCCAAACCCAAGCCCATTTATGGTCAACACATCATTCACCATTAAGGAAATGCAAATCAAAACCACGGTGAGATACCACTTCACATCCATTGGGTGGCTACTACCAAAACCCCCAGAAAATAACCATAGTTGGTGAGGATGTGGAGAATTTGGAATCCTTATGCACTATTGATGGGAATGTAGAATGGTGTAGTTGCTAAGGGTAATTGTATGGCAATTCCTCAAAAAATTAAAATAGAACTCCCATATGATCCAGCAATTCCACTTCTAGGTATATACCCCAAATAACTGAAAGAAAGGTTTAGAAGATATATTTATACACTCATATTTACAGCACCAATATTTGTGGTGGAGGCAATACAAGTATCACAGACAAATGAATGGATAAACAAAATGTGATATATACATATTATGGAATATAATGCAGATTTTAAAAAGAAAGATATTCTGAAATATGCTGTAACATGAATGAACCTTTTTTTTCTGAGAGAGAGAGAGACAGCGCGAGCAGGGGAGGGTCAGAGAGAGAGGGAGCACAGAATCTGAAACAGGCTCCAGGCTCTGAGCTGGCTGTCAGCACAGAGCCTGATGTGGGGTTCGAACCCACGAACTGTGAGAACATGACCTGAGCCACAGTCGGACACTTAGCCGACTGAGCCACCCAGGAGCCCCAACATGAATGAACCTTGAATATAACATTATGTTATGTGAAATAAGCCAGTCACAAGAAAGATAAATACAGTTTGATTCCACTTATGTGAGGCACCTAGAGGAGTCAAATGCATAGATACAGAAAGTAGAAGTGTGGTTTCCAGGAGGTGAGCAGAGGGGAAAATGAGGAATTATTGCTTAATGGGTAAAGAGTGTCACATTGGCAAGATGAGAAGAATTCTGGAAATCGGTTGCACGCAGTGTGATTCTTTCATGGGTCACTCATTTTCTAGTGAAAAAAATCCATCTATATTTTAATTTGTGTATTTAAACCATTTACATGTACTATGAGCATCAATGTATTTGGATTTTGGTCCATTTTTGTTTTCTGCTTGTTCTCTCTGTTCTTTATCTCCCTATTTCACCTTTTCTGCCTCTTTTTAAATTATTTGAATATGTTTCTAGTATCTCTTTGAAGTTTTTTCACTGATTTTTTTTGACTCTAGAGTTTTTTTGTGATTTCTTTAGGGGTAACAATATATAATCTTTTCACAATCTACATAGAGTTAATATTTTGTCATTTTGAGTGGAGTGTAGTATTCTCGCCACTATATAAGTCCCTTTATACCGGCCTCTGTAGGTTGTCATATGTATTACATTTACATATAGTAAAAGCCTCATGAAGCGTGTTATAGTCATTGCTTTCAGTTGGTTTACAAATATTTTTTTTAAAGTTTATTTATTTTTTGAGAGAGAAAGAGGCAGGATGAGAGGGAGAGAGAGACTCCCAAGCTGTCTCTGTGCTGTCAGAGTCCCCATGCGGGGCTCAGTCCCATGGACTGTGAGACTGTGAGCCAAAATCAAGAATGAGACACTTAACCAACTGAGCCACCCAGGTGCCCCCTTATGTATATTTTAAAGCACTTAAGAGGAAAGAGTATTATATTTACCAAAATGTTTATCATTTCTGTTGCTGTCCTTTCATTATTGAACTTCTATTTCCCCCTGTTGCATCTCCTCCTCCCCGCCCCCAAACTTTTTGGGAAGAAATTTCTTCAGCTTTTTTTTAGAGCAGGGTTGCTAGTTTTCTTTTATCTGAGAATGGATTTCTTTTCTTTTTTTAAAAACCACTTTATTGAGGTATCATTGACATACAAAAGGTGTACATATTTAATGTATGCAACTTGATGAGTTTGGAGATAGGTACACATCTATAAAACCATCACCACGATCAGCACCATATGCTTATGATCATATATGACCTCCAAAAGTTTCTTCCTCCATTTAAAATCTATTTTTCATTATTTAAAAAATTATTTTTATTATTAATTTATTTAAGTTTTATTTATTTATATAATCTCTACACCCAACATGGGGCTTGAACGCATGACCCTGTTATCAATATTTGCATGCTTTGCCAACTGAGCCAGCCAGGTGCCCCTAAAATACATTTTTAAATTCATTTAGTGATAAGAGGACTAAACATAAGATACACTGTTTTAGGAAATGTTTTTTAAACTTTTTTTTTTAATCTTTATTTTTGAGACAGAGACAGAGTGCGAGTAGAACAGGGGCAGAGAGAGAGGGAGACACAGAATCTGAAGCAGGCTCCAGGCTCCGAGCTGTCAGCACAGAACCCGAAACGGGGCTTGAACCCCCGAACCATGAGACCTGTGAGGTCATGACCTGAGCCCAAATCGGATGCCTAACTGATTGAGCCACCCCGGTGCCCCATGTTTTAGCAAATTTTTAAGCACACAAGATAGTCTTGTTAACTGTAGGCACCATGCTGTACAGTACTTATTCACATTTGCATAATTGAAACTTTGTAGTCTTTGACCAACATCTCTCCATTTCATCTCCCTCCCTGCCCCAAGGCCAGGCCCTGGTAACCACTACTCTACTCTCTGCTTCTATGAGTTTTATTAATTTAGTTTCTTTATTTAAGTAGGATTATGTAGCATCTATTCTTCTGTGTCTGGTTTATTTCACTTAGCATAAAATCCTCCAGATTTACCCATCTTGTCATAAATGGCAGGATTTCCTTTTTTATTAAGGGTGAATAATATTCTATGATATGTGAATATGATATTTTCTTTATCTATTCATTCATCAGTGTCCATTTAGATTACTCCATGCTTTGACTATGGTGAGTAATACGACGGTGAATATGAATGCAGATATCTCTTTGAGATCATGATTTCACTTCCTTTGGATATACACCCAGGAATAGGATAGATGGATCAGTGTGGTAGATCTGTTTTTAATTTTTTGAGGAACCTCCATACTGTTTTCCATAGTGGCCGAACCAGTTTACAGCCCCGACAGCAGTGTACAAGCGTTCCAGAATTTTCCATTTTGTTGCTAACACTTGTTAACTTTTTTTTTTTTGATACTAGACAGCCTAATAAGTGTGAAGTCGTATCTCATTGTGATTTTGATTTGTGCATTTCCCTGATGGTAGGTGGCTTTGAGCACCTCATATACTCATTGGCCATTTGTATATTTTTGGAGAAATTTCTATTGAGGTCTTTTACCCGTTTTTAAAAATCAAGTTAATTGTTCTTTTGCTACTGAGTTGTAGGAGTTCTTTATATATTTTGGATATTAACTTCTTACCAGATACACAGTTTACAAATATTCTCTCCTATTCCATAGATTGCCCTTTCACTCTATTGGTTGTTTCCTTTGTTGAGTAAGCTTTTTAGATTGGTATTTTGGTAATTGTTTGCTTCTCTTCCTCTTCTTCCTCCTCCTCTTTCCTTTAGTAACTTTTAACATTTTCTCCTCTTATGCTGTCTTCCTTTGGGATCTGATGACTTTTTGTAGTGGTATTCTTCCATTCCTTTTTCTTTACTCTTTGTAATTTCCGTAAAACAGCTTGTAGTTACAACACCCTGTTTTAAGATGATGACAACTTAAATTTGCTGCAAAACTTCATACTTTTACCTCTCCCCTCTTCAGAAAATAGGTTATTAATGTTATAATTCACATGTTTTTGTATTGTGTATCCATTAACAAGTTATAATAGTTACAGTTATCTGCATTTTTTTAAAGGGACTTTAACATCATTGCAATATATAGGAATTCTAAATTTGGCTATATATTTACCTTTACCAGTGATTTTTTAAAAAAATTGATATTTATTTTTGAGAGAGAGAGAAAGAGAGAGAAAACACAAGTGGGGATGGGGCAGCGAGAGAGAAAGAGACACAGAATCCTTCTGTGGGCTCCAGGCTTTTAGCTGTCAGCACAGAGCCTGACAGGGGGCTAGAACTCACTGAACTGTGAGATCCTGACCTGAGCCAAAGTCAGACGCTCAACCAACTGAGCCATCCAGGTGCCTCTACCAGTGATTTTGATACATTTATGTCTTTTTTTTAAATTTTTTAAAAATGTTTTATTTTATTTCTAGGAGAGAGAGAGACAGCGTGAGCAGGGGAGGGTCAGAGAGAGAGGGAGTCACAGACTGAAACAGGCTCCAGGCTCTGAGCTGGCAGTCAGCACAGAGCCCNCCCAGTGCAGGGCTTGAACCCATGAACAGCAAGATCATGACCTGAGCTGAAGTTGGACACTTAACTGACTGAGCCACCCAGGTGCCCCTCACTGAACTTCTTTAAGAGGATTGATTATTCTGAATTCGTTGACAGTTCACATATCTCTGTTTTTAAGGGTCGGTTATTGGAGTCTTATTACGTTTTTTTAATGTTTATTTTTGAGAGAGATAGAGTGTGATGGGGGAGGGGGCAGACAGCCAGGGAGAGAAAGAATCTGAAACAAGCTCCAGGTTCCAAGCTGTCAGCAGAGAGCCTGACGTGGGGCCCAAACCCACGAACTGTGAGATCATGACCTGAGCCGAAGTTGGATGCTTAACCAACCAAGCCACCCAGGCACCCCAGGAATCTTATTACTTTTTTGGGGTGCTGTCATCTTTTCCTGATTCTTTGTGATCCTTGGATCTCTGTAGTGGTGTCTGGGCATTTGAGGACGCAGTCACCTTTTCTAGTCTATACAGGTTCAAGTTGGCATGGAAAGACCTTCATAAGTCAGTTCAGCCTGCGGTTCTGGGTGGGTTAGCTCACACCTTTCACTGGCAGGTGGGGCTGGCTGTGGGGTCTCTGGTTGGACGGAGCTCCTGCCTGTGGCGTGAGCTTTGGTGGCTGGCCTTCCACCCGCTGGCTGGGTTCTGTTGTGGAGAAGCGTTGCCTGTTGGGATCCATGGTCAGGCAGGGCCGGTTGCTGGGCTCACTGGGCTCCTCGGTGGAGCACTGCCGCTGGGCAAGGCCACTGGCTAGTTTCTGCAGCCACCCCCGCATTGGACGGGACCGCAGTGTGTACTCCCTGATGAAGTGGTGCTTCTAGCTGGATTTTTATGTGAGTGAAGCTGCTGGCTGTGCTTCGTCGTCAGGTGGGGCTACTGGCTGTGGTCCGCATGTGGGCAGGACTGAGGGTTGTGCTGTGGGGTTGGTTGGGGGTGCTGGCTGCGCTCCCTGGCCCAGCGGAGTCACTGGCTATTCTCTCTGGTTGGGCAGGGTCCCCGACTGTGTACCCCGGCCAAGCAGGGCCAAGGTCTGTGCTCTACATCTGGGTTGGACCATTGGCTGAGGACCCTGGCCGGACAGACATGCTGACCGTGTTCCCCGGGGCCAGAGGGAGTGTTGACTTGGCTTCACAGGTGGGAGGAGCCACTGCCTGGCCTCTCTATTTGGGCAAGGTCACTGGCTGCAATGAGGTTGCAATGCCAAGATCGGCCTGCTGGTTGCGTGGACCCCATCCCTTCTCTGCTCCAGCTGCCTTCGTGTGGTCTAGGTCTGTCAGTTGTCCCAGTGCTGTCCAAAATAGAAGTGGGCTTCCAGGGAAGGACCCAGAAACGCTGGGGAGGCTCAATGTCTTCTTCTGGTCCTCTTTTTTCCACCAGAGGAATTTTGGGCCCACGAGATCACCCTTGGTGTGGCACTGTGGTGGCCTGGGGGAGGGCTGAGATGGTCAAAGAGAACCTGGCCCCCTTACGTTTCTAAAGGAGATTTTGTTGGGTTTTACACTTCAGCCTTGCTCTCCAGTTCCGGGATTTTCAAAAAGGCATCTTGTCTGTGGATATTTGCTAATTTGTATTTCGGTGAGGAGGACTTGCTCCTCTTCCACCGTCTTGATTACTTCAACAGCAGAAGTACATTTGCTTGCAACACAGAGACTGAATCTGTGTGTATTCATGAGAGTGACAGTGGGCTGGAGAGAATGGGAGAGCTCGGAGTAGAGAGAATGTTCAGAACGCGGTGTGTAAAGTGTGATGGACGGATCTGAGGAACGTCACTCGGTTCTCAGTTTTTCTTTTCTCTTCTCTTCTCATAAGTGACCTCCTACTTATCTCTCAAGTCTCTCCTTAATTGTGACTTCCAAAGCACATCTCTTTAAACCCTGGACTACTGTTAACCATTTTAAGCTCTTATTCACTTGATTTCTTCATTAGTTATTTATTGAGCATATATCACATTCTAGAAACTGTCTTAGGGGCCAGTAGTATGTACCACAAGCAGTTCCTACCATCACGGAGTTTACATTAAGGTGGTTTAAAATAGTGAGCAAAACCAGATATTGCTCTTACTTTCATCCAGCCTCCTGTTGAAATAAGGCATACAGGCAGTTCGATGGCTGCTGCTGAGGGCTCTGAGAAATTGAAAATGACAAATTCAGATGCCACTGATCTGTACAGTTTTTGTGATTTTCACCAGCATTCTTATCAGGTTTTTTAAATTAATTAATTAATTAATTTATCAGGTTTTATTTATTATTTGTTTATTTATTCATTCATTCATTCACTCACTCAATCACTCACTCACTTATTTATTGAGAAGGCAAGCACTTAAAAGGATCTGCGGAAGGGGTGCTTGGGTGGCTCAGTTGGTTAAGTGTCCAACTTCGGCTCGGATCATGTTCTTATGGTTCAGGAGTTTGAGCTCTGCATTGGGCCCCCAGGTGTCAGTGCAGAGCCCAATTTTGGTCCTCTCTCCTGCTCTCTCTGCTCCTCCCCTCCTCTCTCTGTCTGTCTCTCTCAAAAACAAAGAAGTATTTAAGAAAAAAAAAGGGATCTGAGGTTGAACTTTTTCTGTACAGAGAGGTGCAGAAAGTAATAGTGCTTGGATTCTTAAGATATTGGCAAGAAAGCAATTGAAGTGATGATTCATGGAGTGGACGCTGATAAAGCAAAGCGAAGAAGGAAGAGTCTGATTGACACATGGAATATATTTGACTCAGGGGAGCATATATCTTGATGAATTCAAGGAGAAAGCTTCCATAATAACAAAATCAGGGAGCCGGAGAGGTGACTGGGTGTAATTACAGGGGGTGGAGTTAGGCAGAACAGATTCCATTCAGCTTACATGGCTGATGCGTTCATGAGAGCCTGGAGAAGTCCTATCAAACCTCTGAGCCTCAGTTTCCTAATTTACAAAATGCTGGCAATGATGCCAAACTCAAAAGTGTTATGCGTTTTAAGTGTGATAACTTAAGTGGCATTCAGTGCATGGTTGGTGCCCGTAGAATATTTGCTTCCTACAGCCTTCTTTTATTCCTTCCCTTTCTCCTGTCCCTATTGATAGAATCCTAGCAGAGTTATTGCCCCATGAAATAAGATGAGGAATAAAGAAATTGGGCAGGAAATGAAGGTTAAGGGATTAGAAGGTAAAAGACCTTAAGAAGGAGAGCTTAAGCAAGGTCAATTCTTTCATCTAGGTCACATGACTAGGGCGTCTTGTATCTACGTCTTTAACTATTTAACTATTGCATCTTCCATTGTCCGAGACTGTAGTTTTAACTTGCAACAGAATATGTCATCTGTTAAAAACATAGCCGAGAAACCTGACCCCATATCTGAGAAAGCAATATCAAAGGTAGACATGTTTGTGAATCAGAGTATCTAGCTTTAACTAAAGATACATATCTTGTATAATAAAATGGATTTAAAAAAAAGAATCACTCCAGGACCATTCGATTTAGAGTATTCCCTTCCCTCCCCTCCCCTCCTTTTTTTTTTTTTTTTTTTTTTAAAGAGAGAGACAGAGCACCTGAGCAGTAGAAGGAGAGAGCATCCTTAGGCAGTCTTAGCCCAGTGTGGAGCCCAGTCCATGACCATGAGATCATGACCTGAGCTGAAATCAAGAGTCAGATGCTTAACTGACTGAGCCACCCAGGCGCCTCTATGTTTTCCTAACATAGCATTTGCTTAATGTAAAATGGCTAGTGGTGTGGTTGGGACAACTTGCCTCTCCTTTTAAATGATTTTTAATTTCAGAAAATATTATGTACATAAATTTGTTGAGAGTTGCCTACACAGGGTAAAAACTATAATAGTTCCTTTTGAATTTTTTAAAGGGTTTTCCGGATATTAGAAAATTCTTTTGTTAATGTTTTGAAGTATCTAGATGTCCACGGACCATGAAGAATAATTATAGAAACATGTTCATTATTGCTGGGGCACTATCTTGAAGTTCTGGAGTTAGGAATGCTTGGATAGCTAGTGAGAGGATTTGCTATGGCCACTAGGTGGTGCTCTAAGTCCAAACTATTTGAATTTTTTATTTTAATTTTATTTGTTTATGTTTTTGATTAGAAAAATATTTTTAATGTTTATTTATTTCTGAGAGGGAGACACACACAACAGAGCACAAACAGGGACGGGCGGAGAGAGAGGGGGAGATACAATCTACAGCAGGCTCCAGGCTCTAGGCTGTTAGTCAGCACAGAACCCGACGCGGGGCTCGAACTTGTGAACTGAGAGATCATGACCCAGTAGAGGTCGGAAGCTTAACTGACTGAGCCACCCAGGCTCCCCTACGTTTTTTATTTTAATTCCAGAATAGCTAACATACATTGTTACATTAGTTTCAAGTGTACAATATAGCGATTCAACAATTCTATATATTCCTCAGTGCTTGTCATGATAAATGCAAACTATCTGGATTTGACGGTGAAAAGGATGGAAGAAAAAGGAAAGAAGTGTGACTGCAGTGGGTTTTACAGGGGCTGCAGGAATACTGAATGAAGTATATCAACTGGGAAAAACATGCCTAAAATCTTCTGTTGCCTCTTGGGCTGATATAAAGGGAATGGATTAAGAACCCAGTTTTGATTAACCTGAAAGTTTATATGTGCTCTCTGAAGTGTATCGATTTATTGCTTCAAAAAGTTTACAATTATCTGTAACTATTGTTTTAAACCTAAATCAATCAGGAAAAACTCCAGGTGAAATAGGTATTTTGTTGAGCCATTACTGACATACCTAGTTTTCTCTCTCAGTAGATAAGTTTTTAAAATAACATTTTTACCCTAAAATTATTTTGACTGAAAAAAATCTCTTTTTTTTCATTTTTATGAACATCTGAAGGTGTATGTGAATTCCTTCTGCGAACACAGGCTTTCCTCCATAACTGGCTGTGCCTTGGCCTAGAGGTACCTCAGATCTCTCTGGGTTGTCCTATAAAAGGATGAAATGTATCTCTAGTGTATTTCTTTATTTTTTTAAAGATTTTATTATTTTTTAAAAGATAATCTCTACACCCAATGTGGGGCTCAAACTCACAACCCCAAGATCAAGGGTTGCATGCCCCAACTGAGCTAGGCAGGTGCCCCAATGTCTCTACTTTAGATTTTAAAACTCTTAGAGAAAACCCCCTGCACATGAGTTATTTCAGGGTTTACTTTCTGGGCTAGAAGATACCAGTTGTCCTGTGCGAATAAAGTCTCCGTTCAGGTTTGGAAGCTTGCTGGCAAAGTATGTCCTTTCTGACAGTATGCACTTTATTACAATCACTTGGCTGAGTCATGGAATTGTTCTAGATGACTGGAAGGAGCCTGCCATCTTGACATGAGATTGAGTATTATCTTAGTTTCCTATTGATGCTCTTACAAATTATAACAAATTTAGTGGCTTAGGCCCACATGGCATTACCATCTTAGTGTTCTGAAGTTAGTCCAGAATGAGTCTCACCTGGCTAAAAGCAAGGTGTCAGCAGGGCTGTGTTTCCTTTGGAGTTTCTAAGGGAAAATCTTTCCTTGTCTTTTCCAGCTTCTAGAGGATTGGATTCTTTGGTCATGGACCCTATGTAGCACTGTCAAGTCTTTCTTTGATGCTGATCCTTCTACCTCCCCCTTCTACATTTAAAGGATCCTTGTTACCACCCAGATAATCCAAAGTAATCTCCCTAGTTTAAGGTCAGCTGATGGGCAACCTTACTTCCATCTACAACCATGATTCTTCCTTGTCACATAATATATATTCACAGCTTCTGAGAATTAGACTGTGGACATCGTTAAGGGACCATTACGCTTCCTACCATAAATGTTATTAATGCAATTTGTTTTTGCCACCTTTAGAACTCAAAATTGTGCATACAGATGGTCCCTGAGTTACAATGTTTTGTCTTAGGCTTTTTGACTTTACAACGGTGCGAAAGCGATGCTTGTTTGATTGAAACCATACTTTGAGTTTGAATTGGGATCTTCACCCAGGCTAGTGATATGTGGTAAGATATTTTCGCCTGACGCTGGGGGTAGCCTCAGTACCCAGTCAGCCAAGCAACTATCAGGGGAAACCACCGATACTTACAGCCATTTTGTAACCATCAACCGTCCTGTTGTTCACCTTCAGTACAGTGGTCAAGAAACTACATGAGACAGCCCATCTTTATTATAAAATAGGCTTTGCGTTAGATGATTTGCCCACTGCGGGTTGATATAAAGGTTCGGAGCACATTTAAGGTCAGCCAGGCTAAGTTATGACATCCAGTAGGGTAGGTATATTAAATGCATTTTAGATTTATGATATTTTCAGCTTAGAATGGGTTTATCGGGATGCAACTTCATCGTAAATTGAGAAAAATCTCTGTAACGTTTGTTTTTACTGTCATTGATTTTTTTTTTTAATTATGGAGGGGAAAGAGAAATATGTAGCTGAGATCAACGTGGGTTTATTTTTATTGTTTTAAAAATGTTTATTTATTTTTGAGAGAGAGACAGAGTGCAAGCAGGGGAGGGACCGAGAGAGAGGGAGACCCAATATCCAAAGCAGGCTCCAGGCTCCAAGCTTCCAGCAGAGAGCCCGACACGGGGCTTGAACCCATGAACTGTGAGGTCATGACCTGAGCCAAAGTCGGATGCTCAACCTACTGAGCCACCCAGGTGCCCCAATGTGGGTTTAGATACACAGAAGATGAAACATGAAGGCGCTTGGCATGTCATTGGTTGATTGACAGATTTGGTTTCTTCTGTTTATGTTTTAAAAAAATTTTTTTAAATGTTTGTATATTTTTGAGAGAGAAAGAGAGACCGAGTGCACGTGGGGGAGGGGCAGAGAGAGAGGGAGACACAGAATCCGAAGCAGGCTCGAGGCTCCGAGCCATCAAGCATAGAGGGCTCGAACTCATGAACTGCGAGATCATGACCTGAGCCCAAGTCAGGGGCTTAACTGACTGAGCTCCCCAGGCTCCCCTCTTCTGTTTATCTTTAAACAGAGTTCAAAATAAAAGGATATTTGGACCATGCAGCCCTGGGCACAGCTGACCCATCATGGACCTACATGTGGTTTTCTCTTTCAAATCATACCAGAAGCAGAGTCACTCTGAGCCATCTGACACTCTTCGAGCTTAACTTTAAAAAAAAATCACTTTCAGTTTTTCAGTCCTTAATTATTACTAGAGACTTATTCGGACCATCTCGAAGGCCAATCTGCTGAAACCAGATTCACTAATTATCAGTTAACCTTTTCTTTCTCTTTACTAACACATGCTCTTTTTCTTTTATGTTCCTCTGACCTGATAGTTCTTATCAACAAAAGACGAAGAATTGGGCAGACATGGGTAGCCCTACACGCACATGCATTCATCTCACCTGGAGAAAATTCTCACTTTGGCATGCTAGGGATGCTGCATCAAAGCCCCTGCTGATGCATCTCTGTCCACATTTCGTGGTATTATTTAACTGTCAAAAAATAACAAAAACAAATAAAACTTCAGTTCGTTGTTGATTTTATAATACGATCTGAAACACACTGCAGCAAGGAGACAAAATCATGATATTGTTTATTTCATATACTTTAACCTTTTAATAGTTGGGAGGGGGGAAGGAGAGCAATAGTTAAATGGCATATTTAAAGTTACTTAAAGTATTTATATCTTTAAAACATTTTTTTTACATTTATTTTTGAGAGAGAAAGAAAGCAAGAGCAGGGGAGGGGCAGAGAGAGAGGGAGACACAGAATCCGAAATAGGCTCCTGGCTCTGAGCACAGAGCCTGATATGGGGCTCCAACTCAAACCACAAGATCATGACTTGAGCCAAAGTCAGATGCTCAACCAACTGAGTCCCCCAGGTGCCCCAGCACTTATATCTTTAGTATTTAAGCAAAATCATTTGTGAACAGTATTATCATGCGAGAAATTTGTATGCTTTTTGTGTAGTGTTTCACAATTGTTGTCCAAACACACACAAAAAAGGTTCCTAGTATGACATGTTCCTAATATATTTGGGTCTCAGGAGTGCAGTGGAATGAGAAAGAATAGTAATATACAGTAAATTGCTACCCTAATTGGGTCCTTCAATCTTAACCTGATAAATCTGTTTTGTGAGACAATTTATGGATTAAAAGCAGATTCTCTTAAAATGAATATTATATTTCTAAATTTATATCAACCTTCTGCAAGAGGTGCATACATGCTTTGTTTCTATAATATTGCTTGCCTGTTTTCTACAAGGTCATTTGTCATTTTGTTATTGACTTGTAAACACTCTTTATATATTATGGATATTAATACTTTTATAGTATATAATGCATTTGTAAATTTTGTTCTACTCTGATTATCTTTTATTTTTTTTAAAGTTTATTTATTTTGAGAGCAAGAAAGTGAGTGTGAGAGAATGGGGGAGTGGTAGGCAGAGAGGGAGAGAGAATCCTAAGCAGACTCCATGATGAGCATGGAGCCTGACACAGAGGCTCAATCCCACGACTGTGAGATCATGACCTGACCCAAAATCAAGAGTAAGCTTAAGAGACTGAGCCACCCAGTTGTCCCTACTTTGATTATCTTTTAAGCTTATACTGTCTTGAACCCTCTTCTGCATGCATTTTGTTATAAAGATGTTATGCATTTTATATAGTCAAATCTGTCGTTCTTTTCATTGTTAATAATTCTCTTCTGTCCTCATTATTAGCTTTATTTCCTTTGAAGCTACTTATCCTTATTATTCATTTAAGTTTTTCTCTTATCTTGTTTATTTTCCTGAAACTATCTGGTGACATATTTAGGCATAATGGTAGATGATCAAGGCAGCTGAATGTGGTTCCCCTGTATTGGGTCATGTCTATTTTGCCAATAGGCCCATTTCTTGAATCAAAGAGATGAATGTAGACTTTGTATGCATATAAGTATGCATGTGCTCAGGGAGTGTTGACTAGTAGACTTTATTTTATTTTATTTAATTAATTAATTTATTTTTAAACTTTAAAAAATGTTTTATTTATTTCTGAGAGAGAGAGAGAGATAGACAGACAGACAGACAGTGTGAGCAGGGGAGGGTCAGAGAGAGAGGGAGACACAGAATCTGAAGCGGGCTCCAGGCTCTGAGCTAGCTGTTAGCACAGAGCTCGATGCGGGGCTTGAACCCATTAACCGGGAGATCATGGCCTAAGCTGAAGTCTGATGCTCAACCAGCTAAGCCACCCAGGCATCCCTAGTAGACTTTACTTTAAACTGAGTGTCTGACAAGCAAAAAGGGCCACTTTGTTTCATCTTACTTCTTACACAGTTGCCAAAAAAAATGACTTGGAATGAAATATCTAGAAGGCTAATCATTGGTGTGTTAACAGAGGTAAGAGTACCGGTGGTCTGTTCTCATCTTTTTGTTTCTCTGTGTGTCTGATTTTTCTAACTTGAAATGTTAATTCAACCTCCTCAAGTCTCTGAACAAAGAACAGCAAAAGAATCTTGCTTGATTCCTCCTATCTTTGTAAGAGGGAATCAATAATCCTGTTTCTTGCCTGGATTTAGCCTAGTCAACAGTTTGGGAAGATAAGATCTTAGGTAGAATTCAGAGAATATTTCTAAGAAATACAACACATTTAAAGTTCATTTATAGGAAGGGATTAAAGCAATTTGTATGATTCTGGGTCACAGTGGGAGGTGCAGTAACCAATGTTGATGGCTGGTTTTTGTCCTTAATGACCATACAACTAAAATGCAACATTTAATTACTCATCCCAGTCTACTCAAGGGGAAATCTCTTACTTAGCCACAAAGGGCTTTGAAAACGAGACTGTGTGCTTTTTGTGCCCCAGAGGGATTGCAGAAGGTCTCTCTGATATTAAAAGTGTAGACACAGGTGACAAAGAGTTGACAAACAAAGCCTTAGGAGTCTATTAAGGCGGGCAAGTGATATGCCTTCCAGGATACAACAGTGTCATCTGTGAAAATCGGAACTGTGAGTTCTTTCCATATAGGTTGCTCTCTGAGTAGTGAGTAGGATATGAGGAGGTGGGTGGGAGGAGGGTATCCAGCCAAGTGTATGGCCAATAAATTTTGTGAACAAAGCAACGTCTTGTATTTGACCTTGTGTCTTAGTCTCCCAAAGACGGACCCAAAGGAGGCAACTGGAGAGGTAAGTTAGCACAGTGGCTAAGTGCTTTATTTCTAGGTTCATGGAGACCCAGGTTGATCCTGGTTTATTCCCTATTAGCTGTGTGGCATTGGGCCCATTACCACTTCCCTAAATTGTAGCTTTCCAACTGGAAAGAGAGAAGTATTAGTTTCGTACTTCATAAGTGCAAATGCTTAAAGTAAGAACGTATGGAAAATGCAGTTGTCATTTCGTAGGCACACGTAAGAGGTTGTGGAGCTGAAATCAGTGAGATACATGGGGGGTCTGGTGCAGATCTAGTGGGGCCACTGGTTAGCTCTCGCTCCTCATCTTGAATTATCAGTGACATCTGACACTTCCTCCTCCTTGACAAATTTAATTCACTCTGGTTACTGACAAACATAATATGCTATACACAGTACTCATTCCTAACCCTAGCTCTAGCCTGAACCCTCTGTTGTGATACAAATTTAATTATCACCAACAAATATTTATTTAGCCTTCACATATTCCCAGATTCTTTGTGGTCACAGAAAGATGTTTGGGTGGTCTGTAATTCAAAATTACTGTAATTACTGTAATTACTCATTACTGTAAATTCAAAGTTCCGGTGTCCAGAAATTGAAAAACATGGTAAACAGAATTCTTTAGGAAATGTCTTAATTAACTTTATTACTGTCTTGGGGTATCTTATATAGCAATGATTTGTTTGGTTCTTTGCAATTATTCATTCCATAATTACACACTGAGGATATAGCATGAGTTTTGTGCTGTGCATTAAGAACTCCAAGTTGAACAAGGCCAGTGGCCTGCCTTTGAGGGGTTCATAGAATACTACAAGATGAACAGATAATTGGAACATGACATATTGTGACCGCCAACAAAAATATGGACAAGATACAGTGTTGACAAGAGAAGGGAGTTTGCAGCACTATTTAGTTGGGTCCAGGGGAAACCTTCACAGATGTGGAAATGATTGAACTTGGTTTGGAAGGAAAATTAGGAGCTCAACGGGGCCAGTTTGATGGACAGGATGGGAGAGCATGATATAAATTTGTGAAGAGAGATTTAAATGTGCAAAGAAACAGAGTATGGAAATAACAGGTTGGGCTGAGACACCCACACTAATTTGGCAGAAACATACGTGGTTCTCTAAAATGCCTAGGAGGGGCGTCTGGGTGGCTGAGTCAGTTAAGTGTCTGACCTCAGCTCAGGTCATGATCTCACGGTTCGTGGGTTCGGGCCCCGCATCAGGCTCTGTGCTGAGAGCTCAGACCCCGGAGCCTGCTTCAGATTCTGTGTCTCCCTCTCTCTCTCTGCTCCTTGCCCACTCACATTCTGTCTCTCTCTCTCTCTCTCAAAAATAAAGAAACATTAAAAAAAAATGCCTAGGAGAGATGAGCAGGGACTAGTTCATAATAAGTTGAACACCGTGCTAATGAGATCTGATTTTTTTTTTTTAATTTGCTCTTTTGAAAGACTTCATTTGTAGAATTGAGCTGTACTGGGGAAGACTTTATAGAAGACTCTGAAATATTATCAATTTATCTTGGCAAATCTTAATGCACTCTTACTCCTAGATGACTTTCTGGAAGTTTCATACATAAAAATATTTTTCATACGATAAAAAATGATTATTGGAGTGTGTATGTATGCCTTGATTTGTTAATGATTTGCCTAATCTTCCAAATGGGTTGCTTTTGTGAGTAAAAGGTGACACTAGCTGGATGAGACATTGGAACAAGAGGGATACATTAGGACCGAGTCACACAAATAAGGACATATGACTAACCAGGCGGGCTGATGACCCGGGTTGGAGAATGTTCCTGCTCTCTGGGAGCTCACATCCCGAGTGAAGAAGAGTGGGTGTGATATGATGGAACGTTCTGTAACTGGGAACTCCATCTATGGGAATGAAGGCGGCGTGGGCTTGGATTTCATACCTGTCCATGTGGGTTAAAATGAGAGCTCAGAATGCTGATAGCACCAGAAACTCTTGTTTCGTTCTTGAAAGACTGTGTGTGACACAGATCACTGGGTAAAGAAATTGTTCCGGCTCTTTCTCTTGGGAAGTCTGTAAACATGAAGCTGTTTCTGGTTCTCATTGTGCTACTATTTGAGGGACTACTAACAGGTAACTTGTCCAATGTACCGTGAAATCCTATGGGGCTATTACTCTCTGCACGAGTGGGGCCAGGGCCTTCAGATTGTTGATATCTTGCCAATGTCATCGAAAGTACCCCCTCTCTTTGAGTCTGTGTCTTAGAAGAAAGCCTTCAGGGTGGGAAGAAGACATCAGGGCTGTGCTCTGGGAAGTCCTCTCCGAAGGTAGGCATGAACCCATCATCTAGAATTATCTTTGTAATTGGACATCGTTTTTACACAAGGACCTCCCCATCTCTTTTTCCATTCAATCTCATTTTCAGCCTGTGCTCCAACAGGAATGAGAACAGTACAAGCTTTGGAATCCTGTAGATGTGAGATTAAAATACATCTTGATCACTGATTAGTTGTATGAACTGAGCTAATTATTCCCTTTGAATTTCAGTTTTCTCATCTGTCAGTTGAGTATAATGGCCCAGTTTCATAATGACTGAATTTCATGTGAGGAAATGTCTCTTCTTTCTCTTGTTCCATGAGCTTGTCCAAATATGGGTACAGGGGCAAATAAAGAATTAGAAATAGGTGATTTAAGACCTCAATACAATAGTCTGATAGGTGAAAGTTTGGATTGCTAGGGAGATGGGTACACGTGGAATTGAATTTGATTCCCTGGGTAACACATTTATTTGAGATTAAAAAAAAGGAGAGAGAGAAGAGAGAGTGAGTGAGAGAGAGAAGAAGAAGAAGAAGAAGAAGAAGAAGAAGAAGAAGAAGAAGGGGAGGAGGAGGGGGGCGAGAATGACGACGACTATGAAGACATAGAGGCTGAATAAGGGAAGTTCTCTGCAGCATTTATTGCTGAGACCCATGAGGTCTTGGCAAAGGGAGATTTCTGCTGCACATGTCAATGAGTGTGAAATCCAATGTCTCTCTTAACTTAAAAAGTCCTGTCTGTGATACTCTTTTAAAAGTTAACTTGGCTTTAAGTCATGCCACGATGGCAAGTTGGTACTTTTTGGGGACACTGGACTGGAGTCAAGCTGACAGAGTACTGACTTTGGAGCATGGGAGACAGATCTGCCAGAGTCCAGGGCTGGGACATAACTCCAGTTGATAACCATGCGTTGATCTCTCTTTTTTGTCATATAAGTTCTAATGTTCTCAGAGATGATTGGATTTTGGCTAGGAGCCTGGGGTTTTGATGTCCTTAATTTGGGATGATTTTCTAGGAGGAAGCTCTTAGTTTTCTCTTAGCAGCATAGTTCACTTTGGAACCACAGGAGGCCAAAGCTTATGGGAACCATACTTCCCTTCTACTCTGCCTCAGAAACTAATCTGCGTTCAATGTTGTTTCCTGTGCACAGATACAGCACGGCCCAGAAAATGCTTTAGTAATATAACAGGCTACTGCCGGAAGAAATGCAAAATGGGGGAAATATATGAAGTGGCGTGTCTAAATGGGAAATTATGTTGTGTTAATGAAGGCGAAAACAAAAAACACGAGAAAGCTCCAAAGTCGCCTTCCTCTTTGATACAGCCTGATGGGAAGCTGGACTATGCTATCTTACCCACCACCACACTTGTTACAATCCAGATGTAAATCAAATACTTTCTTCACTGGTCTCCACTGGTCCTAAATCAAAAGTGCCCTCTCTTCCGACAGCCTGGGGCAAGAGACTTATCTACTTCTTCAGTGAACTCGATTCTCTACATAATAAAGTTTTTTGCTTTTCTCTGGATTTATTTATGCATTCATTCACTTTAAACATAAATGAATAGTTATCATGTTCCAGGCGTTCATCATACTAGTAAGATGGGTGATACAGAGATGAAAAGAGCATGTTGGTAGAGGTGGAAGTTAGCCCCTCCATTTTCTATCCAATTTCATACTATTTCAGGTATTACTCCTCTTTATTTATTTATTTTTGTTTTTGATTTTGTTTTTGAGAGAGAGAGAGGGAAAGGGGCAAAGGGAGACAGAATCTTAAGCAGGCTTCATGCCCAGTGGGCAGCCCACCACGGGGCTCCATCTCACAACCCTGAGATCATGACCTGAGCCGAAATCAGGAATTGGACACTTAACCGACTGAGCCACCCACATGCCCTACTCTTCTTTTAAATGAGTTTCTTGAGTCTAAGCAGATCTGAATGTCCCAATTTTGTGTGTGTGGGAGGATGAATACAGAGAGTTTTGCTAACCAAGAATTCATTAGAAGGAGGCATGATATTGGAATATTTTCATAACATTTATTGGCCATGTCTAACGGGCAGTAATGACAGCTAGTGATAATGCCAATACAGGTTACCCCCACTATCCAAAAGTAGAGTGATCCTATGAGATCTTTCATAGGCCAAAATGGTGTAAAGTGAAGAAGCAATTACCCTGAACTTATATGGAAAGGTTTTTGAGTGTCTGGACCCCCAAAATAACCACTCTTAGGCTTTTCTGATACTTTGGGCACTTCTTGCTAATGGATGCACAGAATAAATCAGGGTAAAGCACTGATGCTCCCAGACACAGTTCAAAGCTATGATGGTTTCACACTGAGATGCTGAGTGTAGGTCCCAGGAAAGGAGTTTGGTGGGCGGCCCACTCCCGCTGCTCAGGGTGCCTACAGCTCTGTAATGGTTTGCTGCAAAACCCACACTAAGTGCTAATTTTGCTCTTTGCCTTTTTAATGCATGAGACAGCGTCTTCTTCAGATTTCTTGCCATTAGTGAAAACAGGTACTAATGCAGGCGTTTTGTAAAAATGAAGTGGTGGAACTGGGAACTTTCAAAAAGTGGGGGACACCTGTACATCATTTGAAGCTCATTTAATGTGTATGCTCCATCTCCTTTTTTGGTAGCGATTTGAACATTCAGTTGACAATTTTAAGGCCCCACTGCCCTTAGCGTCTTTATAAAAACATTACACATTCAATAGTTTGTTAATAGTGAAATTTACAAGCTTTCAGTTACAAGGTGGATGAGGTCTGAGGATTGAATGTGAAATTCGGTGACCATAGTTGAGAACCCTATATCGTATAATTGAAATGTGCTAGGACAATAGGACTTTAATGTTCTCTCTCTTTCTCTCTCTCTCTCACACATACAACAAAACACAAAACTAAAACCAAGATGCCAAAAAACACTCTGTAAATATGAGAGGGAAGGGGTGTGTTAATTAAATAGATGGGGAGAGAGTTCTTTCAGGACATAGACATGTATCAGAGCACCATGATGCACACTGTAAATATCTTACAACTTGTCCGTCAATTCAACCCCAATAAAAACTAAAAATAAATAAAGAAGAGTATGAAATTTAAAGCCTTATACATGAAAGAGGCATCTTTAAGAAGCTCCTCATGAGGAAGGCAAACTTTGAGTAAGTCGTGATGCCCTCCAGATGAGCAGAATAGAATATTTTGTGGTGCCATCCATTGATGGTGCTTGGTTAAAGTATTGACCAGAAATCACTTCTGTGGAGGTAACGTTTGCTCATCTGAGATAAAGAAACCAATGGGCCCTATTCCCCCATGTGCAGCTCACCATCTAGTTTCACTGGGACAACAGAGAGGCAAATATTTAGATGGATACGTTAACATTTTAAGAATCTACAAGGACCTTACTTTTAGTAGTTGTGGCTTTTAAGAATTCTGGAGAAACGTATAGGAAACCAGGACCAGAGTAAGTTGTAGAAATTTAGAAATTATTTTGTTGATGGTTTCACCATAGAAACTAATGTATGACTATTTCAGTCTAGCCCTCAGGGTTTTTTTTCAAAAGGCCCAGATAAGGAAGCCCTATCTTTATTGCAGTACTTCATAAGCTCCTCTTTTCAGTATTCCATTGCTGTGGATCACCAGAGGCATTTTTAGGGAGGATCCATTTTGTCACCATGATATGAAGATGGATCTTGTCCATTGTCTTTAATCTGTGTGTCCTTTTATTCTATATGAGTCCATTGATAAATTAGATATGAGAATCCATTTTGGCTTAGTATCAGATCAACCAGGTTTTTTTTTTTTTTTCTTAGAACNTTGTAAAATCTCCAAAATGTTCCAGGTATATTTTTCTAAAAAGTCTCAGCATTTGGGACCACCCATCTCTTTGGGGGGTCTTGGACAATGCTCATGAAAAGTGTCAGAGATAGTAATCATTTCCTCTCCACACTCACATCTTCTTAGACAATTTGCTCGTAGCCTTTCTCAGGGACTCTATTTCAATATGCCCTGTCAAGAGAGAAGAGGCAGAAAACTTTATTATTTTGGCTACAAGTATTTGGACCAGGGTGGATGACAGATGTATATGTAGAGACTGAACTCCATTGGGTATCCAGGTTGGGTCCTGGTGCACTGATGAATGGAAAAGATGGGAGAGAAACAGAGAAAGAGTGAGGGAGAGAAGGTGGGAGGGAAGGAGAGAGACAGAGAGAGGAGAGAGATTTCTAGTTACTAGTTCTAGTCCTTTAGGCCTCATGTAATTACTAACATTTCTTATAATAGGTGGGTTTGAGTGGGCATATGTTCCTGTGGCGTCATATGTAAGACATGAAAATTGTGGGGGCACCTGAGTGGCTCAGTCGGTAGAGTGACCGACTTCGGCTCAGGTCATGACCTCATGGATTGTGGGTTTGAGCCCCCTGTAGGGCTCTGTGCTGTCAGCTAGCTCAGAACCTAGAGCCTGCTTCAGATTCTGTTATCTCCCTCTCTCTCTGACCCTCCCCTGCTCATGCTGTCTCTCTCTCAGAAATAAATAAAACGTTAACAAGAATTTAACAAAATTGTGCATAGGGCAAGTTTTCAGGCACAGAGTTACAAATAGAAGGTTTGTCATTAGTAATATTTAATTAGTAAAGACTAGGATAATGATAGTGGCAGCTGAAATAGTTTCAACAACTAGTTTAAGAGATAACTAAGTACTTAAGAGAAGCCATGTTCAAAGCAACTTTATGATGATTTTTGTGTTTGTAGATAAATTCTAATTTAGCTTTGATTACTCAGTGGCCCTGGGGAATATGTAGATATTCATTATCCCAGTTTGATACTTTTCAAACTTTCTGAAAATAGCCAGTAAGTATTAGAAAACATGCTCAGGGCACCTGGGTGGCTCAGTTGGTTCAGTGTTTGACTCTTGATTTTGGCTCAGGTCATGATCTCATGGTGGTGGGATTGAGCCCCAGGTTAGGCTCTGCACTGACAGCACAGAGCCTGCTTGGGATTCTCTCTTTCCCCCTCTCTCTGCCCTTCCCCCACTCATTCTCTCTCTCTCTTTCAAAATAAATAAACATAAACAAGAAAAAAAGAGAAAACACAATCAAACTAGTGGAAAATTCAGATATTATTAAGTAACCCCTCCCAAATGGTACATGTCAGATAAATATGAAAAGCCCAGATGCCGTTAAATAATATTTCCTGGGTCCAGGAATCAGGTCACGTAAGAGTTACATACATCTGAAATCGCTCACTATCTTATGTCAAAATGGAAGCATAGAAATGATCATATGGCTGTCTTTTAGCACTTTTTTTTTTTTTGCTATCTTTCAAACTGGTAAGAGTTGGAAGGCAATTATCTATAGCTTCTACAAATTAAAATGAATTACAATGTATAGTTAAAGTATAGCTAACCAGTTTGAAGTAGTAAAATATACATTTAGTAATGTATCTGTATTCTTTAGTTACAAATAGTGGCATAAGCATTGTCATCCTGGGAAAGCTCCCTCCCAGAAAAAACATATATATTTTTTAAAGCTTATTTCTTTATTATGAGAGAGAGAGAGAGAGAGAGAGAGAAAGTGCACATGTGAGTGGAGGGAGGGGCAGAGAGGAGAAAGAATTCCAAGTAGCCTTTGAATGCTGTCAGTGCAAGGCGGCTCAAGCCCATGAACCGTGAGATCATGACCTGAGCTAAATCAAGTCAGATATTTAATTGACTGAGCCACCCAGGTGCCCCCTCAAAGCATATGTTAAGTAATATGCAACTAATGACTTGCATAGACACAGAACATCCCCCAAAGTTTGCACAAAGCCTATCTTTATTTTAAAAAGCGAAAAAGTGTACAGTGAGTACTGGGCATTACCCAAGTTGGAAACATTGGGGCTTCAAAGGACACCATGGTGAAAATGTAAAGGTAATCCATGGAATGGGAGAAAATTTGCAAATCATGTATCTGATAAGGGACTTGTGTCTAGAATATATAAAAAGCAGTTACATCTCAATAACAAAGAGACAACCCAATTAAAAAACATACAGAGAATGGCCCCCATCTTTATGGGCATTAGGGCAGCTGGTAGTGCTGGGAAGTGGATACATTGCTGTCACTGTTAGTGATCACAGGTCTGTGGACCGGGACCTTAAAGATAGTCGCAATAGGTGAAAATGATGAAAATGGAAAAAAAAAAAAAGGCTGCTCTGTAGGCCAAAATCTGTCCTCAAATTGAGTATGATTTGGGTGACTTCACTTTTCCATGTGATAAAATCTTAAAGGCACAGATCAAACTGAATAATGGTTGGTTACTTTTAAAGATAAAGATAAAATTCATCTAACCATCTAACCATATAGAAGCATTGAGCAAATCAAAGGCAGGGACTCATGGAAATAAGTGAAGCTAAGGCTAAATTCAGAAGATCTCCAAGTGAACTTCATCTTGAAGTGATTGATGAGCATAAAAATGATATAAAAAATGTGTTTGTATTAAAAGCTTCCCAACTGATGCAACTCTTGGTGACATAAAAGAATGATCAGAGATAAAGGTCAAATACTAAATATTCGGATGAAAAGAACATTGCACCAAGTATTGAAGGGATCAATATATGCCGTGTTTGATACTATTGAATCTAAGAAGTTTATTGAGATCCTTGGACAGAAGAACAAAGACAGGGACCTGATAATACTTTTCAAGGAAGATTACTTTGGAAGGAGAAGCAGAAGAGGAAGAAGTAAGAGAAAAAGAAGGCAGAGGGAAAGAAGGAGGAGGAAAGGGAGAAGGAAAGTGATGTTGAGGCAGAGGAGAAAGAAAAGGAAAAAGAGGGAGAAAGAAAAGGAAAAAGAAGAAGAAAGAAGGCAAAATGAAGTGGAGACTAAATTATATCCCAAACAAGAGCAAGAAGAAAAACAAATGACAGTTTTAAGCCATACAAAATCTTATGGCAGGACAGAGGATCATATTGAGAACAAACTGTATGAGCGACAAGTGTGTAAACATTTCTGTGTATGATTTTTTTTGTTTATTTTCAAGTTGTGTTGTTTGACTTTGGTTTATATATTATCAAGTTAATGTTACTACACATGTAATAATAATTGAGAAAATTACATGGTCACCATTTGTCCTCATTGTCTTCATATAACCAAGGTTCTATTTATGTACTCGTCTGAGAAAAGTGAGGTTCATAATGTAAGAATGAATATACTATATGCCAAAAATTTGTGGGACACTGCTAAAGCTGTGTATAGAAGGAAATGTGTAGCTTTATAATGCCCATATTTGAAATTTTTAAAATGTTTTATTTATTTCTAAGAGAGAGAGAGAGACAGCGTGACCAGAGGAGGGTCAGAAAGAGAGGGAGACACAGAATCTGAAACAGTATAATGCTTTGAAACAAAGTATTTGAAACAAAGAATGGCTAAAAACAAGAGAGATAAACATCACCTAAAAAAGTTAGAAGAAGAAAAGCATATTAAAACAAAAAAGTAGAAATAAGACATTCTGGGGGCGCCTGGGTGGCTCAGTCGGTTAAGTGTCTGACTTCGGCTCAGGTCATGATCTCATGGTTCGTGGGTTTGAGCCCCGCATCCGGCTCTGTGCTGACAGCTAGCTCAGAGCCTGGAGCCTGCTCTGGATTCTGTGCCTCCCTCTCTCTCTGGCCCTCCTCTGCTCATGCTATCTCTCTCTCTCAGAAATAAATAAAACATTAAAAAAAAGAGAAAGAAATAAGACATTCTATTATACACCTATAAGTGAATTTTATGGCACTGAAAGTTGTTTGAAAAACAAGTGGAAATAAAAACATTAATAAAGATATTGAAGAAATGGAAACTCGATCAAAAATTAACAAATAAAATTTGGTTTTTGTAAAGACTAATCAAATTCATAAGCAAATAGTGAGACTTAACAAGAAAAAAACAATAGACAATGTCAGAAATGAAAAAGGAGACATCACTACATATCCTATAGGCATTAACAAGGAAAGGAAGATATTACAAATTATTTTAGGCTGATACATTTAAAAATTGTAACAAAATGGGAGAAATAATAAAAACAAAAATATGAGTTGACTAAAAACATTACAATTGTCCTTTTAGCTTTTAAACAAACCTAACCTATAACTTAAAAAATTCCTATAAGAAGTTGAATCTCAGTTGAGGAAAAAAGAGAATTAGACCAAATTGATTTTGTGTTTAGCTTTTAAAATCTGAATAGACTTTTTTTTAAAGAACAGTTTTAGATTTATAGAAAAATTACAAAGATAGTACAGAGAGCTTCTGTATATTCTTTAGCCAGTTTCTCCTTACTGCTAACATCTTATACGTGATGCACTACTATGCGTAAGTACATGACTATTAACTAAGCTCTACACTTATTTGAATTTCAATAGTTTTTCCTTAATGTCCTCTTCCTGTTCCAGGAGCCCATCTGGGATATCACATTACCTTTAGTTGTCATGGCTCCTCATCGTCCTCCAGTCTGTAACAATTTCTCAGAAATTTCTTTTTTTGACAAAATTGACATGTTTGAGGAGTATTGGTCAGATATTTTGCAGAATTCCACTCAGTTTGGGTTTCTCTGATGATGTCCTGATTGTTAGGCTGGGGTTATGGATTTTAGGGGAGATGGCCACACAGGTGATATGCCATTCTCATGATGTCATTTCACACGCTCCTACTATCAACAGATGTCCCCATAGAATCTGAAGCATGATTTTATCAGGCTTATCCACTGTAAAATTACTTTTTTTTGCTCCTTTCCATACTCTGCTCCCAGGAGGCAAGTCACTAAGCACATCTCCCACATTGAAGGGAGAGGCGAAGGTCCCCTCCTTGAGGATGGAGTGTCTACATAAAATACTTGGAATTCTTCTGCACAGAAAATCCGACTTTTCTCACTCATGTATTTATTATTTATTCAGGGCAGTATGGACTCCTGGATTTTATTTCTACATTATATTATAATCCAATGCTATGTTATTTAATCACTCAAATCGTCCCAACTTTGGTCATTCAAAATTCTTTCAACCTGACTCCTGTGTCCCATTAACATGCCTCAGCCTTCTGATTTTTGAAACACTTCCTGGCTTTCTGGCATTGCAAGATGCTCTGGGCTTATTGTGCGTATTCCCTGCCCCAGCCCTAGAACAGCAGAGAAGAGGATAATTAAGAGAAGGTATGCCACAAATTTGTGCGGTGGATGTTACACTGGTGAAATGATATAAGAAACAAAACTAGAAAATGAATGTGAAAAGTAGTGGGAAAGGAAATTTTTCATGTTAATCATATCCAGAAGGTATATCTTTTAAGAATTAGGTAGACTATGTACATGAATTATCATTATGTCATCTTGTATATCAAGACAGCAATAAAGTCTCATGCAATACTGCAATTGAAACCAATTCCTAAGCCCTTTACGTTTCCTCCAAACTTCAAAGGACTCCAGTCACCAAAAGGATCCATTACTAGTGGTAACACATAAAATAACAACAAAGGAAAAACTAAAAACTTCTGTCTTGGAGTTATATATTTATTTCTGCCTCTACCTTATATAGTGGCCTCCATAATAGTGGAATTTTATTCATCTTGGTCTTCACAGCTCACTGCTTTTGCATAGGAACTAAATAAATTAGATTACCCCATAGTTTATCTTTGGAAACCTATTCATCAACCAAAGTGCATGTATAGTCTTCTGAAATGTCCTGTTCCTTCCATTTGTTGATTTTGTTCTGTTCATGCAAACTGCCTTCTCACTAACACTCACTGACACTGACACTGACACAAACACTAACACTCCTCACCAACCACTGGTTGAAATCATACACATTTTATAAGGCAACCTTTTAATCTTAAATTCACTTGCGATTTTCCCTGAATACTTGGCTTCACCTTTCTCTCCCCTGAATTCAAAGACAACTGTCTTGAGTTTCTTGTTAGAGTTTTTTTCTGTGCTGGTTATACCCCCTTGCCACGGGAGAGGTTCTGCGTTGTCCTTACCAGTTCATCACTCGGTGTATTGAGTGTTCGATCTCTGCTTAAAGAACAAACAAGTCAGAAAACTGGCAATGAGCTTTATTCGAATCTACCGTAAGGTCATTCTGGGGGGTCAGGGAATCAGAAGGAAGAAGATATGGACCTCTTCCCCTTACTTTATTAGAATAGGTTGAGAAGTAAAGGAACAGAAAATTGTACTTGATTCATGTAGAGTTTGCCTTGGGTCTTGAATAATTTTCTATATTTATATCATAATCTTGAGGGAAAGTCATTGCATATGTCCTTGGCTTTGGACGAGGTGGCTTTGTAATTTTTTTACGTGCTTCTAATTCCACAATATTGAGGCAACAGTATCTCCCATTCTCACATAGCACTTCACGTATTTCACTTATTTTGCATATTTTCCTGCAATATCCTCGTATATATTCACTCCAGCATCTCTTAAGTTGTTCACTTACTGTGCATATAAAGAACAATAGGCCAGGATCAATGAGACTAAAAGGCAACTTCAGTCATGGGGGAGACAGAGGATGTTTGGAGGGATTAGGTGTATGGAAAACCCACAGATTATCTACTCATAATATCCTAGGGAGGGTGCTCCAAGAAGGTAGTCCTCAGTGTTTATGTCTAACTGATCACTCATATTTATTTCCTCCTGGGTTTTGGGCTCCCATCCAACATCCGACGGACTCCACCAAAAGCATCAGCTCTTGTTGGGAAAATAAAGGAACTGCATCTTTGATTTTGGGGTATAGAACTATTACTCCATCTGGGGACCTCAGCACATGCCACCATTTGGGTGCTGCAAGGCACTACTTCTTCACCACTGCCCCACCTCTAAAGCCCAGAGAGTAGCATTTGTTACTGTGTATTTATATCTGAGTTAGACTGTGTTCTTGGGTTCATACTCACTACCATGAACAAGAAAGACTGTCTTGTTGTTCAGCCAGGCATTTTTTTCCCCTCAGTAATATTCCTCCCCTGTTCTCAGCATTGCACATTTGTGCCAACACATGTCTTCCTTTGAGTTCTATGTCATCATAATTATCTTGGACTTGTTTTATCCCTCTTTGAGTCCTCATTCTTTTTCCACCTCTAGAACAAGAGTTTCTCCAATGTTCAGTCCCAGACCTTTGCTCACCTTGATATATATTCTTTTCTTTAGTGATCCTAAATACTTGTAGTGATCTACAGAGTTAGGATGTTCAGATTTTGGCTTCTGGGCTTTTATAATGCCCTGAGATAGACCCCGGAAGATGATGACTGAAAACAAAGATGTTGCCTCCAACCTCAGATTCTGGAATTCTCTTGATTCTTAGGAGTTTGAGGGGCTCAGGACAGACCACTACTAATCCTATAATAAGAGCCAAATATAAGAGATTTGCTTTTGAAAGAGGAAAGAATGAATTTTTAAGTTCTTAGTATGGGCCAAGCCTTAAGCTGGATGTTTTTGTTTGTTTGTTTGTTTTTACAAATATTATTTAATAAACCCTCATGATCCAGGTGTCATTATCTCCACAGATGAGGAAACTGAGGCTCAGAGAGTCTTTACCATTTATCCAAAGTTGACAAGCCAGGAGATATTGAAGGCATATTTCTCACACCTGACTCCAAAGTTTGTGCTTCTTCCACTATCCACACACCGTAGATTAAAATATATATTAGAGTGGAAGAAAATATGGCCAGGTGTCAGAGTGAAAACTGTATCTTAATAAATAAGGACATCCCTAGGTATTGGGCTCATTCCTTTCTATAATGACACCTTCCCAGAGGAAATCATGTCCTCTCTTCAGCTCTGTTGATACTTTTTTTTTTTTTTTTTTTAAAAGAACAGTACCATGGTAGAAGGCATCAGGAAGAGGGAATTTCTGGTGATGTTGGGTAGACTTCAGGCATCCCGAGGAGGGCCTGTCTTCTACCATGAGTTATGAAATTCCCTTGGTTCTTAGAAATACTCCATCCCATTGTTGATTTGAGTTGAGCCCCTGGAAAGCTCGGGATTACCTGTGGACTTCTGGAACAGCAGAATTGCAATGATCAGGAGCAGCTTCATGGCCAGACTTCCCACAAGAGGTGTCAACCAAATCTCTTTGTCCAGTGAGTTGCACACCATGTCGCCTTCCTCAGAGACTTGGATTCTTATGCACCACACTAGAACAGATGGTATGATACAAAGTGTGTCCCCAAACTTCTGAACTGTGGACTTTGTCCCGTGTGGGCAGGCACAGGAAATGTGAGGTTACCCACTTTACCCCCACATGGAATTATTCAGAGACACATCATGTTCTACTCCATCCCATCTGGTGCTTTCTGTAGGCTGTAGACCACTGGTGAGAATAATCTGTGCTTTCTGTACTTTGGCTGTCTGCCCTGTTAGACCAAGGTAGACGTGTGCTCACATCTAAGTATGAATAAAATAATATAAACAACGAGGCGTATTCCATTTATTGCATTCAATTAAGTCTAGCATCTCTGAGTGTTGTGTCTGTCACTTTAGTCTGTCCAAATGGCAGCCCACTTTCATCCCCACATCCTACATAGATTTAATTACTCACAGTCAAGGAGTATACAATGATAGGGGAATAATAGGTTGACTAAAATAAAATTTCATTTAGAAACCACAAAAATGGGGAAGAAAGACAGAGATAACACAGCACATTCCTTGTCCTGATGGACAATAGCAAGGTTTTCTTTCCTTCCAACGTAGAGAATTCTTTGATTTGTATTTTTTCTGTTCTCCTCTCTGGGAAGATTCCCCTCGTCCATTGATATCAGTGGCTCTATCTTGGAGGAGGTTGCGGTGGGGGGAATTCTTCTGGGGGATGTGCTACTTTAACAACACATTTCCTACTAGTGTGCCTTTAGGAAGTTATATGAATTATTTTGTTACCCAGCCTTTGATTTCTCTGGCATTATAACTCTTTTGAAAGATAAGACTTTCCTTTGAATTGCTTTTAGTCATTTTCATAACTAAGATCAATCAGTAAATCATTTTGCACTTGATCTTAGCCAAAAGGACGAGAAGCCATCAGTAAATCATTTTGAATCATGGAAACTCATTTTAGACCCCAACCAGGACACTAATATCTACAGAATAAGCTTTTGGGGATTATACCGTCTCTAAACCATCTCTAAGCTCATCCCTCACTCATACCCTCTCACCCAGACTCTGGCTGTAAGCATTCAATACTATAGCATCTGGACAGTGTAGGGAACTAATTGAGAGTGATCTCCATGAATTTTTAGTAGTATCAACATATGTTTTTGTGTAATGCCACCAGTAACGCTTGTCTATCTAAATTCAGAAATGTACACAACAATAATTGCATCAATGTAGGATTGCGGTGTCCAAGGAATTTAAGGACTAAAAGAAGAACATAGGAATCCTACTTATTGGCTAGAGAGCTATTGAAGTAGATCACGGACTCTCTCTCTGGAGAGAGAAATATAAACAAAGTGGGGCTGATAAATCGATCTTTGAGTTTTGAAGATGAAGAGCTTATTTGTATTAACAAAATGCACTGCCTGTGCAATGGAGAGAACATTCTGTATCTCATCTGCACTGTCTTTTTCACCAATTCCTTGATTAGAAAACTCACATTCTTTTGTCCCACAGATAACATTAAGACTGCATCTTAGAAAAAGTGGTATCTTGGGGCAACTGGGTGGCTCAGTTGGTTAAGGGTCCAGCTTTGGCTCAGGTCATGGTCTCGCAGTTCATGAGTTTGAGCCCCAATCGGGCTCTGGGCAGACAGCTCAGAGCGTGGAGCCTGCTTTGGATTCTGTGTCTCCTTCTCTCTTTGCCCCGCCCCCACTCATGCTCAGTCCCTCTCTCTCTCTCAAGAAAATTAAAAAACAAAACAAAACAAAACAAAACGGGCGCCTGGGTGGCTCAGTTGGTTAAGTGGCCGATTTTGGCTCAGGTCGTGATTTCACTGTTCGTGGGTTCAAGCCTGCCTGTGCTGACAGCTCAGAGTCTGGAACCTGCTTTATTTATTTATTTATTTATTTATTTATTTATTTATTTATTTATTTATTTNCTGCTTTAGATTCTGTGTCTCCCTCTCTCTGCTCCTCCCCCACACATGCTCTGTTTCTCTCTGTCTCAAAAATAAAGAAACATTAAATTAAAAAAAAATAAAAAGGGCAGATGATAAACTCATATATCAGTTGGCAACAATTTTTAAAATAAGAGAAATATTGGAATGGTGGCCAATTCTTTATTTCTAAAATGTTTTCAGTGTTTGTGTCTTAATCTTGTAAATATAAACCATAGAATTAATTGAAAGGAAGGAATGCTGACACACATAAAGCTGGGATCTGACATACGATTTCCAATAGTCTTGAATCTTTTCCCCATGTTCACTCAGAATATTCTTCCCTTTTCCACCTTACAGTCCTATAGAGATTTAGAAACAGCTTTTCCTGTCCTGTTAATCACATCGAAGAATAAAAAAGTGGGAGACCTTCTCTGCAAGGCCAAGAATAGGAAGATTGGAAGAAGTAATATTGTAGAATTGTTACTTTGGAAGATAATACCTGATGCCATACAAAGTAAGGCGAGGCAGGACTGTACTGAGCTGGCCCTGAGTGATAGAATAGAGGGGAGTTTGGAATGTCAGGACCATCCCTGCGTTTGGATTCTCATTATTCTCGCTCAGTTCCAACCGTAGAAACTGGTCGGTTGTGAGAGCTTTGAGGTCTTTTATATTAGAGATGTCCTGAAGAGGTAGTGCAAACCTCAGCACCCCCTTCCAGCAAGAACCCTACCCCCAACTCCCATGGATTTTGGTAATAGGGATTCCATGGGCAGGACCCTGTTCTAGGCTAGCATTTTGCCACCCCAAGATTCTGTTTACCTGAGACCAACTGGGCGAGGAGCATGAAGCTTGTAAGAGTGAGCAATAGGGACTTCATGGCTCCTGACACACGTAGGCAGTAGGTTTTATGGAGTCCACAACGCTCTACTCAGCGTGACTGCACACAGGTCTTTATTGCCCTCCCTAGATGGGGTTGGGCACAGCCAGTAGATGTGTAGCATATAGGATACTGTGCCAAACATTACTTCAGTCCATTGACCAACCACTCTAACTGAGGCAACACTATTCAAGAGCCCTATTCTAGGCATGCCTTGGGGGAAAGAGAAAGAAGAGTAGGTGCAAACTCTACTGTAGTATATGGTAATTTGGAGAGAAAAACACAAGAAGAATTTGTGCTGCTCCCCCAGAGCTGAGTACTCCTATCTGATTTTTCATAGTCCTCTTATGTTGGTTCTATCAGAGTATTTACCTTCTGGGTTGTGACCATCAATTCACCTGGATGTCTCTTTTCCTAAAATGTATTTAATGTATTTTTTAACACTGACTACATATTATTCTTTTCTGTATGTTAGTTCTGGGCATAGAGAAGTACCTAACCAGTTGTTTGTTGAATGAAAAAGTTAATTCTTTGTTGATAATCTGGCAATTTATAAAATTTTTTTAAAGAAATAAGTCAGTGCTCAAAGATATATCTACAGTGATGTCTTTAAATTCGCATTGAATCCGTAGAACTCAGTTGAATTCGGGAATATCGTAAAATGAAGTGCATACATGTAATTTAGTACTGTGCATCTGTTAGAAAGAGTGCAACAGATTGTGGCTTTCCAAACATTTTTGAGTGAAGAAGCAATATTGCAGAACAACATGTAGAGTAATAGTTCTAGTTTATGTGAAGAAGTTATACATGTTGTATGTAAGTAAATGCATTAAGTATAAGAAGCCAAGGCAGATGTCATTCTGATAACAGTTTTCTTCGGAGGATTTTATTTGTGTTTTGCTAAAAATTCTTTTGAGTAGCCCTGTCGATTGCTAGTGGTAGCCATAAAGTTGTAGAGATTTTATTCTTTGTGAAGAGTTTTAATTTTTTATTATTTAAAATTACTGAGATATAATTGATGTGCTTTGAAATGCATTATTTGAAGTGTACAGTTTGATGAGTTCAGCAGGTCACACACTTGTGAAACAATGACCAGAATTAACGTAATGCAGACATTCTTCACCCTCAAAAGTTTTATCATGTTCCATTTAGTATCCATTCCTCCCTCTACCCTTCTCTCCCTTCACATCCATGATAGCCGGGCAGCCCTGATCTAGTACTTGTCCCTATAGCTTCATTTGTATTTTCTAGAGTATTTTATAAATGAAGCCATACGGAATGCAACCTTTTCTTCCTGGCTTCTTTCATCCAGGATACTCATTTTGAGATTCATTCATGCTGTATCATTGGTTATCCCTTTTATAGATATGTAACAATCTGCTTAATCCAATCACCCCAAAATAAACATTTTGATTATTTCTAGATACTAGCTATTATAAATAAAGCTGCTTTTGATCATTTCTATGCAAGTCTGCATGTGGGCAAATGCTTTCATTTCTTTTTGGTAAATACATAGGTGTGGAATGACTAAGTCATGGGGCAGATGTATAATTCACTTACTAAGAAATTACCAAATTCTTTTTCAGATAGCTGTACCATTTTACATTCCCTCAGGTAATATATGAGAATTCATTTTCCTCTCTATCTTTACCAACCCTTGACATATTCAGTTTCTTTCCTCTTCCTTTCCTTTTCTAAGTTTTAGCCATTTTTTTGAACCTGTTATTTCTTTGTGATTTTTATATCATTTCCCCAGCAATGAAAAATATTGATGATCTTTTCATGTAATATTTACCATCCACATAACTTCCTGGTGAAGTGCTTGTTTAAATCTTTCCCCCATGTTTTGATTAGGTTTCCATTCTCATTATTCAATTCTGAGTTTCCTTTGTGTATTCCAGATACAAGAACTTGTTGGATATATGATTTGCAAATATTTTCTCCAAGTCTGTGGCTTGTCTTTTCATTTTCATAACCACTTCTTTTAGTAATTATTTTTTTTTATTTGGATGAAATCCAGTTTATTACATTTTTATTTAATAGTTTGAGCCTTTTTGTGTCATAATTAAGAAATTGTTGCTAAACCCAAGGTCACATACGTACATCTATGTTTTCAGAAGAAAACTTATAGAAAGAAGATTTATAGTTTTACTTATTTCATTTAAATCTATGGTCAGTTTTTGAGTAAATTTTTAAATGGTGTGAGGTAAGAGTCATGAGTCGTTTTGTTTTCACTTGTAGCTATCCAATTGTTCCGGCACCATTGCTGTTATTATCCCCTATTGAATGAGTGGGTCTATCAATTTCTGCCCTCTCCATTTTGATGGATACGTGTGTTATAAACCAACATCATGATTTCTTTACTACTAGACCTTTTTTTGGACCTACCACTTCTGTGATGTTATTTTTCACATTTAAATTTTTATTCCAGTTGAACTTATTTGTACATACGATGGGAGGTACGGGTGAAATTTTAATGATTGCCCAGTAAGTGGCCAATTTCCCAAATAATCCATTCATTCCTTACTGATTTAATAGCCATCTTAATTATTCATTAGATTCATATGTACACTTTCTTAACGACTTTCACATATATCACGCAGCAGTTGTACATTACCTCCTTTGTACTTACTTGTCTTACAATTAGGAGTTTGTACTTTTGACCACCAATTCCCCCTCCTCCCACCGTCACCTCTGGTAACCATGTATCCGATGTCTTTTGCTATGAGTTTGAATTTTTTTATATCCCACATTTAAGTGAGATCATACAGTGTTTGTCTTTCTCTGTCTGACTTATTTCACTGAGCATAATGCCTATGCCATATTTTCTTTGTCCACTGATCTGTTGATAGACAATTAGGTGGTTTAGCTAATTGTGAATAGGCTATTCACACCTTAGCTGTTGTAAATAGCATGGCAACAATATTGGCAATGCAAATATCTCTTCAAGATCCTAATTTCAGTTCCTTTGGGTCAATATCAGAAGTGGGATTTCTGGGTCCTACAGTAGTTCTATTTCTATTTATTTGAGGAACATCCACAGGGTTCTCCATAGTGGCCACACCATTTCTCATTTCCACCAGTAGCATGTAACAGTTCTAATTCTCTACATTCTCTGACTTTTTTTTTTTTTTGACAATAGCTGTCCTGACAGATGTGAGATGATATGTCATTGTAGTTCTTTAAACATTTTTTTAATGTTTTTGTTTATTTTTGAGAGGAGGGAGAGACAGCGTGAGGTGGGGTAGGGCAAAGAGAGAGAGACACACAGAATCTGAAACAAACTCCAGGCTTCAAGCTGTCAGCACGGAGCTTGACGCAGGGCTCGAATCAGTGAACCATGAGATCATGACCTGAGCTGAAGTTGGACGCTCAACTGACTGAGCCACCCAGGTTCCCCTCATTGTAGTTCTGATTGGCATTTCCTTGACAGTGGTCTTGAGCATTTTTTTCAGATACCTGTGGCCATTTATACGTATTCTTTGGGGAAATGTCTATTCATTCCTTAGCCCACTTTATGTATGTATGTATGTATTTCCTTAGCCCATTTTATTTATTATTATTATTTTTTAAGATTTTATTTTATTTTGGGGTGTGTCCAACTCTTGATTTCAGGTCAGGTCATGATCTCAGTGTTTGTGGATTCCAACTCTGAGTGGGGTTCTGCGTTGACAGAGCAGAGCCTGCTTGGGATTCTCTCTGTCTCTTTCTCTCTCTGTCTCTTTGCTCCTCCCCTGCTCACACTCTCTTTCTCTCTCAAAATAAATAAAGTTTAAAAAGTTTAAAAAAAGATTTTATTTTATTTCAAGTTATCTCTACACCCAACATAGGGCTCTAACTCACAACCCTGACATCAAGAGTTGCATGCTCCACAAACTGAGCCAGCCAGGCACCCCTTCTATAGCCCATTTTATTTTATTTTTTTTTTTTAAATGTTTTATTTATTTCTAGGAGAGAGAGAGAGACAGCGTGAGCAGGGGAGGGTCAGAGAGAGAGGGAGTCACAGACTGAAACAGGCTCCAGGCTCTGAGCTGGCAGTCAGCACAGAGCCCGACGCGGGGCTCGAACCCACGAACCGTGAGATCATGACCTAAGCGAAAGTCGGACGCTTAACCGACTAAGCCACCCAGGCGCCCCGACTATAGCCCATTTTAAAATCATGTTTTTAGTGGGGGTTTTTTATTTATTTTTTTTGCTGTTGAGTTGTAGGTACTCCTTATGTATTTTGGAGATCAATCTTTTTTTATTTTTTTTAAATAAATACTTAAAAAAATTTTTTTTAAACGTTATTTATTTATTTATTTTTGAGAGAGAGAGAGAGAGAGAGAGAGCGCGAGCAAGCAGGGGAGGGTCAGAGAGAGAGAGAGAGAGGGAGGCACAGCATCCGGAGCAGGCTCCAGGCTCTGAGCTAGCTGTCAGCACAGAGCCTGACGTGGGGCTCAAACCCATGAACCAGGAGATCATGACCTGAGCCAAAGTCTTACGCTTAACCAACTGAGCCACCCAGGCGCCCCAATAAATACTTTTTTTTAAGACAAAGAGACAGGAGTGAGGGGCAGAGAGAGATAAAGAGACACAGAATCCCAAGCAGGCTCTTCACTGTCAACGTAGAGCTCAATATCGGGCTCAAACTCACAGATCGTGAGATATTTATCAGTGTACGGTTTGCAGATATTTTCTACTATTCCACAGGTTGCCTTTCACTCTTCCACTTGTTTCCTATACTGTACAAAGACTTTTAGTTTTTTATTTATTTTTTAAGATATTTATTTATTTTTGAGAGAGAGCGAGAGCAAGAGAGAGTGAACAGGGGAGGGGTAAGGAGAGGACAGAGGATCTCAGGTGGGCTCTGTGCTAACACGAGAGAGCCTGATGCAGGTCTTGAAGCCATGAGCTGTAAGACTGTGACCTGAACCAAAGCCGGACACCCAACCAACTGAACCACGCAGGTGCTCCTGTACAGAATATTTTTACTCTGATGTAGTGTCTCACTTTTCTATTTTTGCTTATGTTATCTGTACTTTTGATGTCATATCCATGAAGTTATTGCCAAGACCAATGTGGTGAAGCCTTCCCCTATATTTTTTTACTAGGAGCTTTATAGTTTCTAGTCTTACATTTAAGTTTTTAATCCATTTTGAATTGATTTTTTGAATTGATTTTTGTGTGTGGTGTAAGTTAAGAGTCCAATTTCATCCCTCTGCAAGGGGATGTAGAGTTTTCTCAAACCATTTGTTGGGGGTTTTATTTTTCTCCATCATATATTCTTGGCACCCTTGAAGATCTTGAAGATCAATGGACCATATATACATGGACTTATTAATGAGCTTTCTGATTCTGTTCCATGGGTCTATATGACTGTCTTCATGCCAGTACCAAACGGTTTTAATTACTGTAACTTTGTAATATGTTTCGAAATCAGGAAGTGGGATGCCTCCAGCTTTGCTCTTTTTTCTCAAACTGATTTACCTATTTGTCTGTTCTTTATGAATTTTGGAATTGATTTCTACTTCTGTGAAAAAGACCATTAAAATTTGATAGGAATTGCATTAAATCTGTAGATTGTTTAAGATTTCTGAGGATGCAGATGGGAATGTCTCCCACCTGGATCCTGAACCCTTAGGCTGACAGCCTGTGGCTGTGAGGGACCTGGCACCAAAGATAGGGCCCTTTTGGAAACTCCAGGGGCACAGACTGGAGTGTATCCTGCCGGGTCTTTGTGCCAGCCAGAATGTTCGTGGACTATGGCTGGAAGGGCTAGAATCCAGCTACAGGGCCCTTTCAGAATCTGTGATCTGACTAAGTTTGGCTTGCTTACCTCCAGTGGTTTCCAGACGACTGTGGCAGGGGCTGGTGCTGGTTCTAGGGGCACTTTCTGGGGGCACAGCCAGGACCCGAGTTCTGTATGACCATTGCCCTATGCATGAGTGGGTGTGACGCTACCAGGGCTCCTTGATATGGTGACAGGACCAAGCAGAATGGAGGTGTAGATAAGTCCTTAGAGGTTGGAGCTTTTTTCTGGTGTGTAGCTGGGCCCAGGGCTGGTGGGTCAGCTGCCTGGGTGTTGGCCAGTGTTCTTAAAACAGCTTTGTTCCATCTTTGACTTCACTGGGATTTCACCATCTCCTATCCAGATCCCAAAGCTCCCACAAAGGCATTTTTATCCACGGATAGATGCCAAATTCTTGTTCACAGGGGATGTGAGAGGGCAATGTTTTTTTTAACGTTTTATTTATTTCTAGGAGAGAAAGAGAGAGACAGCATGAGCAGGGGAGGGTCAGAGAGAGAGGGAGTCACAGACTGAAACAGGCTCCAGGCTCTGAGCTGGCAGTCAGCACAGAGCCCGACGCGGGGCTTGAACCCACGAACCGCGAGATCATGACCTAAGCGAAAGTCGGACGCTTAACCGACTAAGCCACCCAGGCGCCCCAAGAAAGGGCGATGTTTTATTCAGTCATCTTACTGATGTCATTTCCTGTTGACTTTTAAGAGTTCTTTGTATATGTTGGATACAAGTCCTTTATCAGATATATGTTTTGCAAATACATTCCCTTAGTCTAGAGCTTATTTTTTTTTCATTCTCCTAAAAGGGTTTTTCACAGGGCAGCAGTTTTTAATTTTAACTACATCCATTAAATTTTTTTCTTTCATGGATCATGCTTTTGGTGTTGTATGTAAAAAGTCATCACCAAACCCAAGGTCATCTAGGTTTTCTTGTATGGTATCTTCTGGAAGTTGTGCACTTTTGCATTTTGCATTTAGGTACAGGATCCATTTTGGGCTGCATTTCATGAAAGGTGCCAGATCTGTGTCTCGATTCATTGTTTGTGAGTCTAGGTATTCCAGAACTTCTTTTCTCCAGTGAATAGTCTTTCCTCCCTTAAAAAAGATCAGTTAACTGTATTTGTGTCAGTCTATTTATGGGCTCTTTTTTCTTTTCCATTGATCTGTTTGTCGGTCTTTCACCAAGACCAGACTGTCTCGATTACTGTAGCTTGGTAGTAAGTCTTGAAGTTAGGTAGTGTAAATTCTCCAAACTTGTCCTTCTTCAATATTGTGATGGCTTCTCTGGGTCTTTAGACTTTCCATGTAAACTTTAGAATCAGTCTGTCAATATCCATACAATAATTTGCTGACATTTGGATTTGAATTGCATTGAGTCTGTAGATGAAATTGGGAAGAACTGGCATCTTAACTCTCTTTGGGTCTCATGAAACCTCCAACTTTGCTGGCTTTTCCCTCCCTGCATGGCAGCTTGGAAAATCTATGCAGGCAGTTAGCTGGGGGCAAATGGTGGCTTTACCATGTTACTTTTCCTTCTCTTGGAAGTCACATCTTGAAACTCCTATTGCCTAATGATTTGAAATTGTTGTCATATATTCAGCCCAATTTTTAGTTGTTTGAGTCGAGACAGTAAATACAATCCTTTTGATTCCATCTCGGGCACAAGCAAAAATCCTAAGATTTTTATTAAAAATAAGTTTGGTGAATTCCCATTTCATATTATTGGCAGGTTAGGTTATTCAGACCTACCCTTTAATTAAAAATAACTGAAAAGTATGGGAGTGCCTGGGTGGTTGAATTGGTTAACAGTCTGACTTTTGATTTTGGCTCAGGTAATGATCTCATAGGAATTAGACTGAGCCTCACATTGGGCTCTGTGCTGAATGTGGAGCCTGCTTAAGATTCTCTCCGCCCCTCCTTCTCTGCCCTTCCCCCATGTGTGCACATGCACACTCTTTCTCTATCCCTTCTCCCAAAATAACTGAAAAGCATGGTAATACTTTCTACATTTTCTAGAAAGCATTATGGAACTGACAAGTGAATAAAGAGATTTTGAGCCAGAAGTGAAGGCAAATAAATACAGAAAGTAGGTTGGATATACAAGTTAGATTTTTTTTCTTTTTTTTGAAAATAGCAAAGCATGTTTTTACTAGTGAAATATAGTTGATAACAGTGTTACGTTAGTTTCAGGTGTACAACATAGTGATTTGACAGGTCTATACATTATAATAGGATATATTTAAGGTTTCAGCATAACTGTACATCCTTGGGAGATTCCAAACAAAAGAAAGAGTACCTATCTTTTAGGGCAGAATAGCAAACTTGCATAAGATTTAACAAGAAAAAATATAAGAAAAAATACAGAATAATAGAATAGTCAAGTTCAAATTGTGTGATACAGATTATAATCATTGTCGGATACAGAGGGATAAAAGAATGTTGTGGGGTAGAAATAGTCAAGGAAAACTTTTTTTTTAATAATACAGACGAAGCTTTATTATTATTATTTAATATAATTTATTGTTAAGTTAGCTTAACAGTATGCAGTGTATACAGTGTGCTCTTGGTTTGGGGGGTAGATTCCTGTGATTCATCGCTTACATACAACACCCACTGCTCATCCCAACAAGTGCCCTCCTCAGTGCCCATCACCCGTTTTCCCCTCTCCCCCCGCTGCCCCATTAACCCTCAGTTTGTTCTCTGTATTTAAGAGTCTCTTATGGTTTGCCTCCCTCCCTCTCTGTAATTATTTTTTCCCCCTCTTCCCTTCCCCCATGGTCTTCTGCTAAGTTTCTCAAGTTCTACATCTTTTTTTTTTTTAATGTTTTATTTATTTCTAGGAGAGAGAGAGACAGCATGAGCAGGGGAGGGTCAGAGAGAGAGGGAGTCACAGACTGAAACAGGCTCCAGGCTCTGAGCTAGCAGTCAGCACAGAGCCTGACGCAGGGCTTGAACCCACGAACCGCGAGATCATGACCTAAGCGAAAGTCGGACGCTTAACCGACTAAGCCACCCAGGCGCCCCTCAAGTTCTACATCTTAGTGAAAACATATGACATCTGTCTTTCTCTGACTGGCTTATTTCACTTAGCACAATACCCTCCAGTTCCATCCATGTTGCTGCAAATGGCAGGATTTCATTCTTTCTCATTGCCATGTAGTATTCCATTGTATAGATACACCACATCTTTATCCATTTGTCAGTTGATAGACATTTGGATTTTTTCCCATAATTTGGCTATTGTTGAAACCACTGCTATGAACATTGGGGTACACGTGCCCCTAGCATCAGCACTCTTGTATCCCTTGGGTAAATTCCCAGTAGTGCTATTGCTGGGTCTTAGGGTAGTTCTATTTTTAGTTTTTTGAGGAACCTCCACACTGCTTTCCAGAGTGGCTGCACCAGTTTGCATTCCCAGCAACAATGCAAGAGGATTCTCATTTCTCCACATCCATGCCAACATCTGTTGTTTACCTGAGTTGTTAATTTTAGCCACTCAGACCGGTGTGAGGTGGTATCTCAGTGTGGGTTTTATTAGATATACAAGTTAGTTTTAATTTGATGACCTGATAATTGTGGTTAATTAAAAAAATATTTTGATGCTGTCCCTACATAAGGGGGATAGAAATCAAAACTCAACATATACACATGGGTTTTACAATGGGAAACAATTTTCACAGTAACTGATAACAGAAAATACAAAGTCATATGCAAACAAAATATTCAAGAAAAATTTTTTAATAGTTTATTTATTTTTGAGACAGAGAGAAACAGAGCATGAGTAGGCGAGGGGCAGAGAGAGAGGGAGACACAGAATCTGAAACAGGCTCCAGGCTGTTCTGCCAGCACAGAACCCGATGCGGGGCTCGAACCCATGAGCCGTGAGATCATGACCTAAGCCAAAGTTGGACGTTCAACTGACTAAGCCACACAGGCACCCCTAAAATATTCAGTTTAATGAATGAAGTTATAAACCTACAAAAGTCAGTTGTGTTTTCCATATATTAGCAAATACAAGTAGAATCAGAAATTTTAAAAAATGCTAGTAGTAAAATAAAATAAAATAAAATGCTAGTAGTAAACATTTCAAAATCTAGGCATATATCCAAAAGAAAATTGAAGAGGGAAGCCTGTGTGGCTCAGTCGGTTGAGTGTCCAACTTTGGCTCTGGTCATGATCTCACTGTTGTGGGTTTTGAGCCCCTTATCAGACTCACTGCTGTCAGCATGGAACCTGCTTGGGATCCTCTGTCCCCCTCTCTCTGGCCCTTCCTTGCTTCAGCTCTTTCTCTGTCTGTCTGTCTGTCTCTCTCAAATAGATAAACGTTAAAAACATTTTTTAAAAAGAAAAGAAAGTTGAAGAAATTAAAGGAAGAACATACCATGCTACATGATTGTTCGATTCAGTGTTGTAATATTGTCAAACTATAAATTCTAGAAATTTAATAAATCTATAAATTCAGTCTCAAGGTGTTCAAATTCCATTGTTTGTTTTCCTTTAATAGGAAGTGACAATCTGATCATAAAAATAATATGAAAATTCAAAAAGTAAGTAATAGCTTATACTTAAGCTATTGAAGGAAAAGTACAAAAGTGGAAACTATATGTCCAATAACAAAATACAAGGGCATAGTAAGAAAGTCTGTAGTTACACCAGTAACAGAATCATGGATATTCTTACACAGTCGTCTGATTGTTGCAAAGACAACACTGCAGTGAACTGAATAATGAATGTTGTTTTCAGTCAGTTGTGCCTGGGTGATTTGGCATATAGCAGATGATTAACCTTGACTCTTCTTTCATACCTTATACAAACAATCAGTACAAGTGGTTGGGTGCAGATAGAAATGTGATAAGTAAAAGAACAAAGATTTTAGAAGAAAGCAAAGGAGAAAGTCTTCAATACATCTGACCTGAGCTATAGAAAGTAAAACTTATAAAGGAAAAATAGAATTTGAAATTTATTACAATCTAGAATTTCTGGTCATCAGTTTACACCAGTAAAGGAGTAAAAGGACATAGAGTGGGAGCAAATCTTCACAATACATGTGCCTGATGAAGGACTAATATATGAAGTATTTTGAAGATGTTTACTAATCTATAAGAGAAAGATCAACCCAATAAAAAAAGTGACCAAAGGCCTGAGCAGACACTTAACAAAAGAGGATGTGTCAATGGCCATTAAATATATGGAAAGGTACTCAACCTAATTAGTCACTAGGGATGCTCAGATGAAAACTACTGATATCTTATTATTATACATTCAAATCTGTCATTATTTCTTTAATGATGTGATTATGTATGTAGAAAATGGAAAAGAATTTGGAAATTCTTAGAACGTAAAAGTGAATTTTGTAAGGTCATTTGATACAAGATCGTTATAAAATAATCAACTTCTGTTTTACATATCAGCAACAAAAAAATTAAAAAGTGAAATTTTTATAAAAAACACATTTAGAGTGGCTTCAGAATCATGCACTTTCCAAGAATAAATCTAACACGATGTATTCTATAATTCTATACTAAAAACAACAATTTGTGAGAGGAATGTAAAACACCTCTATGGGGTGCCTGGGTGACTCAGCTGGTTAAGAGTCCAACTCTTCATTTTGGCTCAGGTCATGGTCTCACAGTTCATGAGATCAAGCCCTCATGGGGCTTTGCATTGGCATGGTGGAGCCTGCTTGGGATTCTCTCTCTCCCTCTCTCTCTCTGCCTCTCCCTGATCATGTGGGATGGATGGATAGAAAGGAAGGAAGGAAGGAAGGAAGGAAGGAAGGAAGGAAGGAAGGAAGGAAGACATTAAAATAAAATCGCCACCAAAATTGGGATATAATTTGTTCAAGAATTAAAACACTCAATATTGTAAACGTGTCAAGTTATTCAAACTGATGAAAGTCTAATTGTGTGTGTGTGTGTGTGTGTGTATGTGTGTGTGCATGTGTGAGTGTGAGAAAGAGGTGGTGGAAAGAGAGAAAGAGGAAGACAATTAAAAATATACAGTTGACCCTTGAACAACAAGGCTTTGAACTGCATGGATCTACTTATAGGTAGCAATGACATGACATGAAAACGACAATTAGCCCTCGTGACCATGGACAGGCATCATAAACAGTATTAGTAAGCGAATTCAAGCGGTATAGAAATAATGTAATGCACCAATAGTTAGTAGGGTTTATTCTGGGAATGTAAGGATATTGTAAAAGGAAAAGTAAATTAACGTACGTAGAGTTGTCCAGAATATTTTCTCATTATTATTTTGCAGTCTGCAGGGTCTGTAGTGATATTGTTTGTTTCATTCCTTTTTAAAAAATTTTTTTTCTAATGTTTTATTTATTTCTGAGAGAGAGAGAGGGAGAGAGAGAGAGACAGTGTGAGCAGGGGAGGGTCAGAGAGAGAAGGAGACACAGAATCCGAAGACAGGCTCCAGGCTCTGAGCTAGCTGTGAGCACAGAGCCCGACGCGGGGCTCGAACCCAGGAACCGTGAGATCATGACCCAAGCCGAAGTCCGATGCTCAACTGGCTGAGTCACCCCGGTGCCCCTATTTGTTTCATTCCTAATAAGACGATCTGTTTCTTTTTTTTCCCCCTCTTTGTCAGTCTTGCTAGAAATTTGTCAATTTTGTTGATCTTTTCAAAGAAGCAGCCTTTGGTTTCACCGATGTTCTCTATAGTTTTCCGTTTTCAACTTCATTGATTTCTGCCCTTACCTTTATTGTGAGCTATCTTTCGGATTACTTGGGTTTAATTTTTTCTGCTTTTTCTAATTTCTTCAGGTGAGAGCTTAGATTATTGATTTGACACTTTCTACTCTTTTCTAATTTAAGCATTTATTATTCTAAATTTCCTTCTCAGCAATGATTTAGCACAAATTCTCAACATGTTGAATTTTCATTTCCATTCAGTTTAGTGTATATTTTGTTTCCCTTGAGATTTTCTCTTTCACCAAAAATGTGTTGTGTAGCTTCTGAGTGTTTGGAGATTTTTCAGTTTTACTTCTGTTGTTAATTATTCCGGTCATATTCCATTATGGTCAATTATAGACAGAACAAACTTTGATTTCCAGTTCCTTTTAACCAGCAGAGCCTTGTTTTATGGACTAGGGTACAGTCTATTCTTGGTCTGTGGCCAAAGAGAGCTTGAAAGAAATATTTATGCTGTAGTAGTTGGGTGGAATGGCCTATAAATGCTGCTTAGATCCTGTGGTTAATGGTGTTATTGAGTTTCTCTATTGATATTGATGATTTTCTTTCTTATTGTCATCAGTTGCTGAGAAGGAGTGGGGATTTCCCCAAATATAATTGTATACTTATCTATATTTCCTTTTTAACTCTTGCAATTATTTCTTCACATATTTTGCAGCTTTGCTGTTTAGAGCATTCACATTAGATTTGCTCTGTCTTGGTGAATTTGCATTTTTATCATTAACTAGTGACTTCTATAATTCTGATCATCTTCTTGGCTCTGATGTCTACTTTGTCTGATACTAATATAGTCACTCCTGTTATTTTTAATTAATGTTCACATGGTATATCTTTTTCTCTTCTTTTGTTTACAACCTAATTGTATAGTTAAAGTTGACGTGAGTTTCTTGTAGAGAGCATATACTTGGATTATTGTTTAGTACACCCTGATCCTCCCTATCTTTTAATTTGTGTATGTAGATAATTTAAATGTAATAACTTAAATATAATTAATGATATGGTAAGGCTTAAATATTTCATATTATTTTTGTTTCCTTTGTTATTTTATTTATGCTTTCCTCTTTCCTGCCATTCTGTGAATTATTTGAACATCATTTCGAATTCCGTTTTGATTTATCTATGGTATTTTTGAGTGTATCTCTAATTATAGCTTTTGTAGTGATTGCTCTCAGCATTACATTTGTATCTACATCTTACCAGTCTAATGAGGAATCAAATATAAAAGTAAAATTAAAACATAAAACACAAAAACAAATTCAAAATTGATTAAAGACCTAAATGTGAGGCCTGAAACCATAAAAATTCTAGAAGAGAACATAGGCAGTAATTTCTCTGACATTGGCCATAGCAGCATTTTCTAGATATGTCTCCTGAGGTAAGGGAAATAAAAGCAAAAGTAAACTATTGGGATTATATCAAAATAAAAAGCTTCTGCACAGCAAAGGAAACAACCAACAGAACTAAAAGCAACCTACTGAATTGGAGAAAGTATTTGCAAATGACATGTGATAAAGGGTTAGTATCCAAAATACGTAAAGAACTTAAAAAGCTCAACACCCAAAAAACAAATAGTCCAATTTAAAAATGGGCAGAAGACATGAAGAGACATTTCTCCAAAGAGAACATATAAAGATGGCCAACAGGCACGTGAAAAGATGCTCGACATCACTTATCATCAGGGAAATGCAAATCAAAACTACAATGAGATATCACCTTACACCTGTCAGAATGGCTAAAATTAAGTTAAAAAAAAAAAACACAACACATAAGAAAGTGTTGGTGAAGGTGCCAAGAAAAAGAACCCTTGTGCACTGTTGGTGGGAGTGCAAACTGATGCAGTATGAAAGTTCCTCAAAAAATTAAAAATAGAACTTCCCTGTGATCCAGTAATTGCACTACTGGGTATTTACTCCCAAAATACAAAAACACTAGTTCAAAGGGGTACATGCCTCCCTGTGTTTATTGCAGCATTATTTACTATAGCCAAATTATGGAAGTAGCCCAAAGTGTTCATTTATGGATGAATGGATAAAGGAGATGTGGGGCATATATATCCAGTAAAATATTAGTCAACCATAATAAAAAATGAAATCTTGCCATTTGTGACAACATGTGCATTTTTTTGAGGTTTTTATTTTAATTCCAGTTAGATAATGTACAGTGTTATATTAGTTTCAGGGGTACAGTGTAGTGATTCAGCAGTTCCATACATCGCTTGGTGCTCATCACTGACAAGTGCCCTCCTTAATCCACATCACCTGTTTAACCACCCCCCCTCCCCAACCTCCTCTCTGGTAACCATTAGGTTTTTTCTCTATAGTTAAGAGTCTGTGAAGGCTATTTGCAATGACATGGATGGAGCTAGGAAATATAATGCTAAGGGAAATATGTCAGAGAAAGATAAATATCATATGATTTCACTCATATGTGGAATTTAAGGAGCAAAACAAATGAACAAAGGAAAAAAAGGGAGAGACAAATCAGGAAACAGACTCTTAACTATAGACAACAAACGGATGGTTACCAGAGGAGAGGTAGGTGGGGGATGGGTGAAATAGGCTAAGGGAATTAAGAGTACAGTTATCATGATGAGCACTGAGTCATATATAGAATTGTTGAATTGCTGTGTTGTACACCTGAAATGAACACAACACTGTATGCTAATTGCACTGGAATCAACACTTAAAAACCTAATGAGAAAACATAGTTGACTTAACTGTTTCTTCTACCTACATTGAGAACCACAAGAGAGTGCTAACATTTTTGCTTCAACTGCCAAACATAATTTAGAAAACTAAAAACTCGCAGGAGATTCTTTTGTATTTACCCATGTTTTTGTTCTTTCTGTTGTTCTTTCTCATATTGAAAGATGTCTTTTTTATTCAGTTCCTTTCCATGCAAAGAACTTATTTAGCCTTTCTTTGAAATCATTCTACTTATGACCCATGCCCCCTCAAGTTTTCTTCAACTGAGAATGTGTTTATTTGCTCTTTATTCTGGAAAGGTATAGATAGATCTCTGGATTGACATGTATTATTTTCCCAGTACTTCAAACGTGTTATGCCACTTCCTCCTGGCCTTTGTATGAGAAATATCCTGTCCTATGAATTGTTTTTTTTCCCCTATAGGTATGAGAATTTTTTCTCCAGTATTTATAAAGACTTTTTTCTTTGTTTTTAGTTTCAGGAAAGTGAATTTGATGTGTCTTGGGTGCATTCTGGGTGTGTGTGCGTGTGTGCTTACTTTTACTTTAGTCATCTTCTTGAATCTGTAGATTTGTATTTTTTCCAACTGGGAAGCTTTGGGCCCATATTTCCTTGAATCATTTTTACATTCTACACTTTTCCCCTCTTTTTTTTTCCCTAGAACTCCAATGCCATAACTGTTTACCTTTTGTTATAATCCCAGAAGTTACTGAAGCTTTGTTCATTTATTTTTCATTCTTTTTTTTAAGCTTATATATTTATCTTGAGAGAGAGAGAGAGAAGGGAAAGTGCAGAGAGAGGAGGAGAGAGAATCTCAAGCAGGTTCTGCACTTCTCAGTGCATAGCCCAATACGGGGCTTGAACTCAGGAACCGTGAGAGTATGACCTGAGCCGAAATCAAATCACATGCTCAACTGACTGAGCCCCTACATGCCCCCATTTATTTTTCATTCTATTTTCTCTCTGTTGTTTAGATTGAGTAATTATTCTGCTTGATCTTTAAGTTTACTGATCCTTTCCTCTGTCCCTTCCATTCTACTATTGAACCTATCTATTGATTTATTTTGGTTATTGAATTTTCCAGTTCTGAAAGTTCCATCTGATTCTTCTTTATATCTTTTATTTCTTTGCTGAGGCTTTTCATTTGTTTATAGTCTTTCTTCCTTTTAAAAAATAGTTTTAAGTCTGTTAATTATTGACTGGTGAAGCATTTTTATGATGGCTACTTTCAAATCCTTGTCGGATCATTCAAACATTTATATCATTTCTGTATTGGCATTCATTGATTCTCTTTTCTCATTCAAGTTGAGATCTTCCTGTTTATTTAGTATTATGAGTGACTTTTTAGATTGAAATCAGGATATTGTGGGTAATACGTCATGCAGTTCTGGATCTTAATAAAATCTTTTAGCAGGGCTCTTCTGGCATCATCCCATTGGGACAGTCTCCACAGCCTCATTTCTACCTGGTGCAGGTACAGGCCTTGGTTCACTACCTTGTCACTGTGGACATGGAGGGTGGAGGAGCCCTTCATCACTATTGAGTAGGTGTAAAATTTCAGGCCTCCCATGAAGCTTCTACTGATACCATTCTAACTGGGAGGGGGAGAAACACCTCATTACTGCTCGAAATATGGCCTTAACCAATTTAGACTCTTTGTGTGTGTGTGTGTGTCTGTGTGTCTGTGTGTCTGTGTGTCTGTGTTTGCGTGCGTGTGTATGCTGGCCTCATTAGTCAAACAGCACACTGAATTCTCCAAGAAAGGTCCTGAAGTATCAACAAATGATGTTTATCTTGGAACATCAAGATCTAATTGTGCTGGCAGCCTTCAAGCATATCCTGGACTTTGTAGAATATCACAGACAGTCAGGAGAGGAACTGCATGTTCAGCCAGCCACGAAAAGAGCAGGCTAGAGATATGGCAGATAGAAGAGATCTTTGACAGCTGATCAGTGCCACTACTGACAGTTGAAGTCAGCTGAAGAAATCTGATGTGTAATGTCAGCCTACTTCCCCTGGAACATACAGGGACTCCTCAAAAGCCTGGTCTTCTAGGATACAATATATGGGCAGGGCACATTGTTAGGGTTGGTGAGAAAGTATCCAGAGTTAAAATGTTTTCATGCATGCTACCTATTTCCCAGTTAATTTCTATGATCTCTATCTCACCTAAGCTTTTTGTTTTTGTAGTAGTTGTTGTTGTTGTTTTGTTTCGCTTTAGCAAATAATTGACAAAGACAATCCAAGTCTCTTCCAAAGTTTACAATATGAAAGTGATTGGCTTAGTTTCCTTGCAAGGACACTATAAGATAAATTAAAGAAACACATGGAATAGACAGAGAGTGGTAAAAAAAATATTATTTTTCTAGAGAAAAAATGCCACCAAATAAAATAAAATAGTAAATGACTATTATTATTTAATGATATTATGCCACCATAATTTGTCAATTTTAGACCTCATTTTTATTTTTACAGCCATGGTAGGTGAGACTGTATTTTATCGATACTCTATCTCTGGTATCCTCATTCTTCCTTCTATAATGTGAACTTGTTGCTATACAGGCTACAGAGCTGTCATCCTTTAATTTTGTTTTCCTAATCTTTTTTTTTTTTAATTTTTAAAAATGTTTTATTTATTTCTAGGAGAGGGAGAGAGACAGCGTGAGCAGGGGAGGGTTAGAGAGAGAGGGAGTAACAGACTCTGAAACAGGCTCCAGGCTCTGAGCTGGCAGTCAGCACAGAGCCCGACACGGGGCTCAAACCCACGAACCGTGAGATCATGACCTAAGCGAAAGTCAGACGCTTAACCGACTAAGCCACCCAGGCACCCCCCCCAGTCTTTTTTTTTTTTAAGTTTATTTATTTATTTTGAAAGAGACAGAGAGTGTGAGTGGGAGAGGGGCAGAGAAGGAGGGAGAATCCCAAACAGGCTCCGTGCCACCAGTGCAGAGCCCAGTGGAGGACTTGAACCCTGGGAACTATAAGACAAAATCAAGAGCTAGACACCCAACTACTGAACTATCAGGAGCCCCTTACTTACTGATCTTCTAAGTAGGCACAAATATCCTTGGAAGTCATATTTAAAATTTTGGGGGGCACCTGGTGGCTCAGTTGGTTAAGCCTCCAACTCTTGATTCAGCTGAGGTCATGATCTCATGGTTTGTGAGTTCAAGCCCTGCATTGAGCTCTACACTGACAGCATGGTGTCTACTTGGAATCTCTCTCTCCTCCTCTCTCTCTGCCTCTCCCCTTCTCTTTCTCTGTCTCTCTCTCAAAATAAGTAAACATTAAAAAAATCAAAAAATTTCAATTACTCCCTCTTTTTTTGTTCAAGTGATTTCTTTTGAAGAGAGAATGTGGGAAGTAAATGTCAGTACCATGCATTACAGCATAATATATTTTTTCTATCTTCATATTCTAACACTAAATCAAAAGCTAACTGAGGACAAACTTGGCTCAACTGTAAAAATGGCTTATAGTTTTCCATTTTATATACATATTAATTATGAATGGGAATCTGGGGTGAGCAGCTACCTGAGGAAAATCCGCAATATGACAGAAAATAAATGAAAAAATAAGGTCACATCAGAACTGTTACTTGGGAATGTCAATTAAGTGGTGACAAATAAACTATAATTGGTATCTTTGGATAGATTCAAGAATTCATTCTCTCTATACAGCAATAATATAATGCTATGTAAAGGGAAAAGGAAAAAGAACAAACTTTTGGAAATTAGAAATATGAGTGAGGAAATATTTGAAATGAAAATCTAAGTGGAAAGTGTGAGCAAAGTGTATGAGACATAGAATGTCAATTCAAGGGGGCTCCTGGGGGGCTCAGTCAGTTGAGTGTCCAACTTTAGCTCAGGTCATGATCTCACTGTTCCTGAGTTCGAGCCCTGAGTCAGGCTCTGTGCTGACAGCTCAGAACCTGGAGCCTGTTTTGGATTCTCTGTCTCCCTGTCTGTGTCTGCTCCTCCCTTGCTCGTGTTTTGTCTCTCTGCAAAAATGAATAAACATTTAAAAAATTTTAGAAGGAAAAAAAGAATGTCAATTCAGGATAGCCAATATCTGATTAATTAGATATCTGATTAATATCTGGTTTCCAAAGAGTGGGACACAGAAAAGAAGGGAAAGGAATTATAAAAAATTATATGAATTTGAAAAGCTATTGGATATCTTATTTTTTTCCAGAAATGCTCTAAGTAACACTATTCCATGTAATAAATAAGAATGCTGATCTTCTAATAAAATGCAAAGAAAGAGAAAAGCTGAAAACAGCTAGAGGAAAAAGCAAGATGCTTACTACCTTTGACAGAGTAACTGTTACCTGTTATTTTGACAGGTGATTTTTCACCAGCAACAGCAGAAGCCATAAACCAATGGAATAACTTCTTCAACATATTTTTTAAAAAGTATATGCACCTAGAAATCCATACCCACCAAAAATATATTTTAGGATTAAATATAAATACAGCCTTCTCAGGGTTTTTTTTTTTTCTTCCCAAAAATAAAAATTCTCAAAGACATAGACATCAGTAAATCTCATGAAAGAATGAAAGAAAATTCTAAAGGATACACTTGAGTTGAAAAAAAAATGATCACATTTTTCTGTGATGAAAGTCTGTGATGAAGAAGCAATAAAAAATGTGTTAAACGTGGATAAATCAGAGAACTTGGACGCTCTCCTGGTCACAGGCTGTGGAGTCTGGAGCCCTCCTCGCCCTATCAGACGGGTATCTGGCCCAGCGCATGTCCTCCCTCCCGCACGGGGAGGATGCAATGTGCCGGCTGCCAGAGAACAATGAAGATATTAGCCAGTGCGACATTGCCAGGCTCTTCACTGAGTATTTTTATAATTTTTTTAATGTTTATTTTTTTTTTGAGAGAGAGAGAGACCTAGCTTAAGTGGGGAAGGAGCAGAGAGAGAGGGAGACGCAGAATCCAAAGCAGGCTCCAGGCTCTGAGCTGTCAGCACAGAGCCTGTTGCGGGGCTCGAAATTAGGAACCCAGAGATCATGACCTGAGCCGAAGTCCGACGCTCAACCGACTAAGCCACCTGGGCGCCCCTTCGCTGCGTGTTTGAACAGTGTAATGTCAGGGAACTCACATATCTCTTTCGGGAATTGAGCTTCATCCATTCATTAATTATTGATGCCTTGCACTGCGGCATCATTCTTACGGGGCTCCCGGAGCTGCTTCCAAAATGCAGGCAAAAATGGCGGTATCCAGGTCCTAATTCCCGGAACCTGTGAATGTCACTTTATATGGCAGGAAGAATTTGCATAAAGGATTACGTTAAGGATCTTGAGATGGGGGAGATCATCCTGGATAACAAAATCACAAGCATCCTTGTAAGGGGTAGACAAGATTTGATGACAGAAGAGGAGAAAAAGCAATGGGAATGCAGAAAGCAAGGGGAGGAAAGGGCCACAGCCAAGGAATGGGGACAGCCTCTGGAAGATGGAAAAGCCAAGGAAACAATCTCTCCTAGAATGTCTGGAATGAATCAGCCCTGCAGACACCTTGATGTTAGCCCTGTAAGACACACTTTGGACTTACGGCCTCCAGAACTGTTAAGAGAACACATTTGAGCCAAAAAAAAAAAAAAAAAAAAA
>NW_027530508.1:4311335-4340626 GCF_008692635.1 Crocuta crocuta
AGAACTAGATGGATTAAATAAAAAATGTTTGTGAGATTTGAAAACATACTTAAAGAATCAAAATTCTGAATATATAAGAAATAAATTGAGAGGATTGAGTAAAATTATAGTGTTCTATGTTCCACGTATGATTTGGATATAGGGAGAATTCATGGATTTATAGTGGATGAAAATTAAATGATCTTTACAACAGATATACATACAAACAGTATAAAGATTGAATGTGAAAGATGAGATGGGGCACCTGAGTGGCTCAGTCAGATAAGTGTCTGACTTCGGCTCAGGTCATGATCTCATGGTTGGTGGGTTTGAGCCCCTAATCGGGCTCTGTGCTGACAGCTCAGAGCCTGGAGCCTGCTTTGGATTCTTTGTCTTTCTTTCTCTCTCTCTGCCCCTCGCTGGCTCACTCTCTCTCTCTCTCTCAAATAAATAAACATAAAAAAAAGACAGTGAAAGATGATTAAAAAAACATAAAATGCAAATAAATACCAAATAAGACTACTTCTTAATGTTGAACAAAATGGCATTTAAGGCAGAAATTACTACTGGAGAAATGCAGGTCACTTTATAATAATAATATGTTGGATTCACCCAGAAAGTAGAAGCATCTCTAACTGTCATGCATGTAATAATACTGTGTTACTATTATAACAGCTGGAAACAAAGTAAAAAAAATAGGCTATACGTTTCAAGTAGTGAGTTAAGGGTCATATTGAGTGACAGTGTTCCATGAATTATCTGAGAAGAAATAAGAGTTATTTCTAGAGTGACAAAGAATGGAAAAAGAGAGTATAAGTTAAAAACTAGTGGGGAAGAAAAAACTTTTTTAAACTTAGTTGTTTTTTTTTTTTTCAGAAAGATTAAAAGAAAGGAGAGAAAGGGAGATATAAAGAAGTTGGGGAAATAGAAATCACATTAAACCGCGGGCAACTTAAAGGCAAACACACAGCAATGAAATTAAAGTTAAATGGGCTAGAAAACGTCTGCTCTTTCCAAGTAAACATCAGGTTCTTGCAGACCAATACCCATGATGCAAAACCCAGAGAAGTGTGTGAAACTTCATTAAAATAATAATTTTAAAGGCATTAGAGAACCACGGGAGCCACATGTATCAGAGACCTGCTGCTCTGGAGAGGGCAGGCTTTCATTTTCTGGAGAAGGCTGATGGTTGTTGGCTGTGTTTCCCTTTGCCAGTTTTGGGACAGATAGGAGAACAGGCTTGTCCCAGGAAGAAGGGCTTTGTAGGGTAGGTGGATCAGCAGATCTAGCAGGGCTTCTACCATTTGTGCCGAGGTGGGATTTCAAATTGATTTTGTCGTAGAGCCTCAGAATTCTAGAGCTGGGCGAGCGGCCAGAGAGCTGAAGCTTCCAAAAGGGAGAATGTGATTTCTTGTGCTCTCGTGGTATCGAGGGAAGAGATTGGAGTAAAGGCCGCCTCAGGCACACAGATTGTCTCCCCCATACGACATGGCAGAACTATCTAAGTTCAGGGGCTGGAGAGCAGAGATCCGAACTCAAAAGGGCAGAGATGGAATACCTCGTTCTTTTAGGGCTGTGGTTAAGACCCATCGGAATCTCAAGAAAAAGGTTAGACAGTTGTTATCTGGGGGGCAGGAAAACTAGAGGTAGGGGGAGTTATTAACACTGAAACAGAGTTCTGAACAAGCAAAGTACCTGGTTCTTATTCTGGAGCCTTATTCTATTTGCTCTCTGGAGAAAGGGAGAATATTTTCTGGTTGAAGATACTATCACTTGGAGCCTTTATAATCCACCCGTTTTACCCAGTATCCGGTATACAATAAAAATAACGTGTCATAAAGTAAAACTTATGAAGAACGGGAAGATACCAAACGATAGAAGCAGTGCGGTGGGACACACCCTCAGGTGATCGCCCGTGACCAATGACGTCTCATATTCAGGCTCTTGAGACCCTTTGAGAATGTGCAGAAACTGTGCCTTAATATAACTTAAGAGACACAGCACAGTGTCATTCCTGTAATAACATCACATTATATAAGAGCTCATCCAGAGACTCATGCTAGTGATTCTCCTTGACGGCTTGATGAAGTAAATGGCTGTGTTTGGACACATTCCAGGGGCTGAGGGTGACTTCTGGCCAACAAACAGCAAGGAAACGAAGACATCTGTTCAAGCAAATAGATTCTGGCCAGCATCTGAGTGAGGCTGGTAACTGATTTTCTCTCAGTTGAGGCTCCAGATTAGAACGAAGCCTGGCCAATATCTTGAAATTCTTATACACTCTGGTTTAATCAGCCTCATGACGCCCTAAGCAGGGAACCCAGCTACACTATGCCCAGACTGCTGAATCACAGAAACTGTGAAATAACAAATGTGTGGGTTTTCCCCCTAAGCTGCTAAAGCCGTGGCAATTTGTTATGCTGCATGGAAAACTAATGATACCAGACACAGTGATGATCCAACATTTGGAGTTAAGAAACAAGGACTTTTAAAACAACCATAATCAAAGTGTTAAAGAAACAGAAGAAAAATACAGATGGGCTAGATGGATGGAGAATTTCAACAACTGATTGGAACTGATTAAAAAAAAAAGAGAGTTAAATGGATATTCTACAACTGAAAAATATAATGCAGACAAATAAGAACAAAATAGGTGGATTTAATAGAAGGTTCAAAAAGTGACAGAAGACTGGATTAGCAAACTGAGCAAATTAATAGAATATACAAAAATTGAAAACCGAAGAGAAAAAAAAAAAGAATGAAAAGAGAAGTGAGCATGTGGTACATAAAGCAATGTCCCTTTTCCCCAAGCAATGTTCACGTCTGCATCCCTAGAACGTTTGAATGTTATTTTTTATGGAAAGATGGACTTTACAGACATGATAAAGATAATAATCTTGAGGGGTGCCTGGGTAGCTCAGTCAGTTAAGCATCCAACTTCAGCTCAGGTCATGATCTTGAAGAGTGTGGGTTCAAGCCCCATGTTGGGCTCTGTGCTGACAGCTCAGCCTGCTTGGATTCTGTGCCTCCTTCTCTCTCTCTCTGCCCCACCCCCACTTGCGTCCTGTCTCTCTTTCTCTCAAAAATAAATAAAAACATTTAAAAAAGATAAGGATCTTGAAATGGGAAGATTATCCTGGATTATCTGGGCCAAACCATGCAACCACAGTGGTCCTCAGGAAAAGGAAGCAGGTCCTGGAAGAAGAAAAACGAGATGTGAGAGAAAACAAAGATGGAGTGATGCACTTTGAAGGTGGGGCAGAGGCCATGAAGCAAGGGGTGCTGGTGAGCTGTAGAAGCTGGACAGGGAAGGGCACACAATTCTCTCTAGAACCTCCAGAAGCAGCACAGCTGGGCTGACAGCTCAATTTTAGCCCAAATCTATTTGGACCTCTTACCCTCAAAATTACGATTGAGAAGCTTAGGTAATACATTTTTTTGTTTGTTTGTTTTAAGCCACTAAATTTATAGTAAAGCCGCAATAGGTAACAAGTGGAGATTTTGATTCCTGGAAATGAGGTGTTGCTATAATCTAAGTAAGTGTAAGTAGCTTTGGAATTGGGTCAAGGGCTGTGACCACAAGATTTATGAAGAGCATGATACATAAAGCCTAGATTGCCCTGAACAGTGAAGGAATATGGACGTTAATAACTTTGTCAGTGAAAACTCAGAAGGGATTGAGGAGCCTGGTGGAGAAAAACTAAATCACCCTAGAAAACACCTAAATCATCACAGACTTTTGGTGGAAATAGACACTAAAAATGGGGCTAGCCATCACTCAGAAGGAAAATGGTATTAGAAGCTGGAGGAAAGTTGTCCTTGTTCTATACAGTGACAAAATATTAGCCAAATCATGTTCTACAATTAGATGGAAATCAAAACTTGTAACTGATGCATTTGGGTATTTAGATGAGGATATTTGCAAGCACCGTGCTGAAGGGATGGCCTGGATTCTTGGTGTAGTTTATAGTAAAATGCAAGAGGAAAGGGGTCGATGGAAAGAACTGTTCAACAAAAAGGAAACAGCACTTGATAATTTGGAAATTCTCTGCCTGCTCAGGTTGCAAAAGACACTAAAATTAGGAGATCCACTGTCATACAGTCTGGAAAGAAACCAGGGTGTGGTTAGACAACCTTTTGCTCATGCTTTAGAAGGGTCATAGCAGTCAATCACCCAGAGGCTTCTTCAAAGAGATTAGGCATGTGACTAATGGATCATCTTAGCCATCTCAGCAGAAGTTGCAAATAGAGATAGGATTATCCAGAAAATATCTTTGGAGGGGTAGGTTGTCTAATGGATTGAATCCCAAGACATACACAGGAAACCCACAAGGTTTTGGGGAATGTTGGATCTGCAGAAAAACTGCCCAGCTTGGACTGAAAGTCACAGAGACAGAAATAAATGAGACTGTTAAACTCCCCAAATTCTAGAGGCAGAGAACAAGCTGATAAAATTGCTCAGCTGCAAATATATGCTACCATTCATGAAAATGGAAGGATGGGTAGGGAGGCAGATGTCAGTGGAGATGATGAAGCAGGTGGCTTCGAGCGCCCATCCCTACCTAGAGATGTTGAGAAATCAAGCCGGAAGTGTCAGAATTAACTTTGTCAGAGACCTGGAAAGCAGTCAAAGGCTTACAGCCACCAAGCAAACACTGAATCAAGGAAAAGGAAATTTTAAAATGGTGGGAAAACTTTACAGCATTTTTTCTCTCCTCTGTCATAACTTCCTCCTGACTCAGCAGCGGCCTTGAAGACAGGCAGCCTGCATTCGCTGTGTGTAAGGCAGAATAAGATGAGCAGCCCTTATTTTCAAGAATTGTGTTTATTTGTTCTCACCTATCAGAGGTAAACCTACAGGACTGCACAAAATGTTGACCATCATTTTACGTAATTCAGAACCCACTCAGGGCGGAAGCTGAGTGTTCACTGAGCACTTGGAAAGGAAAATGAACAACTTGCTGCCTCCTGGGGGCAGAAATTACAACTGAGGCAAGCATTAGGGTATTGAAAGTCTAGGAGGAAAAATTGGAGAGAGAATTGCTTTGGAAAATTAAAGGATTCCAAAATCCATACGTATGCCAGGGAATTTACAATGCTACACAGGTAGCGGGAAGGAGGCATACTCCAAAATGACCTTTTTCTTGTTTTAACGATGGAATGACAACTTCTAACATGACAATGTTAGAATGACAAACTCTTTACATGTGGGACTGAAATTAGAAGTCTGGTTTGGGCTATAATTATATATAATTATTATAATATATAATTACTGGGGNGCTCACACAGTCTCTCTCTCTGTCTCTCAGAAATTAAAAAAAAAAAAAACATTAAAAAAATAAATTGTGTTCTATGTTTTAGTCCCTAATCTTGCAGATAAGATGTACGTTGCTGGTCTAATTGTTTTTTCCTTTGTTAATAGTTTGCTCTTTCTGATTAGAGGCTTGTAAGGTCCTCTCTTACCCTTAGTCTTCAGGAATTTTGCTTGGTTATTCCTAGGAGAGTGTCTCTTATTGTTAATCTATCCTATGTTCAAATGGCTCACTAAAATCTGCAGACATAAGTCTTTTTTTTTAATTTAAGAATTACTTTGTTCATTATTTTTTTCCTAAATCAACTCAATTTTTCATCTTTTATTTTTCTGAAACTCTGATGAAGTTTTTAAAACTCTCTCCTCCAGATTCTCATCTACTTCCTCATTATTTCCATTCTCTGTTGGTATTTTCTTTTTTAAATGCTTTCAGATATTTTTAGCACTTTATTATCCAGGTCACTAAATTGGGTCTGAGTAGTGTTTCCTAAATTTTAACCTTAAATATTTTATTTGAGAAATAATAGTTTTAAACTCAAGTTGATCTTTGCATATGAATTTGAAGCAGTTTCTATTCCATTTCACTAGCTATGTATGAGTAAACAGTCTGCCAGTTCTTTTTCTTTAAAATTTCTTTTTCATGTTTTATTTTTTTTCTGAGAGAGAGAGAGAGAGAGAGACAGCATGAGCGGGGGAAGGTCAGAGAGAGAGGGAGATACAGAATCTGAAACAGGCTCCAGGCTCTGAGCTAGCTGTCAGCACAGAGCCTGATGTGGGGCTCAAACCCACGAACTGTGAGATCATGACCTGAGCTGAAGTCTGACGCGTAACCGACTGAGCCACCCAGGCAGCCCTGCCAGTTCTTTTTCAAGGCACATAGTAGAAACCTTCATGGCTAACCTGTACCTATGCATTCTCAGGCTAAAAGGCAGGGAATGTCTTCATTCAATCTCCTTGGAAATCTCTTTGGTGGAAGTGAGCCTCATACATTCATTTGGGGCCAATGTTGATGTTCCAGGGCTTCCACTGGTCTCTGAAAACTGGGAACTTCCTCGGGACTGCCAGGAATTTCTCTATCTCAACCAAGAAAAAACAAAGGGGGAGGGGCCCTGGGTGACTCAGTTGGTTAAGCATCTGACTTTGGCTCAGGTCATGATCTCACGTGCTTCATGAATTATAGCCCCACATCCAGCTCTGTGCTGACACTCGAAGACTGGAGCCTGCTTGAGGTTCTGTGTCTCCTTCTCTCTCTGCCATCCCCTGCTTGCACTCTGTTTCTCTCTCAAAAATAAATAAACATTAAAAAAATAAATAAAATAAATAAAACAACAACTAAAAACTAAAAACAACCTCATATTTCTCTTTGCGAGTAGCCCAGTGGAGCTGAAGTCCTGACTTGTGCACATGTCTAGAAGTGTTAACAACTCCTTGACACAGGAGAATTAGATAGTCTCCTCAGAGTAGAGGAAAAAGGAACCATGTTCAGGTCATCACATTCCAAGAATCTTGGGACACATCTTCTAACATTACAGTAATCTTGTAGCATTACAACAGATTTGACAGCCTTGGCAATGGAAGCATGATGAATAACTGACAAAGTAGGTAGGAGTGTTGGGTGAAAGAAGTGATGTGTCTTCAATATCATGAGGAACCCCAAATAATGCCCAAAGTTAATAGACATAAAATATTTGGACATGTGATATCATAAAGCCAACTAATAGGAGAACTAAAGAATAATATTACTAGCAAAAAGTGGGAGAAAGAAGAGAGACCATGCGGAAGGAATCACTAAGTTAAAACCCTACAAGTCAGATCAAGGAGTTCTAGGTATAATTTTGACTTCATAAGTAAAGAAATGAAGTGACACGCTTTAGACAGGGAGAGAATTCAAAGGAAAATATCAAACTTTAGAAATGTTTCCTTTTGGAGGGATATTTCAGGGGGTTTTTAGTTCAAGTTTTATTTTCATTCTATAATATTTGAATATGTTTCATCACACATGTATGGCTTAGAATTAATAACTCATTATGAAATGGTTACATCATAAAATGTAGTGGGATCGAGCATTTGGCCAGCCATAAACTCAGTTAATACCAGACTGCGTTTTTGTTTACTTTTTTTAAAAAATATTTTTATATATTTCTGAGAGAGAGAGAGAGACAGCTTGAGCAGGGGAGGGTCAGAGGGAGAGGGAGACACAGAATCTGAAACAGCCTCCAGGCTCTGAGATAGCCGTCAGCACAGAGCCTGATGCAGGGCTCAAACCCACGAACTGTGAGATCATGACCTGAGCCGAAGTCTGACACTTAACCGACTGAGCCACCCAGGTGCCCCTTTTTGTTTACTTTTGATTGCTGGTCTGTTTTCCTTTGAACATGACCTTATAGAAAGATAGAATAACACAAGTTATATGACTTATAGTTTAACCTAATAAAGACCATATATTCATGTACTTTAATATACTTGTCCTGCTTTTCTATTAGCCNGCTTTTGATTGCTGGTCTGTTTTCCTTTGATGACCTTATAGAAAGATAGAATAACACAAGTTATATGACTTATAGTTTAACCTAATAAAGACCATATATTCATGTACTTTAATATACTTGTCCTGCTTTTCTATTAGCCATTGTGAGTTAATTTCTTTGCATACTGACCACTTTTTGGTCTCTGTAATTCTATGTGCCTAGATCCTACTCTCATCTCAGGAGAGCAGTCAGACTTTTTTAAAACTTCCTTTCTTGAAAATTTGTTCTCGATTTTATTGATTTCTTTTTTTCACCTTTACTGTTTATTTGCTATAAATTTGAGTTCAGTGTGCTAAACTTTCCCTATTCTTTTCAATGTGAATCTGTAATAATTTTCAACTTGTCTCCTTTTCTAATATATGGATCAAATGGCATAAATTTCCCTCTAAGAATTGCTTAGTTGATACTGCTCTAATATAATTTAGTTCAGAAGGTTTTATTTTATCAGCTTTATTGAGATATAATTGATACCTAAAAACTGCATATATTTAAGGTATATACATGGTTTTTATTTTTATCTTCCAAGGAGTTCTTTTTTAAAATTTCTTTATTTAAATTCAAGTTGGTTAACATATATTGTAGTATTGGTTTCAGGAGTAGAACCCAGTGATTCATCACTTACATGTAATACCCTATGCTCATCCCAACAAGTGTCCTTCTTAATGCCCTTCACCCATTTAGCCCATCCCTCTACCTACCTCCCCTCCAGCAACCCTCAGTTTGTTCTCTATTTAAGAGTCTTTTATGGTTTGTTTCTCTCTCTATATTTTTATCTTATTTTTCCTTCCCTTCACCTATGTTCATCTGTTTTGTTTCTTAAATTCCACATATGAGTGAAATCGTATGATATTTGTCTTTCTCTGACTGACTTATTTTGCTTAACATAATACACTCTAGTTCCATCCATGTTGTGCAAATGGCAGGATTTTATTCTTTTTGATTGTTGAGTAATGTTCCATTGTGTATGTGTATATATCCATATGTATGTGTATATATGCTTGGATATATATGTATATTTACACATGGATATACACATCTTCTTTATCCATTCATCGGTCAATGGACATTTAGGCTCTTTCCATAATTTGGCTATTGTTGATAGCACTTTCTCTGTTTTCTCTGTAGGATTTTGATATTGTCCTGTCTCATGTTTAGGTGTTTCATCCATTTTGAATTTATTTTTGTATATAGTATAAGAAAATGGTCCAGTTTCATTCTTCTGCATGTCACTGTCTAGTTTTCCCAGCACCATTTGCTGAAGACACTGTCTTTTTTCCTTTGGGTATTATTTCCTGCTTTGTCAAAGATGAGTTGGCCATACATTTGTTGGTCCATTTCTGGGCTCTCTATTTCTGTTCCACTGATGTATGATACACATGGTATTTTAATATATGTACACATTGTGAAATGATTACCAAAGTCAAACTAATTAACATATCCATCATCTCATATAGTTACCATTTGTGTGTGTGTGTGCGTGTGTGTGCGCGTGCATGTGCACATGTGGTTAAAACACTTGAGATCTACTCTATTACCAAATGTCAAGGATAACATTTTATGAACTAAAGTCACTATGCTACACATTAGGTCTCCAGAACTTGTTCTTATAATTGAAGGTTTGTACCCTTGATTATTATCTCTCCCTTTCATCTGCTCCTGGCCTCTGGTAACTACCATTCTTGTCTCTGTTACTGTGAGTTCACTTTTTTTTTTTTTTATTGTAGAGTAATAATTTTTAGGTTTCACATATAAGTGAGATCATGAGATATTTCCCTTTCTGTGTCTGGCTTATTTTACTTGTACTCTAGGTTCACCCATATTGCTGCAAGTAGCAGGATTCCCCCCCCCTCTTAAGGCTGAATAATTACTGATAAGTAAGGACACACTATTGCCCTTTCGTTAATTGTCTTCTGGGCATTTTGCAGATCCTGTATTCCTTTCTTTCCCTCTTACCATCTTCTTTTGTGATTTGACAGTTTTCCGTAGCGTAATGCTTTGATTCCCTTCTCTTTATATTTTGTGTATTTTTTATTACACATTTATACCTTGTGGTCATCATGAGTCTTGGAATAAAATTTTGAATGTCACATGAGGATCAAATACCAACTCACATTGAACTCAAACTCTCATTTAACTTATTTAAGGCAAAGATTTATTCAGACACTCGAGCCTAAAGGCACAGGGAGGAACTTTCATGGTCTTCAGAGCTCACTCTTGAGGACTACACAGCTCTGCAGGATGAAAAGCTACCAGGTTAGGAGTCAGCCTTGAGGATACCTTCAGGTTTAGCATGAGATGGGTTAGAGATATGGCCTTGGGAGCAACAAAGCTGCTTCCCAAATGTGGCTGTCTGCTCTTGTTCAAGATCCTTTTCTTGCAGGAACTTGGGTTTTTCATATGGGAATAACTTACACCACCTATTTTTTTTTTAACCTACAAGTCTTAGCATTTCATTAAGTACCAGAAACTGTGCTCAGTATTCAAAGTGCCTTCTTTATTTTTTAGACGTGTTCCAGGAGGTCGGTGTGTGATTATACTTGTCTTACCAATGAATAAATTGAGGTAGAGACACAAAGTAAGTAAACATAGTAAAAGGAGAAACTAGATGTGCTTTGCTCCAGTTTCCTCAGCTTTAATCATGTTATCATAATTATTACACCAGGCTTTTGTTTAATGGCATTGTGCATCAATGTGCTTGGCACAGTGTGGATTCTCAGACAGTGAAGGTTCCTTTTCTCCCCAAAACCCCAAAGCAGAGAAAGGTTATTTGCCACCTAAGTTCAAGCATGGGATGAAGAAGGACTGGATGTCAGGGAAGAGGACTGAAGGGTTAAGTTTCAGGCTGTAGCACTGTGATGCTATTCCTTATCATCGCAGTGATCATAGCTCAAAGGTGTTTTCAAGGTAGCAGTCAAGGTGATTACTGAGGGGAGAGCATGGTGGGTTCTACCAGGAGCCTTTAAAATCCCATCTGGCTGATCTGTGAGATCCTATGATCCTAGCGTCTGTCACCCTTTTCTCTGCATAGTAATGAGCTTCCTCCCAGGTGAAATACAGCTTATGACCACCATACCCATGCAGAGCGGTCATGGTCCAGTGCGCGGGGCCCTCAGGAAATGTGCCTTTCTGCTCTTCCTCAAGGAATCAGCAACTTGCTACAGCTAAGTCCCTAAGCTGTGAGTGAATTTGAATCTACTACTCCAGCAACCTTCAAAGTAGTACCCTGAGTGGGAATAATATTTTCTCTATTCTTCAAGTTCATAAACTTAGGCTCAAAGGTGAGAAATCAATTGTCCACAGACCGAGTAGATGAATCTCCTTCAATTTGAACGGCCCACTGGTAGTAGAGAATGGAGACTACCATCTGGGGAGGCAGGCTGTAGAGTAACCCAGCTATCTTTCTGTTAGGAAGTTCTCCCTCAAAAAATTAGTTTGACATTTTGTGCTGTATATTTGAAAATTACAGGTGAGGGGGCACCTGGGTGGTTCAGTCAGTTAAGTGACTGACTCTTAATTTCAACCCAGGTAATGATCTCATGGTCTGTAAGATCGAGCCCCACATCAGTACTGACAATGCAGAGCCTGCTTGGGATTCTCTGTCTCCCTCTCTCTCCCCCTCCACCCCCCACTCATGCATGCTCTTTCTCTCAAATAAATAGACATTTAAAAAATTACAGATGAGATATAGTCCATAGAACCATAGAAAATATAACGAGAAAAACAGAGCCATAGAAAATAATAAAGCATGGATGAATAACTTCCCAACACTAGGAAGAACTTTCTAAGCTAATGGAGAATGCAAAGAAAAATACCCCTAGATTTGATATGAAAATGAAATTTTTATACCTCAATAAATTAAAATTTAAAAAGTGTGACCAATAAGTGATTGTCTTGGACTTGTGGGGACAAGTGAGGAGTGACTGCTAATGGACACGAGGATTCTTTCTAGGATGATGAGGATGTTCTAAATTGAGATTATGGTGAAAATTGAACAATTCTCTAAATAGACTAAAAGGCATTGAGTTATACATTTTTAAAAATGTTTTATTCATTTCTGAGAGAGAGAGAGAGACAGCATGAGCGGGGGAGGGTCAGAGAGAGAGGGAGACACAGAATGTGAAACAGGCTCCAGGCTATGAGCTGTCAGCACAGAGCCCGACGCAGAGCTCGAATCCACAAACCGTGAGATCATGACCTGAGCTGAAGTCGGTCGCTCAACCAAATGAGCCACGCAGGCGTCCCTGATTTATACATTTTAAATAGGTGAACTATATGGTATATAAATCCTATGTCATTAAAGTTAAAGATAACCAACACACAATAACTTACAAAACATGAGATGCCAAAGTTAATACCTTTGTCAGGTAAAAGTAACAAATTAGTAATGAAGCACTAATATACTAAGAGTAACCATTTGAAAATATATGCCAGTTCCCTTAAAAAATATAATGCCTTGGCATAGATATGAAAGTACATATCAATAAAGGTATTAAAAAGCCAGCACATAACATTTGCAGAAATCTCAAATTTCAAAGTTAATATACTTATCTGGTAAAACCTAGGCAAATCAGTAAGAATAACACTAATATATCAAAAGTGACCATTTGAAAATGTGTGATGGTTCCCTTAAAAGAAACACTATGCTATAACCTGGAAATGGAGCTTCTAAAATTTGCTTACATATCAGAAGTCCTACAGTGATTTATGAACTAGATTGTAACACTTTTTATAATACCAACACATTGGAAAAAATAACTTGACACAAATAGAGGTCTTTCCAAGTAAGTTTTGTACAAAAATAGAATAATAAACATCTATGGCAAACTGGATTTTCCAGGAAGATTTAAAGGTCTGTTAAGCGAAAGAATTTTTTACCATAAAATGTTACATTAAAAAATCAGGTTAGAAACATGTCTATGACTTGGTCAACAGAAAATATAAGAGGTTATTCAACTGTAGCCAATTTTCCAACTTCCAGCCGTTCTGAATCTTTCCCCCATGGCCGCCCAGGAGGGTTTCCTTCACTTTTCCACTTTTCAGTCTTACAGGGATTTAGAAACAGCCTTTCCTGTCCCATTAGTCACATCCAAGAATAGAAAAGAGAGAGACCTTCTCTGTAAGATCATGAATATTGGAAGACGTAATATTGTAGAATTGTTACTTCGGGAGATAATACCTAATGCCCAACAAAGTGAGGCGAGGCAGGACTGTACTGAGCTGGCCCTGAGTGATAGAATAGAGGGGAGTTTGGAATGTCAGGACCACCTCTGCGTTTGGATTCTCGTTATTCTCCCTCAGTTCCAACCGTAGAAACTGGTCTCTCGTGAGAGCCTTGGGATCTTCAGAACAGAGATGTTCTGAAAAAATAGGGCAACCCCCAGGCTCCAGTCCTGTGGGAATACTGTCCCCACGCCCACAGACAGTTTGATCACAGGGACCCTATGTGCAGGGCCCTGTTCTAGATTAGTGTTTCTTCTTCCCCCAGATTTTATTTACCTGAGACCAGCTGGGCCGAGAGGAAACAAATTGCAAGGTCGAATAATAAGGACTTCCTGGCTGCTGAAAGGCAGTGGGTTCTGTGAAATCCAGAACTCTCTATTCAGTGTAACTGTCCTCTCTAGATGGGGCTGGACTCAGCCAGTGGACCAGTAGGGCGTAGGAGACTGTGTCAAGCCTAACTGCGGTCTATTCGCCACAGCCCTAACTGAGGCACTACTCTTCAGGCCTGTACTTAGGCATGCCTCTAAGGAATGTGAAAGACAGAAGAGAGGGAGCAAGAAGGGTATGGTAATTTGGAGAGAAGGGACGCTTGCAAGACTAATTATTCTGATCCTCCAAGCCTGGTTACTCCCACCTGGTTTTTTCACAGCTTCTTGTGTTGATTCTGTTAGTGTTTATCTTACCACATTATGACAGTCTGTTCTGTCTGTCTCTCCCTCTAAACCGGAATGTCTTTAAGGATGCTGACTACATATAATCCTTTTCTGTTTTCCAGTACTGGGTACAGAGAAGGACCTATGTAATTGTTGAATGAACAGATGAATACTCTTTTGATAACAGGCACTTTTTTTTTTTTTAAAGAAAGACCTCGATGATCAAAGATAAGTGTGCAAAGCTGTCTTCAAATCCCCCTTTGAGTCCATTAGCAGAATATCATTAAATGAAGTGCATTTGGATGATTTAATATCATGCGTCTCTTAAGAAGAGTGCAACAGATTTTGTTTTTCTAAATATATATATATATTTTTAAATTTTTAAAAATGTTTTATTTATTTCTGAGAGAGAGAGAGAGAGAGAGAGAGAGCGTGAGCAGGGGAGGATGAGTGAGAGAGGGAGACACAGAATCCGAAGACAGGCTCCAGGCTCTGAGCTAGCTGTCAGCACAGAGCCCGATGTGGGGCTCGAACCCACAAACCATGAGATCATGACCTGAGCCGAAGTCGGACGCTTAACTGACTGAGCCACTCAGGCGCCCCTCTAAATATATTTTTGAGCGCAAAAGCAGTGTTGTAGAACAATATAGTAATGATTCTAATTTGTGCAAAACAGTTTTGTGTGTATGTGTGTCAGTAAAAGTAGTAGCTAAAAGGGGCAGTATTAGCCAAAAGGATATACATCATTTTAACAGTAGTTATTTCCTCTGAATGGGACTGGGTTTAAGGCAAGTAGTCAGAGTAAACTTTAATTGCACTAAAATTTTATGAGTGAGCCTCTGGATTGTGACTGGAATTCAGAAGATCTTAGGGATTTTCTTCTTTGTGAAGAGATTTTATTTTTCCCCTTTCTTTTACAGATTTATTGAGATGTAACTGACATATATGAAACTGTGTTATTTAATGTGTTCAATTTGGGAGCACCTGGGTGGCTCAATTGGTTAAGCATCCGATTCTTGATTTTGGCTCAGGTCATGATCTCACATTTCATGAGATTGGGGCCCACTTCGGGCTCTGCACTGACAGCGTGGAAGTCTGCTTGGGATTGTTTCTTTCCCTCTCTCTCTCTCTGCCCCTCCTTTGTGCATGTGTGCTCTCTCAAAATAAATAAACTTAAAAAAATAAAGTATTCAATTTGATGTGTTTGACACCCAAATACTAGCGAAACTATCATCACAATCAAGATAATACATACCTCCTTCAACCTTCAAAGATCCTTGTGCTTCTATGAAATCCATTTCTTTCTTCCCCTTCCTCCATATTTCTCAGATAACCAGTGGTTTGATATCTGTCAATAGATTGGTTTGCAATTTCTAGAATATCACATAAGTGAAATCATACCCTATGCGTTCTTTTCTTAGCCTGTCTTCTTTCACTCACTGTAATGACCTTGAGATTCCTCCTTGTTGTTGGATATAATAATACTTAATTTACTTTCATTGATAATATTCCATTTCATGGATACACAAAAACTTGTTTATTCATTCATCTTGTAAGTTTGGTTGTTTCCAGATATTAGCTACTACAAGCAAAGCTGTTGATCATTTGTGTGCAGGTCTTTGTGTGGATATATGCTTTCGTTTCTTTTGGATAAATAGCTGGGAGGGGAATGGTAGAATCACAAGATAAATATACATGTTACTTGTTAAGAAATGGCCAGGTGACTGGCTGCCTCAGTTGGTAGAGCATGTGACTCTTGATCTCAGAGTTGTGAGTTTAAGCCCCATGTTGGCCATAGTGCTTACTTTAAAAAAAAGAGAGAGAGAAATGGCTAACTTGTTTTCCAAATGGTTGTACCGTTTTACATTCTTACCAGTACTTTATGAGAGTTCCTTAGGATATATATTTAGAAGTGGGATTGCTAGATCATATTTTTATGATATTTCTATTTTTAATTTTGGGGAGAACTTCTATACTGTTTTCCATGGTGGCTATCCCAATTTACATTCCTACCAACAGTGCCTAAGGGTTCCCTTTCCTCGGAATCTTGACATCATTTGTTATTTCTTGTCTTCCTGATGACAACTTTTCCAACAAGTGTGAGGTTATATCTCATTGTGGTTTTGATTTGTATTTCCCTGATGATTAGTGAGGTTGTACATCTTTTCATGTGTCTTTTGGCCATTCAGATGTCTTCTTTGGAAACATGTCTATTTAATTCCCCTCCCCATTTTAAAATTAGAATTCTTTTTGTTATTGAATTGTATGCATTCTTTGTATATTTTGGATATTAACCCCTTTTCCGATATATGGTTTGCAAATATCTTCTTCCATTCTATAGGATTGGCTTTTTCATTTTGTTGATAGTTTCTTTTGCTGTGCAGAAGCTTTTGAGTTTGATATCCCACTTGTTAATTTTTGCTTTTGTTGCTTGTTCTTTTGGTGTCGTATTAAAAAAAAATCATTGCTGGGGATGCCTGGGTGGCTCAGTCGGTTGAGCGTCCAACCTCAGCTCAGGACATGATCTCACAGTTTGTGAGTTCAAGCCCTGCGTTGGGCTCTGTACTGACAGCTCAGAGCCTGGAGCCTGCTTCTGATTCTGTGTGTCTCCTTTCTCTCATCCCCTCCCCTGCTCACTCTCTGTGTCTCTCTCAAAATAAATAAATGTTAAAAAAATAAATAATCATTGCTAAGATCAATGTCATTTATATGATAGTCTAGAAATTGCACACTAATCTATAGAGAATTTGTAGAAATCTAGCCCACCTGAAGGTGTATTGTATTATGTGCCAGTCTCAGCCTATCAGTAACTGGTGTTGTGGTTGGACTAGCCCTTGTGGTTATGATTGCAAGGTGCCTTTCAGCAATAACCATCAGGAAACTTAAAAAAAATAAGGGTTTATTACTTACAGGGCATGGAAATTACCTACCACACCTGAGGCTGCATAGCTAAGTCTTGGGTAGAAAGAGAGCATGCACAGGGTTTTGGGGTTCTGCTTTCATTGGCATTGAGGGTGGGGGCCTAGGGTATTATGGTCTCACTACATGAATTTAAAACATAAAAGCAGGAACTTAAAGCATGGGAAGAGAAAAAACTAGTGTCCCAACTGGTCAGTTATCAAATTCAACCAAGATCTCTAACACAGAGGAACCTCAGTGAAGAGGGTGGTGGTGGCTCTTTTTCTAGCTCTGTGGCTGGCAATGCGTTTATTAGAGATAGCCATTATTGGAGTGGATGCCTCTTTGAAGTGGATGCCTCAGCAATCAAAGCTCAAGTCAGGCACTTGCATTACCAAACAAACAAAAGCCACAAAACAACTGCCTGGGCTTAGCAGGGCAGCAGGGTGGGAAGGATATTAGTTTGGACACAGTGGAGAGGAATTTTACCAGAGCCACCTAGGGTGATGCTGCACAGGGCTAAGCTGTCGTCCAACTTTGGGGGCGCTGGGTGGAAAGCAGTGAGTTAGTGCCCAGCTACCCTAGTTGTATGGGTTGTGGCTGGAGAAACTTGTTTCTCTTCAGAAGAACCCAGAGTACTGAGGGAGGAACCCCATGCTGGGGATGGGGGGTGGGTGGAGAGTCGGGGAAGAAAGCGGATAAGAGTATCAAAAGGCTATAGAGAAAGCAGTTTCTGCCAGGAAGTCTGCCCACAAACCTCTAGGAGTGTCCCATTGGAGAATCTCCTGCACCCACGACGCCCCAGTGCTAAGCCCACACCTCCTGCCCACCCTGGCCAGATCTTTGTGTGCTCCTGAGAGCCATAGCAGTTTGTACCCGTATCTTTAGGCAAGGAGAAGCCACAAACTGGAGCTGCAGTGCCACCTTCTGGAATCTAAAGGGAGGTTTTCCAACAGCCAGACTGGTGAGTTAAAAGAGAAAACAAAAGCTTAAGAATTCTGTCACAGGATGGAACCAGAAGGGTGGTGCTGGTCTACCCATACACAACCTAGGAGACACCAGGTAACTGACACCAAGGATTAGTACCGCATGGGAAGACAACCAGGAGAGACCCAAGGAGGTTTCTGTTGCTTCACATGTGAAAGCAGCAGTGCAAAAATGCAGGGACATGAAGAATCATAGAAATATGCCATCACCATAAGATATCCATAATTCTCCAACAACTGAGCTCAAAGTTAGAGAATACTGCAGTTTAGTTGATAAAGAATTCAAAACAGCTGTTTTGAAGAAACTTAATGAGCTAAAGACAACTTAACAAGCAGTCCAATGATCTTAGGGAAAAAAATACATGAACAAAATAAACTCTTTATCAAAGAGATAGACCCTAAAAAAGACCCAAATAGAAACTCGAGAGCTAAAGAATTCAGTGAATTAAATGGAGAATATAAGAGAAAACATCTTTTTGAAAAGAGAGCAGATGGAAGATATTGTAAGTGACTTAGGGGATAGGAATTTTGAACACAGAAGAGAACAAAGAAAAGAGAATAAAGTGAAGAAAACTTATACATTCTATGGGACTGAATCAAAGGAGAAATATGGAATAATTGGGAATCTAGAGAGAGAAGAGAAGGAGAAGGGGACAGACATTTTATTTAAAGAAATAATAATATAAAACTGCCCAACCTGGGGAAAGACTTAGACATCAAATTCACAAAGCTAATAAATAGATTGCCCTATTATCTCAAGGCCAAAAGACCTCCCAAACATAGTATAGTAAAACTATTCAAAATCAAGGATATGAAGAAAATCCCAAAAGGCATCCAGTAAATGAAGAGTATAACCTACAAAGGAAACCCCATTAGGCGGTCAGCAGATTTCTCAGCAGAATCCCTAAGGGGACAGTGGAGTGACATATGCAAAGTGATGAAAGATTTAAAATTGCCTGCCCAGAATATCTGGTAAGGTTGTCCTTCAGACATCAGGTAGAAATAAAGACCTCCCCAGACAAACAAAAGGTGAGGGAGTTCTTCACCACTAGACTTGCGTTGCAAGAGGTAATGATAGGAGTTCTCCAAACTGAAATGAAAAGACACTAATCAGCAACATGACAACATGTGAAAATACTCAGCCCACTCCTAAAGGTGGAAAATGGTGGTATATGAGCCACTTAACTAAAGTATAAAGGTTAAAAGAAAAGAGTATTCAAAATAACTATAGTTACTATAATTAACAAATTCACAGCATAAAAGGTAAATTGTGACATCACACCTATAAAGGGGAAGGAGAAAAAGGGAGGAGACTTTATAGGTGAATGCAGATTAAGCTGCTATCACCATAAAATGGACTGTTTTATCTCTGAGAGGTTTTATGTAAGCCTCAAGAAAATCATAAAGCAAACATCTAAAGTAGGTTCATGAAGGATAAAAAATGGGAGGGAGAAGGGGGGAGAACAGAGCACACCACCATGGCAAATCACCAACTTACAAAAGTAGTCAGAAACAGAGAGAAAAAAAGAGCAGTGGGAATACGAAACAACCAGAAAGCAATCAATAAGATGCCAGTGGTTAGTTCTTACTTATCAATAATTACTCTAAAGATAAATGGATTTAATCAACCAATAAAAAGGCACAAAGTAGCTAGATGTTTCTAAAAAAAAAAAAAAAAAGACCCAGCTATATGCTGCCTACAAGAGACCCACTTCAGTTTTAAGAACACATATATGCTCAAAGTGAAGGGATGGGAGAGGTTGTCTCATGCAAGTGGAAACCAAAAGAAAGTGTGGATGTAGGCTGTAAGCCAAAAATGGTAATAAGAGACATAAAAGGTCATTATATAATCATAAAGGTGTCAATACATCAAGAAGATATAATACTTATAAATATATATACAACCAATATTGGAAGACCTAAATGTATTAAGCAAATACTAACATGTCAGAAGGAAGAAATAGACAAGATTATAACGATAGGGCACTTCAATACCTAATTTTCAGCAATGGATGGGTCATTGAGACAGAAAATCAATTAAAAAAATTGGAATCGAACCATGCTTTAGACCAAACGGACCTAACAGACATCATACAAAAAAGTAAATTAAGATGGATCAATTAGGTAAACACAGGAGCTAAAACCATAAAACCTTGAAAAGAAAACACAGGTGTAAATCCCCATGACTTTAAGTTAGGCAGTATTTTCTTAGGTATGACACCAACAGCAAAAAAGATAAATGGAACTTCATCAGAATTAAAAACTTATATTTTAAAAGACACCATCAATAAAACGAAAAAGAAACTCAGAAAACAGAGGAAATATATGTCTAATATATCAAATCATATATGTAACATGGGCAGTATAGCTCAAAAGATGGGGAATTTCATAAAAAATTTTTAAAATGTTTATTTTTGAGAGAGACAGAGAGAAAGAGTGCGAGCAGGGGAAGAGCAGAGAGAGAGGGAGACACAGAATCTGAAACAGGCTCTAGGCTCTGAGCTGTCAGCACAGAGCCCGATGAGGGGCTTGAACCCATGAACGGTGAGATCATGACTAAAGCTGAAGTCGGACGCTTAACCAACTGAGCCACACAGGCACCCCAAGTGATGGGGAATTTCAGACTGGTGCTGGAAACTACAAAAAGGAACCAAATGCAAATACTGTGTTCATATATGAAGATAGCAGCAATTTGGAGGTCAATTCCCATGTAGTGAACTGATGGGTTATTGAGCTACGGGGGATCCTTAAGGACAAAGATTAAAAGAATGCAAGGTTATCATGCTGAATGATGGAGAAAGCATATATTCATGAAAATGGAATATCTAAGAATTATAGAAAAACTGAATGATTGGTGTAGTCTGTGCCAGGTAATGTTTGAAGCCTTATATCAAATTTTAGGAGTGATCTTCAAACTTTCTTGAATTTTTAGAGTGTGGTTTTCCTAACAGTATTTAAAGCTGAAAAATAAAAGATTTCATCATAAATGTATATAATAAAAATATGATTACTGGTATATTATAAAAAATGCCATGTAAAAATTATAATTTAGTTTTTTAATTCAATCTGAATACATAATAATGACAATTATCCATTTAATAAATATATAAAGAAGCTTTCTAAAAAGCAGTTAGAAACATTAAATAATTTTTTCTCTTTAAACTTTAATTCCACCAGTTTAAGTTTTTATGCTACTCTCCCCACAAAATTAAATCTTAATGTAATGTATTTTTATGTTTAAAAGTCTATTATTGATCTATCATATTTACCTGTAGCAAAAATGGATATATAATTTATTGTATAATTAATTGTAATTTGTTGTAAAATCTTCATGAACATAAGCTCTGAATGTTTAACAACATACTCAAGATTGAGCCATCATTGCAATATTTGGAACAAAATTAATTAAAGAGGCATAAATGTAATGTCGAACATGAAAAATAATTATTAACCAAAAAAACTTTTTTGGTTTACTATAAATGCATCTTGTTAGTAAATAGATCATGCTTTCTTTCTATTTGGATGAATATTACTTTTTACTGGAATGGATGAAAGTCAGCATCCACTTTTTCCCCCAGTTTTTATTTTGAGAATGTAGGGAAGATCTTATTTGCATCAATTGGTAGATGGAAAGTTGGAAGATTAGGCATCAGGTAGATGATAGATAGATAGATAGATTATACACAGAAAGTAGATCACACAGCTTTTTTAACTCCTTACAAATTATATACCAAAAATTCTTTAGGAAGCTATTATTAAGCTTCAAAAAAGCTTAATTTCAAAGTTCTGTCCACCATTAGCTTGATTCTTCCTGGTATCATTGCTTTGGTAAACAAAAAATTTTAAGTCACATGGATTTCCAAAAGATTTATTACCCAAAGTCTATGATTACTCATCTTCTGAACACTAGCACAAACATTTCAATTATCCACTGATTTGACACTTGGAGCTTTGTGCACGCTGGGCAATCCATGATTGTCAGATAAAGGATGGGTGAGAGGTTAAGTTTTCTTTTCAGAGCGGGGAAAAGAGAAACTGAGAAAGTGGAGGTAGAAAAGAAAAGCCTGTTAAGAGTGCTCTGATCATGATAAGACATACAGAAATCGAGGGTCTAAAAATTGATTTCCTTAAATTCTCAATGCGCACACTTTGGAAATCCTTTTTGTAGCTGGTATCCCACTTTGAAGACTACTGATTTATATTGTGTGACCTCGTATTTATTGAGATGAATCATGAACCACGTGTTCTCAAGTTTTTATTGAGCATCCGCCATCTGCAAGGCACTGGTCTAGTACTCAGGACACAGCCACGAACGAGATCAAGGTGTTAGGACTACATGGACATTATGGTGTTGATGATGGGCCATAAATTAGTAAATACTTCAATAATTCAGTAGGAGACTGAAGAAATATACAAAATAATTTCAAAGAGCCTAATAAGAAATAATATAGAGGAGTGAGGAGTGGTCTCATGGCCAAGAATTGTTTCTAAGGAGCTGACATTTGAAGCAAAGATATGAAAAAAAAGTAGTCTAAGCCAAGGCAGACTGGTGGTTTAGGGAGGCCTTCATAGTGAAAAAGATGCCTCTGTGAAGAGTCAACATATGACCTATGTGATGAGGTGTCAGCTACGCAAAGAAATAGAGAAGAGCAATTTAGAGAGAAGGTGATCAATTTGTTCTAGTTTGCTAAAGACTTTCTTGATATTGGCACTCTAATACTCAAGGTCTGGGACAACCCTCAGTCCTAACCAAACTAGGATGGCCTGTCAGCCTAATTGGGGTGTGGGGGGTCTAAGATCTATTGGAATAGAGGTCTATTGAAAGGTCAGTGATCTGATGGCCAATATCCAAACAGCAGTCACCGCCACTGGCAACTTGACTTAGATAAAATAAAAAGAATTAGAGGAAAAAACCTTTTTGATTCTGAGACATTTAGGCACCTGAGTCTGTGGCTTTCAGTAGCTTCCCAGACTTAGCCCAACACATTAATAATCAATCAAGTTTGTAGTTAATAATTGCTTCTCTGTGATATCAAAGAGTTGACTTGCTGGCTCACCAGTCGTCATACAAACATCACTCACATGGGTGTAGGCATCCGTAGAAACCCTACACATAACAGGCATTCACGACAAGGTGAAGATCTGGAGAGGCATGCTGTGAGATCACCATAGTGGGAAGTTGAACTTTTGGTTGGAAAGAACATGGGAAAGATGAGTCGAATTTGTGATGCAGCTTTTCATTTCAGATGCTGTTCTCAAGGCAAGCCCCACTTTCTTTTTTTAAAAAAATTTTTAATGTTTTATTTATTTCTAGGAGAGAGAGAGAGAGACAGCATGAGCAGGGGAGGGTCAGAGAGAGAGGGAGTCACAGACTCCGAAACAGGCTCCAGGCTCTGAGCTGGCAGTCAGCACAGAGCCCGACGCGGGGCTCGAATGCATGAACCGCGAGATCATGACCTAAGTGAAAGTCGGACGCTTAACCGACTAAGCCACCCAGGTGCCCCAAGGCAAGCCCCACTTTCATCTCTATCTAGTTAAAACAGTCTTTGTGCAGAATGAGGTGGTTTCTAACTATAACTGGGTTAGTTTCTAGTTGAAGCCTTACACAAAATTTGACCTAATGTTACAGATAGGGAATTAAATTCATAACTTACAATAAAAGGGGGAGGGGTGGACTATGGGAAAGGGAGGACTTGTCTGGAACTTTTTATGTGACTCCATAGGTTTCTTCATATATGATAGGAGTGGTTCAGGCTTTACTAAAGTCAAAATCCTTGTCTCAACCATAAAGGCAGCTCCAAGCTGGTCTTTTTTGGGGGGCGGTGGGTTTGGAAAAATACACAGACACACAAAATGTTTACTGAGACCAATATATTTTAATACATCAGAGGAAGAGAGATAAAGAATTTCAGCCCAATAAACAGAACCCCTGTGTCTTCTATGAACTTCCCTTTACGCATTTCCAACTATAGGGTAACTCTCTTGGTCTTGGCGGTAGCTTTATGTCCATCTGCATGCCATCCAGTCCCCAGTGGAATTGTCCCCGGTGAAATAACATCAACAGAATTGGGTCTCTGCATTTATTCCCACTGCTTTTCTCCAGTGTCCCATACCCAGAAGAAATGTTAATTAGTTGTACTATCAGTGGTCTCAGGAGAATATGTTGAAGCTCTGGAAGAAATTTCTCTTATACCTCCAGTTGGGCTGACCGTCATTTCATCATTGAACCAAGATACGGGGGAATTAGAAGATATATCCCAAACATTAATATTAATAGTTATCTCTTCAAAGGGCCCAGGACGTGGTGGCATTTTAGTGTATCCGGGATCATCTTTTATGGGCATGCAGCACGTTAGCTTGTTCATACAAAGAAGCTTGTACCTTTCAACATGAAAACATCGTTTTCTGCAGTGTCCGATGTTATTCTTCCAACATCTTTTGACTCCCCAGCCAGCTGCAGAGAATGAATGAGTAGGTCAAGTTTTTAACTCTAACAACAATATGATAGTCATTAATTCAAAATTTTGACACCGATTACCCATCTAGAGCAATTTGACAAATACTTCAAGCGATTGGGAGACTGAACAGTGAAACTGTATATTAAATATTGTTTCATATGCCATCAAGGAAACAGGGGCTAGGTGGGGAGAGAGAGAAAGAAGGAAAGCAGAAGAACAAAAGAGGAAGAGGAGGAAGAGAGATAGAGAAGGAGACCTATGTACAGTTGATATTTAAGGCAAGGCAAGAAGGATGGAGGGAGCCAGCCAAGGAAGCAGAGAAAGGACAAGCAAAGGCTCAGTCCCACTGCTGAGAAACTGCATCATGTATTGGGAGAAAGCTGGTGAGTCTGAAGTGTAATGTGCAAAGGAGCATGAGATGAAATGAGCTGCAAGTGACAATGCCATCTCCTAGTCATGTTAGGCCATTATTAAGCATTTGTGTTTCAAAACACAGTGCGAACTAATTTATTTTATGCTTTACATGGTTAGTTTGGATTTCATGGAAATTAGATTAGGGAAAAGAAAGAATCAGGAAGGGGTGTTAGAAGCTTTGGCTAGGTAAGATATAATGGTGGCTAGAATTGGGGTTTCAAGAACTGTAGAAAAAAGGGCAGATTTAAGACATTGGTTGTTTGGATCTGAGGTCAGAGGAAGATAGAGAAATCAAAGTGCATTACTGCATTGCTGTTGAGGTAGGGAAGATTAGTGGTACTTGCCATTCACCGAATGTTAAACTGAGGAAACAACAAGATTTGGAAGGAAGAGACAAAGGCGGGCTCAAGTATTAGCTTCAGGGCATATTAACGTATAATATACCTAGAGTGTCAAGAAGGCAGTGGGATATACCCAAAAGATCTCAGTAGACAAGTTCGGACTCTAGGTGTAAATTTTGGAATCATTGCTTGTGGGTATTTAAAACTACAGTAATGGATAAAGTATAGTGAGTTGGAATAACATAAGATAAAAAGGGGACCAAGATTAAATTCTGGTGAGTATCAATATTGAGAGCTCAGATAGGAGAAAGAGACTCAAAGAAAAAACCAGGTAAGTCAGAATAAAACAAGAGAATGAGACCCTAGAGAATTAGACTAATTTCTCCAAAAGTAGACCTTGGGAGCAAATTTGAGTATAATGAGTGAATGGAGAGGCATTCTCCTCCATCTGAAATCAGTTTGGAAACACGGTAGTTAGGGAAGTAAGAAGGCTAAAAAGAGATGAGTTACACAGTTAGTTGCCGCTGTGGTTGACTAGAGCATAATCCTCTGGGAAACTGTGGCAGCCATTGCCTCAGAGTTCTCCTTCCTGAGATGAAAGGAGTGGGAGTATTTATCTGTCATGTGACCAGCAAATATTTGATAGATGATCCCAGAGTGAGCTCATAATTCCCTCATTTCTGGATTCTTCTGTACAGGGGTATTTCTCATGCAATCAGCCATGCTTTGGGGAGAACTGCAGCTTACAGATCAGGCTAGGATGCATGAAAATGGTAAATGCCAAAAGGATACAAATCAAGTCGTATCAGATATGACTAGGTTATGCAAGAGTGGAAATGGTTTCTTAAAACAGTGCGTGAACATTTGTAGACAAAAGTTGAGCAAGATAAAGGCAGAAGTGTCTATTGTGTTTAACATGGTGACTGTCACTGGTAACCAGGAGAGGAAAAGTTTCAGAGTGGGAGGAGAAAAAGAAACAAAAGTGAAATTGGTGAAATGTGAATGAGAGAAGTCGAAGTAGCACCTGGAGACAAAACTCTTCAGAAGCTCACTATGAGGAAGAGTGGAGAAATAGAGAGGCTCTTGGAGGACAATATGAAACCAAGGAAGCACTTTTCAGGAATGGTTTGAAGATTGGGAAATAACAGAGCGTGTTTGAAGACACTTAAGAAGAAACCAGTTGAAAGGGAGAGATTAATACAGAATAGGGAAATGAGACAACAGAAGGGCACAGTACTTCCTGGTTGGCAAGGATCAAAATCCCATTTGACAGATTGAGACAGAGAAGGCACGCAACCTCAGCTATGTCAAGAGGGAAAGAGAAGATGGGTGCAGAGGGGTACTCGTACGAATGTTGACCGTGGTAAAAAGAAAAAGTTCTATTTTAATTTTTAATTTTTTTGCTTTGCTTATTTTTTTTTTTTAGATTTCACTTATGGCTAGAGTCATATAGTACTTGTCTTTCTCAGTGTGACTTATTTCACTTAGCAAAATCCCCTCTCAGTCTACCTATATTGTTGTAAATGGCACAATCTTATACTTTTTTATGGCTACATAATATTGTGTGTGTGTGTGTGTGTGTGTGTGTGTGTGTGTGTGTGTGTGTGCCTTCCTGTCTATTGATGGACACTTGGGTTGCTTCCCTACCTTGACTATTGGAAATAGTGCTGCAATAAACATAGGAAAGCATATATCTTTTCAAATATTTTCAAGTATCCTTAGTATATTCATTTTCTTTGGGTAAATATCCAGTAGTAGATTTATTAGATTATATGGTATGTCTATTTTTTAAAATTTTATTTGAGAGAGAGAGCAGGGGAGTGGGATAGAGGGAGAGGGAATCTTAAGCAGGTTCCACCTTCAACGTGGAGCCCTGACCACAGGACTCACATCCCCCTACCCTGGGATTATAATCTGAGCTGAAATCAAGAGTTGGACGCCCAACCAACTGAGCCACCCAAGCACCCTATGGTATTCTATTTTAAAATTTTTATTTTTTTGAGGAAATCCATATTATTTTCCACAATGTCTGTGCCAATTTACATTCCCACCAGCAGTGCACAAGGTTTCTTTCTCTCTACATCCTCACCAACATGGTTATATCTTGTCTTTTTTATTTTAGCCATTCTGACAGGTGTAAGGTGATATCTCATTGTGGTTTTGATTTGCATTTCCCTGATGTTTGGTGGTGTTGAGCATCTTTTCATGTGACTATTGGAATTTTTTAAATCTTGAAGTGCAGGATAAAGTCATAAGCTGGGAGGGAGAGTCATGTAGAGAAATAGAGCAGGAGAATTAAAGAGAAAGAAAGGTCAGTACAAAATAGCTGTCTAGGAAAGAGGAAGGATGAGCTCACAAAAGAAATATGGTTTTCTAAGGATTTCTAAGCAATCTGATAATTCATTCAAGGGGTGAGAATATGAAGGTAAAATGAAACTAGCCTGCTCCATTTTATGATCATTTATCAGGCAAGCACATATGACCATATTTCTCAACAAATTGCCTGCAAAGCATAAAGATTAGTGTATTCTAGGCAGAGGAAGCAGCTAGAGCAAAGTTTCTTGCCTCCCCTGGGTCAAGAAACATATTCCTCTTCTCCAATGATTGATTCTCTTATTATTTTACTGGCCCCAATTTACTTTGCTTGTGTGAGAATTTTCTATAAGTTTTAAGTGTAGACATTCCACTTTTTTCATCCAAGACAAACCTCGACATCACTTCTTCATTCCCTGTTTCTACAAAGATTATTTCTCAATTTTTCTTTTCCTCTAGGATATCCATTCCTGAATGCCCCTCATTCAACAAAGTGTGAGCCCCTAACTACGATACAGACTTTATTCTAGGCCCTTATAGTACATTTGTGAACTAAGCAGACACAATCACATGAAGCTTAATTTCTAGCAGAGTAAGACAGACAATGAAAACCAATTACCTTATATGTAAGAAGGTGATAGTGGTTTGCAGAAGTGAGAGAGAATAGATTTCAGCAGAATCTGTTTGGAGGGTCATGGAGGCAGACTGGCAGGTTGTTGTTTTTTTTTAATTTTTAAAAATGTTTTATTTATTTTTGAAAGAGAGACATAGAGCATGAGCTGGGGAGGGGCAGAGAGTGAGGGAGACACAGAATCCGAAGCAGGCTCCAGGCTCTGAGCTGTCAGCACGGAGCCCAACGCAGGGCTTGAACCCACAAACCGTGAGATCATGACTTGAGCCGAAGTTGGATGCTTACCCAACTGAGCCACCCAGGCGCCCCTGGCAGTTTCTTAAACAGCAGTTAGCATCGGGCTTGAAAGAAGGTGACAGTTAAACAATGATTTGGAGGAGGTAAAGGAATTAGCCACACTAGTACCTGGGGCAAGTGCATCTAAGCAGAGGAAACAGACAGAAGCCTGGGCTGAGCAAGCCAGGCATGTTTGAGGAAGAGCAATGAAGCCAGTGTGGCTCCAGTGAAAGGAGCAAAGACTAGAATATCAGAAGATGAGGTGAGAGGGGCGCCTGGGTGGCTTAGTCGGTTAAGCGTCCGACTTTCGCTTGGGTCATGATCTCNGCAGAAGATGAGGTGAGAGAGGTCATAAGGGTCAGATCACAGAGAGCAGGTGAGCCACTGTTGGGACCCTGGTTATTGTTCTGAGTGAAGAGGGGGCCATTGCAGAGTTTTGAACAGAAGAGGTGCATTATCTGACTTCTGGTGGGAGTAGGTTGTACTGTCTGCTATCTTGACAGCAGATTGCAGAAGGCAAGTGTAGAAGGACAGATGCCTGGGAGGAAGCTACAGCAGTAGGAAGTGGGAGATGATAGTGACTTGAACCAGAGTGGTAGCAGTGGAGGTGGTGAGATTGGTTGGCTCTGAACATAATTTGCCAGTAGACTCCCTGATAGATACAAATGTCACAGGTAAAAATACCAAAGATAACTCTAAGAATATGGCTTAAGCAATGCGATGATGGCCATTGGGAACAATCCGTAACTGAGTGTTATTTTTGTCTAGAATGACAGCAGTTTTTGTTTTTTTCTTCAAAGGTCCTCAGTCTGGAATTATGTTGTTAAAGCTTGTGACCTCCATCGCCAGCATCTCAAAATCATAAAACTAAAGACTATGAATAATAAGCCATTTGCCAAAACATTATGCCATGTGTGAATTCTGTCTAAAACATACCAGATGCAGAATCAGATGGCTTCAAGTTAATTACAGCTATTGACATTGATGGATATTGATGGACAGTTTGGCTTGGTAAAAAGTTACTTTACAAAACCACCAGATGCTGGGGCACCTGGGTGGCTCAGTCGGTTAAGCGTCCAACTTCAGCTCAGCTCATGATCTCACAGTTCGTGGGTTCGAGCCCTGTGTTGGTCTCTGTGTTGACAGCCAGCTCAGAGCCTGGAGCCTGTTTCAGATTCTGTGTCTCCCTCTCTCTCTGACCCTCCCCTACTCACACTGTCTCTCTCTCTCTCAGAAATAAATAAAACATTAAAAAAAAATTTTAATTTTAATTTTTTTCGGACACA
>NW_027530508.1:4340648-4408500 GCF_008692635.1 Crocuta crocuta
CAGGCTCTGAGCTGGCAGTCAACACAGAGCCCGGCGCGGGGCTCGAACCCACGAACCGTGAGATCATGACCTAAGTGAAAGTCGGACGCTTAACCAACTAAGCCACCCAGGCGCCCCAAACATTAAAAAATTTTTTAAAAAATCCCACCAGATGCTGTCTTACTTGAAAATACAAAAATAAACTCAAATACATTAAATAGTTAAATTTCAAAATGGAACCTGTAAGGGAAAACCTATAAATCAACAGGAATAAAAGCTAACTCCCCAATAAAAAAGAAAAATAGGCCGAACCACACAATTTGTAGAAAAATTAGAAAACACAATAAATATATATAAAGTTTGACTTCTCCATACTGAATGAAGTAGAAACAATTACCTCTTTAAATATGATCCTTCATTTAAAAATTTTGATTTATGTCTGAGAATGGTTCTATAGAACTAACTTGTATATGTAACATAAATATACTTATTAGCAAAAATAAGGCCATAAATTTCCAGTCATCAAATTGGATAAGTAATTTGCAGAGCATCCATTCAATGAAATTTTGTGCAGTTTTTGAAAATTCAGTTGTTGGAAAATAATATATGGGAAAATACTAATATTATAATAAAAAATTTAGAAGTAGGCTACATATTTTTATTCACATGGCATCCAAGGAATCTGAGGGAGAGCAACAGAACAGAACTTTATTTTTACTTCTTTACTACTTCAAAACTTTACAAAATGTCAGCAAATAGTTCATAATCAGAAATTCACCCATCCTCTTTAAGTCCTATGCATCCATTAATAACAATAAAGTAAGTTTCTATATTGATAAGAAATCTCTAAGACATATTAGCTGAACCTTGCAGAAGAATCCATGTGGTTCATTTACACTGGGTTTTTAAAAATCTAGGATCTATCTATCTATCTATCTATCTATCATCTATCTATCTATATCCTCTAGGATATATAAGTAATTGGTATGATTGATTGATTGAGGGAATCTGAAAGAAAGATTGAAGAGATGTTATTCTAGGATAAGTGAGTACTTAGACTCATGGAAACCTATCAAGCGCCTGATACTTTGCATCAATTGCAAGTATTACTCTTCAATAAAAGTGGATAATTTTCAAAAGTGGCATTACTAAAAAGCAGGAATGAGCCCGTTCATATTGATCTAATATGAGAAGCTTACATTTCACTGGTTAACACTGGTTAGTAATAGAAAGCCAGGAAGAGCTGCTCAGAAGATTGTGGAAATTCGTGCCTTTAGAGAAATGTCTTGGAAGATACCCCAACATGGGGCTCCTGGGTAGCTCAGTCAGTTAAGCATCCAACTTTGGTTCAGGTCATGATGTCACTGTTTGTGATTTTGAGCCCCATATCAGGCTCTGTGCTGACAGCTCAGAGCCTGGAGCCTGGAGCCTGGTTCAGATTCTGTGTTTCCCTCTCTCTCTGCCTCACCCCTGCTTCTGCTCTGTCTCTCAAAAATGAATAAACTTAAAAAAAAAAATACGTCACGGCCAAGAAGATTAAAAAGAAGATACCCCAACATGATAGGTGCCTCCAGCAGAGTCTTAGGAAGTAAGGATATTGAACTCCCATCATGAGAGCATTTCTGTGGTTCTTCATTGGCCCAAGGCTTTTCCTGCAGACCATCATTTCCCCTCAAGACACCTGAAAGCTCAAGGTCAACGGCATCCTAGTTCCATTGTGCCTACATTCTAGAGTTCCATTACCTTTGGTCACCGGATTTAGGAACCCACATATAATGAAGGTCAGCATCAGGAGATTCATGGCTTCTGGCAGAGAGGGAGCTCTGTGTCCTGAGGAATCCAGAGCCCTTTGCCCGGCTAGGACTCTAAATAGTCACCTTTACTTGCCTATCATGGGTGGTGAACCAGAAATGGGGAGAATGCTATGCCATCCAGAACACCAGACCATTAACTTGCACCACTGAGTGTGCATGACAAAATCATGCTCTGTTCTAGAACCTATTAAAGGAAACTGAGGCCTTGTGAAATGAGTTATAATCCTGAGGAAATATAGGGTCTGATGGAAGAAACAACTCCCAAAGGAAGTTGTTCTCCTTAACCCTAGATGGGGCCAATTACTTCTCTCTCTCTCTATAGCACCATATGTATACACCAATAGTAGCAGAATGCTACATCAAGATTCCACTTATTTCAGACCAATACTTATGACTTCCACTGGAGTATCCTCCTCTCCATCTGAACGACTGCCAAATCCATCTTATATTAATTTTTGTATGTTAGGAAGTTTAGTTTGAGATAGATTTTTTTACTGTGCATATTCAATTTTTGCAGTAACGATTTATTAAAAGTACTATCCTTCCTCCATTGAATTGCTTTGGCACCTTTGTCAAAAGTTATTTGGCCATACTTGGTTCTCTGTTATGTTCCATTGGTCATATGCTCATTCCTCTGCCAAAACAACATACTCTTGAGTACTGTAGCTGTATAATACGTCCTGTGATAGTGTACTGATTCTTCTTGCTTTATTCTTATTTAAAAAAAATTTTTTTAGCTCTACCAGTTCTTTTGCCTTTCAATAAAAATCTTACCATATGTTTGCACATATAGGAGGATTAGGAGAAACTTAATGGAGGACTGTGGGGGAGAAGAAGGGGAGAAAATAGTCGGGGAGAGGGAGGGAGGCAAACCATGAACAAATCTTAGAATAGTCTTATGTATATCTACAAAAGATCTTCCTGGGATTATGATAGCAATTGAGTTATACCTGTGTATTAGTCTGGGGAGAAGTGACTTCTTTGTTACCTAGAGTCTTCTAGTCCATGAACATGTATGCCTATGCTACTTCATTTAAGTGTTTTTAAAATTTCTTTCTTTTTTCTTTCTTTTTAATTTTAATTTTAATTCCAGTATAGTTAACATACAGTGTTATGCTAGTATCAGGTGTGCAATATAGTGATTCAACCATCCTGTACATTCCTCAGTGCTCATCAAGATAAAAGCACTCTTAATTCCCGTCACCTCTTTCACCCATTCCCCATCCACTTCCCTTCTGGCATCCAATAGTTTGTTCTCTAAAGTTATGAGTCCGTAGGGTGCCTGGGTGGTTCAGTCAGTTAAGCGTCCAACTTTGGCTCAGGCCACGATCTCACAGTTCATGAGTTCAAGCCCCACATCAGGCTCTGTGATGACAGCTCAGAGTCTGGAGCCTGTTTTGGCTTCTGTGTCTCCCTCTCTCCCCTGCTCACACTGCCTCTCTCTCTCTCTCTCTCTCTCTCAGAAATAAATAAAAACATTTAAAAAAATAAAGTTACGAGTCCATTTCTGGTTTGTCTCTTTTTTCTTTGTCCCTTTGTTTTATTTCTTAAATTCTGCATAGGAGTGAAATCATATGGTATTTGTCTTTCTTTAACTGGCTTATTTCACTTAGCATTTATTTCTTTCATCAGCGTTTTGTAGTTTCTAGAATACAAGATTTGAAATATTGTTCAGTCTACACCTAAGTATCAATACTGTTAATTTCAACATTCACGTAAGTATAATTTGATACTTTTAATGTCAACATTCACATACCCTTACTAGTATTCAGCAATACAATTCATTTTTATGTGTTGATTTTGCATACTAGACCTTGGTCAACTCAGTTATTAGTTTTAGGAGGGTTTTGTGTGTGTGTGTGGATTCCTTGCCTTTTCTATGTAAACTATCATGTCAGCTGCACATAGGGATAGTTTTCTCTTTTCCTTTTCAAATGTTATCTTTTATTTCTTTTTCTTGTCTTATCACATTGAGTAGAATTTTCAGAATACATTAAATAAGAGTGGCGAGGGTGAATATCCTTGCATTTCTGCAATTTTAGAGATATTCATTCTTTTACCATTAAGTATAACATTAGCTGTAGGTATTTTGTAGATTTTTTCTTTTTTTATCAAGTTAAGAAAGTTTCCCTACGGGGCGCCTGGGTGGCTTAGTCGGTTAAGTGTCCTACTTTCGTTTAGGTCATGATCTCGTGGTACATGGGTTCAAGCCCCGCGTCGGGCTCTGTGCTGACTGCCAGCTCGGAGCCTGGAGCCTCTCCAGTCTGTGACTCCCTCTCTCTCTGACCCTCCTCTGCTCATGCTGTCTCTCTCTCCTAGAAATAAATTAAAAATTTGAAAAAAAAAGAAAGTTTCCCTACATTCTTAGTGTTTATTTTTAATGTTTATTTATTTATTTTGAGAGAGAGCACATGTATATGGGCATGAGTCGGGGGAGGGGCTGAGAGAGACAGAGAGAGAGAGAGAGAGAAAGAGTGAGAGAGACTCCCAAGCAGGTTCCACACTATCAGCACAAAGCCTGATGTGGGGCTTGACCTCACAAACCATGAGATCATGACCTAAGCCAAATTCAAGAGTCGGATGTTCAACTGACTGAGCCAACCAGGCATCCCCATTCTTAGTTTTTATCATTTATATATCAGTTGATGGGATCATTTGTTTTTTGTTTTTTGTTTTTTTTTTCTATTAGCCTGTTGATTTGTTAGGTGAGATTCATGATTTTCAAATATTTAACCACTTTTCATTCTGCATCAAATCCCACCTAGTCATTACTTTAATTCTTTTTATATATTGTCCAATTCCATCTGCCAATATTTTTTTAAGCTTTTTTTTTTTGAGAGAGAGATAAAGAGAGGGCACAAGTGAGTGAGGAGCAGAGAGATAGAAAATCCCACTGGAGGCAGAGAGAGAGGGAGGGAGAAAGACAGAGGGAGAGAGAGTAAGAGAGAGAAATGGGGCTCACTCAAAGTGGGGCTCGTGTTTTACCCAAAGCAGGGCTCATGCTCACCTGCAGCAGGGCTGGAGCTCACCCAGTGCAGGGCTTGAGCTCATCCAAGGCGGGGCTAGAGCTCACCGGAAGCAGGGCTCAGTTCCCAATGAGGGACTTGAACTCACAAACCGTGAGATCATGACCTGAGCCGAAGTCAGATGCTTAATGACTGAGCCACCGAGGTGCCTCTGCCAATATATTTTTTTAACTGAAATAATTGTAGACTCACATGTACTTGTAGGAAGTAATTTAGAGCGATCCGGTGTGTCCTTTATCTCCTGTCCGCCAGTGGCCATGCCTTGGCCATGCCTACAGTAAACCTGTAGTACTATCTCAACAACGAGGGTGTTGACCTTGATGNGAGGTGCCCCTGCCAATATATTTTTTTAACTGAAATAATTGTAGACTCACATGTACTTGTAGGAAGTAATTTAGAGCGATCCGGTGTGTCCTTTATCTCCTGTCCGCCAGTGGCCATGCCTTGGCCATGCCTACAGTAAACCTGTAGTACTATCTCAACAACGAGGGTGTTGACCTTGATGCATCCCACCAATCTCATTCTGATGCCCCAGTTTTACTTGTAATCATTTGTGTGTACATGTGTGTGTTGTGATGGTATGCGTGTTTGCAGTTCCATGCAGTTTTATCACACGTAGGTTTGTGTGTCTTCCACAACACTCAAGATACAGAACACTTCCATCATCATCAGGGTCCTGCCTTTCATGCACTTTTGGCCTTGCCAAAAGTCAGCTGAGCAAATTTGTACGTTCTATTTCTAGGTTCTGTAATTTGTTCCACTGATCCCTCCACTAATACGGCACAGCTGTACCTAAGCCTTGATATCGGATGGAATGATACCTCCTACTTTATACTCTGTCAGGATGGCTTTAATTACTCTAGGGCTGATGTTCTTGTGGGTCAATTTTGTAATAAACTTGTCTATGTCTACAAAAATCTTGTAGATTAGATAAGAATTTCACTAAACCTTTAGATCAATGTTAAGTCTTCTAATCCGTGAACACAGTATGACTCATTGCATAATTAGGTTTGTTTTGCTTCCATTAGAATTTTGTAATTTTCAGCATCCTAAACTTGTTTTTCTTAAATTTTGTAAATGTCTTATTTATTTCTGAGAGAGACAAAGACAGAGTGTCAGCGGGGGAGGGGCAGAGAGAGAGGGAGACACAGAATCCGAAGCACGCTCCAGGCTCTGAGCTGTCAGCACAGAGCCTGACATCGGGCTCAAACTCAGGAACTGTGAGATCATGACCTGAGCCAAAGTCAGACGCCTAACCAACTGAGCCACCCAGGCGCCCCTAAACTTGCTCTGTTAAATGTATACCTAAGTATTTCATTTATTTGGGCGTGACTAAAATTACTACTGCTTTTAAAGTCCAGGTTCTGTAAGATTATTGCTAATTTATAGAAATGTAATTTACTTCTGAATAATTTTTTAAGCAAACAAACATTTATTTGGGCCATTAGAATTGTAATTCAGTAGACACAGATTCAGGTAGAAACCTGAATTCTTTTGTGTCTCGTGTTTTATTCTGCAACCCAGCTGAATTCACTGGTCGATTCTTGTGGATTTCTTAAATAGATTTTTGGGGGGATTTTCACCTAGATAATCATGTCTTCTGAAAATAGGCAGCTCTTTTTTCCTTTTAAATCTATATGTCTATTATTTCTTCCTTTATTGTAATGATTACAACTTTTAGTAATGTTGATGTGAAAGCATTTAGTCTTTGATAACTAAATATTAGGGATTTATTTTATAGATGTTCTTTATCAAATTGAGGTACTTCCCTTCTCCTCCTCTCCTGCAAAGGATTTTTATCATGAATTGGTGTTTTGTAAAATGCTTTCTCTCCAACAAGCAATATACTCATATTATTTTCTATAATTTCCTTATTGATGTGGTTACGTTGATTGATTTTTTTTCTTTTATATTAAAGCAGTCTTGCAAGGAGAATAGATTCTCCTTGGTCCTGGTGTATAATTTTTTATACATTTCTGGGTTCTATTTGCTGATATTTTACTGAGGTATTTGCATGTAAGTTCATAAGAGCATTTGGTCTGTGGCTTTCATATTTATTTATTTATTTATTATTTTTTTAATGTTTTATTTATTTCTGAGAGAGAGAGAGAGAGAGAGAGACAGCCAGCATGAGCAGGAGAGAGAGAGAGAGAGAGAGAGAGACAGCCAGCATGAGCAGGGGAGGGTCAGAGAGAGAGACACACACACACAGAATCTGAAACAGGCTCCAGACTCTGGCTGGCTGTCAGCACAGAGCCCCAAATGGGGCTCGAACCCATGAAGTGTGAGATTGTGACCTGAGCTGAAGTCAGATGCTTAACCGACTGAGCCACCCAGGCACCCCTGTGGTTTTCATATTTAATAATGTCTCTAGTTTTAGTCGTAGGGTAATGCTGATATCATAAAGTGAGTTAGGAAGCACTCCCTCCTCTTCCACTTCCTGGAGGACATCAAATCTTTGTACATACAGGTATCCCTCCCTATTTGAAAGTCTGGGTTACACCGCTTCACTTTTATGAAAGACCTACATTAATACCTGTTTTTGCTCACTGAAAGACATCTGAAGAGGATTTTTGCTTTTACAAAATGCGAAAAGCAAAAATAGTGATCAGTTCAGTTTGTTTTGCTTCAAGCCATTATAGAGGCAGCTCACACCTAGAGCAGCCAGGATAGCCCGTCCCAGCTCCATCCCTGGGAACTACACTCAGCATCTCAGCATCAAGATGCCATGGCTTTGAACTATGTCTCTGAGCATCTGTGCTTAGTCTGGATTTTGTGTATCCCTTAGCAGGCTGTGTCCCGAGATACCAGAAAGACTACAAAAGGTTATTTTTTGATCCGGAAACACTCAACAAATTCTCCATATGAATTCATGGTAATTGCATCTTTGCTTTAGGCCACTGTGGCTTACAAAACTTTTCATAGAAATGTTCACTCTCAGATAGTGGGGAAAACCAATATTGAGTTGAATTCTCCAGCAAAACCATTTTGGCCTGGAGATTACTGTTTGAAAACTTTTAAATTAGAAATTCAATTTCTTTAATGGTTACAGAACTATTCAGGTTGTCTATTTCATTGAGGTTGACTTTAAATTGTTTTCGGTTTTTGAAGAATTGACCTATTTCTTCTAAGTTGTAAAATTTAAAAAAAAATTTTAACGTTTTTTGTTTTTGAGAGACAGAGAGAGACACAGAGCGAGTGGGGGAAGGACAGAGAGAGAGAGACAACAGAATTCAAAGCAGCCTCCAGGCTCTTAGCTGTCAGCACAGAACCCGACATGGGGCTCGAACTTAGAAACTGTGAGATCATGACCTGAGCCGAAGTCGGATGTTTAACCAACTGAGCCACCCAGGCACCTCTAAATTGTAAAATTTTTGAAAGTAAAATTTCTTGTGGCTTTCTCTTATTTTTATTATTATTGTTTTTTGTTTTAGAGAGAGAGAGAGCACACGTGCTCATGCAAGATACAGAGGGGCAGAGGCAGGGGGAGAGAAAGAATCTCAAGCAGGCTCCACACCCATCGGTGGGGGCGGGGGGAGGGGTCATTCTGGGGCTCGATCTCATGATTGTGAGATCATGACCTGAGCTGAAATCAAGAGTCAGAAGGTCAACTGACTGAGCCACCCAGGCATTCCTCTCTTATCTTTATTAATGGCTGTAGGATCTTAAAGATATTAATGTTTCATCGTGGATATTGATGGTTTCTGAATTGCTTCCTCTTTGTCAATTTTGAAATTTGACTTTGCAATTTTATGGTATTTGAAAAAAATTTTTTTCTCCTGAGAGAGAGAGAGACAGCGTGAGCAGGGGAGGGTCAGAGAGAGAGGGAGATACAGAATCTGAAACAGGCTCCAGGCTCTAAGCTGGCTGTGAGCACAGAGCCCGATGCGGGGCTCGAACCCACAAACTGTGGGATCGTGACCTGAGCCAAAGTCAGATGCTTAACCGACCGAACCACCCAGGCGCCCCTTACAGAATTTTTTTTTTTGAGCATCAGCTTTCTGTTTCTTTCTTTTTTCTATTGTTTTTTTTTGTTTGTTTTCAATTTTATTTTTCTCCTTCTGTTGCCCTTATTATTTCCTTTCTTCTGCTTGCTTGTTTTCAGTTTATTTTGCTCTTCTTTTTCTAGTTTTGAGATAGAATCTCAGAAAATGGAGATCTTTCTTTTCTTTTAAAATAATTTTTTTAATGTTTTATTTATTTCTGAGAGAGAGAGAGAGACAGCATGAGCAGGGGAGGGTCAGAGAGAGAGGGAGACTCAGAATCCGAAACAGGCTCCAGGCTCTGAGCTAGCTGCCAGCACAGAGTCCGATGCAGGGCTCAAGCCCATGAACAGTGAGATCATGACCTGAGCTGAAGTCAGACACCCAACCGACTGAGCCACCCAGGGGCCCCTCTTTTCTTTTTTAATTAAAATTTTTTTTTTCTAATTTTTATTTTAAGTAGCCTCCACAACCAGCGTGGGGCTTGAACTCACAACCCTGAGGTCAAGAATCACATGCTCTACTGACTGAGCCAGCCAGGCACCCTTCTTTTCAACTATAAGCATTTGGTGATAAAAGCTTCCTTCTAAGTATCACTTTAGTTGCAACCCACATTTTTTGCTACGACCTGCTAATTAGGAAGAAACGTGAAACACAGTAACATGCAAAATGGTGTTATACATTATAGAGTTTTATTCTTCTCATATGATACAATATTAAGGAACGCTATAAGAGCTTCACACGACATCAGGCACAAGGCAACATCTTCCCTTCTTTTCACACACTCCTAGCAGGTGCTTTTGGCCCGTGGTTGTAAGACGGCTGCATCGCCTCCAGCAATATGACCGCGTTTCAAGCAGAAGTGGCAGGACCAAAGCTAATGGGCACAGGCCACTTGAAGCCTTGCCCCATCCCCTTGACGTATCTTCCAAGATAGCCCGCCAGAAATATTCTGCTCAGCGTCACCGGCCATCATCGCATCACATTTCACCGCGCTGTGCTGGCCAAATTCGGGAAAGTTGTTCACAGGGGCGTGCCGCGGCCCCTAGACTACCATCCAGACGCACCAGGTCGTGAGAAGGAGCGAAGCAGCGGAAATGCCCAGAGCAGCTCACGCCTCAGCAGCTCTCACTGGGCACGAGGAGTTCTCCAAGAATGACGGCATCCCCGCGGGGCCAAACTAATGATCCCCTTCTTGGAACATCAAGATCTACTCGTGCGGGCAGCCTGCAGGCGCCCCCGTCCCCCACCCCCAAGCTCCGTGGAGCATCACGCAGGGTCAGGGGATGAACTGCACGCTCAGACCACCACCCGTGAGCCGAGCGGGCTGGAGTCGTGGCAGATACGGGAGCCGCGTGGACAGGTGATCCAGCACCACTACTGGGGAGTTCAGGAAGCTGAGGCATTTGGGCAACTGATACCCATCTGCAGCCTCTGGAACACACAGGGGCTTCTGGGACAGCCTGGCATCTCAGGACGCAGTATGTAGCCAGGCAGCACTCTTAGTGTCGGTGACAAAGTATTCAGGGTCAGAGTTCTATTATGCGAGTGACCTTCTGCCCTGCTCACTGCTTTGGCCCCGGTCACCACCTAGGTTCCTTTTTGTCTGCTCTTGATTTAGCAAATAATTCACAATGATAGGCTCCCTAGCTTCCAAATCAGAGAGTGATTACCTTGACTTACATGCAAAGATACTTTATGAAAAATGTAAAAAAAATAAATAAAATAATGTCCTAAATAGATCATCTATTTTCCAGAAAACTAATGCTACAGGGTAAAATGATATATTGGACTACTGATATTATTTAATAATGACTATGGTTTGCCTACATTAGTCATCATCTAGTTTCTTTCTTCTGTAGTAAATGGGTGTATCTCATATCTTATCAGTGGAACCTTATTCTTCCTTCTACAATGTGAACTCATTACTTGCTAGACAGGGTACAGGGATGTCATCTTAGAATTTTCATTACTGTGGGACACCTGGGTGTCTCAGTCAGTTGAGCATCCAATTCTTGATCTTCACTCAGGTCATGATTTCACTGTTTGTGGGATGCGGCCTGCCTCGCTCCTCTCCCTCTCTCTGCCCCTCCCCTACTCGTGCTCTTTCTCTCTCTGTTTCAAATAACTAAACTTAAAAAAAAAAAAAAAGAACTTTTATTATTAAACTCCTGAGCTGGCATAAATATTCTTGGGTGCTGCATTTTTCATATTTTAAAAAATTACTCCATCTTTCTGCTTATGTACTTTTTATAAAGAGAATAAAGGAGTAAATTTCAGTGCCATGCATTCCAAAAAATATGTCTTTCTATATTCATAAATACCTTAAATCAAAAGCTAACTGAGGATTGGCTTAACCACATAAAAATTGCTTACAATCACAATTCCTATTGTGTCTTTCAAGTATGGATGGGAACTCTAGGATCATCATACTTTGAGAAAAAGTTGCAATTTGACAGAAAATAAATTGAAACAATCAAGCTCTCACAGTGACTATCTGGCTAGTGCCGATGGTGACACTCTTCAAGTCTTCCTTCCTAAAAAGATCTAGTCTCTAGGGAGAGAGAATTTGACAGAGGGCAATTCCCAGACTTTATCCCAGATGGTAAAAAGGTATTGGGGCACCTGGGTGACTCAGCCAGTTAAGCATCTGATTTGGGCTCAGGTCATGATCTCACAGTTTGCTGGGTTCCATACCTGCATCAGACTCTGTGCTGATGGCTCAGAGCCTGGAGCCTGCTTCCAATTCTGTGTCTCCCTCTCTCTCTGCCCCTCGCCCACTCCTGTTCTCTCCCTTCTTCCCTCTCTCTCTCTCAAAAGTGAATAAACATTTTTAAAAATTTTTAAAAAGAAAGATATCTTGCCCCCTCCAGCCTGCTCTAAACTTCTTATTTCATCTAAGGAAAAAAAAAAAAAAGAGGCAACAGGGAAGATATCTTCAAGGAAATACATTGGGGTTACTGTACTCAAAGAAGGGAGTAACACATAGGGAAACCAGTATAGGCTGGGAAAAGGGACAGAAATTTTGTCTGGGACAAAATCAGAAAAATGTAGATCTTTTTCCTTCTACCACCCTGTACCAATATAACAAAAAAGCTTCAGTATATTAACAGTGGATTTCAGCTGAAAGGGCTGAACACAGGCTCTTGGTATTTCTAAGCAGACTTAGATAGTTTAAAAAGCTATAACAAAACCTCTAGGTCAAGCACTTAAAACAATGTAAAAATAAATTTAAATGACATGCCAAGAGACAGAAAGAAAATGCAACCTTGCAGGGCAGAAGGCCACTCGCATAAAAGAACTCTGACCCTGAATACTTTGTCACCGACACTAAGAGTGCTGCCTGGCCACATACTGCGTCCTGAGATGCCAGGCTGTCCCAGAAGCCCCTGTGTGTTCCAGAGGCTGCAGATGGGTATCAGTTGCCCAAATGCCTCAGCTTCCTGAACTCCCCAGTAGTGGTGCTGGATCACCTGTCCACGCGGCTCCCGTATCTGCCACGACTCCAGCCCGCTCGGCTCACGGGTGGTGGTCTGAGCGTGCAGTTCATCCCCTGACCCTGCGTGATGCTCCACGGAGCTTGGGGGTGGGGGACGGGGGCGCCTGCAGGCTGCCCGCACGAGTAGATCTTGATGTTCCAAGAAGGGGATCATTAGTTTGGCCCCGCGGGGATGCCGTCATTCTTGGAGAACTCCTCGTGCCCAGTGAGAGCTGCTGAGGCGTGAGCTGCTCTGGGCATTTCCGCTGCTTCGCTCCTTCTCACGACCTGGTGCGTCTGGATGGTAGTCTAGGGGCCGCGGCACGCCCCTGTGAACAACTTTCCCGAATTTGGCCAGCACAGCGCGGTGAAATGTGATGCGATGATGGCCGGTGACGCTGAGCAGAATATTTCTGGCGGGCTATCTTGGAAGATACGTCAAGGGGATGGGGCAAGCCTTCAAGTGGCCTGTGCCCATTAGCTTTGGTCCTGCCACTTCTGCTTGAAACGCGGTCATATTGCTGGAGGCGATGCAGCCGTCTTACAACCGCGGGCCAAAAGCACCTGCTAGGAGTGTGTGGCCCAAATCTCAAGTATTCAAAAACACTTTATCAGTCAGGATATTTTAAATGCTCAAGGACCCATTCTAGTGACTCCGGAAATGTAGACTTGGGAAATGTAGACTCCTTTACTGCATAGTCCACACCCATGGCCCTTGGCTGAAGCTCTCTTACTGCAAAGTGATCCGATATATCTGAGCATCTACATTTAGTGTAGCATTTATATAATAAAGTTAGCAATAAAAATTTGTAGGTATATACCTAACGTTTGAAGGTGGCAGTATGGAGTAAGGGAAAGACTTAAAGAAATGACTCATGTACCCTATAAAGCCATTATGTACATTTGTATATTTTCATACCAATTTGATTAGTTGTTCTACCACTTTTACCTTCTAAATATATGCAGAGCTATTTAGTATAGAAAATAGTTGATGAATGGAGGGAGCCAAGAATGACTATCTCTTTTATGATCGCCACAAAATGAATAAAATACTCAAAGAGATGAAAGACCTACACACTGAAAACTCTAAAGCATTGATGAAAGAAATTGAAGAAGACAGCAATAAATGGAAAGATATCCTGTGTTCACAAACAGAAGATAATACTGTTAAATACTGTGCAGCCACAGTGGAAAACAGTATGGAAATTTCTCCAAAACATGAAAAACAGCCCTCTCGTGTGGTCCAGGACTCCCACTGCTGGATATGTAGCTGGATGAAATGAAATCACTCTCTTGAAGAGATATTTGCACTCCCCTGTTCTTCACAGCATTTAGCACTCTGGACAAGGTATGGAAATAACCCAAATGTCTGTTGGTAGTAGAATGGATACAGAAAGTGTGTATATATAAAGTGGAATAATAATCAGACTTTGCTTCATGAATTTGCGCGTCATCCTCGTGCAGAGGCTGTGTTAATCTCAGTATCATTCTAGTATGTGTGCTGCTGAATCGAGCCCGATAATCAGTCTTTTAAAAGGAAGGAAATTCTGCCATTTTTTGGACAATATGCATGAACCCATAAGACGTTATGCTAAGGTAAATAAGCCAGATGAAAAAAAGAAAAATACCGCAACATCTTATTTACCTGTGGACTCTCAGTAGTCAGACCCATGGAAGCAGAGAAGACAGTGATTGCCAGGGGCTGTGTGGAGGGGGAAGTGGAGTGATGGCTTCAGGAGGTACAAAATTTCAATTATGCAAGTTGAAGAAATCTTGAAGATCTGTTGTACAACAACGTGACTGTAGTTAGCACTGTTGTTTAACATACTTCAAATTCACCAATGGAGTAGATCTTAAACGTTTCCACCACAAAAAAAGATCAAAAGAGAAAACAGTAACTATGTGTGATGATGAATGAGAAAAAAATGAGAAGGATTAAAAGAAATCATAGGCTGAAAGATGTTATTTGCCAACTGCATATCCCACGAAGAACTTGAATAGAGTGCATACACAACTCTCCAAATTCCATTAACTAAACATATTCCATTATCTCTGAGTAAACACCCAGAAGTGGTATTGCTGGATCATAGGGTGGTTCTATTTGTAATTTTCTGAGGAGCCTCCATGCTGTTTTCCACAGTGGCTTCACCAGTTTGCATTCCCACTGACAGTGTGCAAGGGTTCCTTTGTCTCCACACCCTCACCAGCACTTGTTTCTTGTCTTTTTGACTTTAGTTGTTCTGACAGGTGTGAGGTGATATCTCATTGTGGTTTTGATTTGCATTTTCCTGCTGATGAGTGATGCTGAGCATGTTTTCATGTGTCTGTTGGGCATTTGTATGTCTTCTTTGGAAAAATGTCTCCTTGGGTCCTCTTCCCATTTTTAATTGGATTATTCTTTGTGTGTGTGTGTGTGTGTGTGTGTGTGTGTGTGTGTGTGTGTGTGTTGAGTTGTATAAGTTCTTAATATATTTTGGATATTAACCCAATTTGAAAAGGTATATGTGGGGCGCCTGGGTGGCTTAGTCGGTTAAGCGTCAGACTTTCACTTAGGTCATGATCTCGCGGTTCGTGGGTTCGGGACCCGCGTCGGGCTCTGTGCTGACTGCCAGCTCAGAGCCTGGAGCCTGTTTCAGTCTGTGACTCCCTCTCTCTCTGGCCCTCCCCTGCTCACGCTGTCTCTCTCTCTCTCTCCTAGAAATAAATAAAACATTAAAAAAAAAAAAAAGAAAGTCAATTGACCTTTCTGAGCTTCAGTCTATTCCATAGAATGGTCTTTATCAATTTCCTAGCCCAAACTTTAGTCATTTGTATATCTTCTTACAAACTTAACAATCTGCCATATTATCTATAGGCTGTAGTAGTATACATTTGTTGTCTCCCACCCCCATCAGAATGGCAAGAATTTGCTTTCTTCCCCTCTCAGACCCAGTGCCTAGAGCTGTGTCTAGTATAGAGATTCACACCAGCCAGTTCACCAGTTCTCCCCTCAGGATCTGAAAGAAGTGGTCAGGCAGACTCCATATGTAGCATTTAGACACAGGAACCACCCCATCTCCCAGACAGTCCAACCAGTTTCAGAGGGTTCAAGTCATCAGAGGTCTGTCCAATTAGTTAAAACCTGCCCTGCTGCTGTTTCCAGCCAAGACTTCTGGTTCTGGCCTCTAGGCCTGCATAGAACACGTCTTTCAGAAGATAGTGACCCTACCTCTCATCCACCCATCACTGCTTTTCAGGTTAAGAGATCTCTCCTTCCATCGTTACTCACCCATAATCCCCAGGGATGATAGAAAGACCATGTGCTCTTGAAACAAGGAAGCCAAACCTGAATCCAGACCTCACTCCTAAGCACTGTGTAACCCTGGGCAAATTCCATTTGCCTATCAGGGATCCTGTGGGGATTGTAGGGGATCATGTATGGAAAGTGCTTACCATAGCTACTGAAAGACAGTAAGACTTCAGTGGATGGCTTCACGCCCACTGCTTTTCCTGGAGAAGGGACTACTTGGATATCAAGGGCAAAACAGATCTCCTGACATCCACCAGGCTGTCCCTAATACTGCCAACTGTAAGAAGAAGAGAGTAGACTAGAAGAGCCCTGGGTCCATCAAAAGGTGTAAAATGTCCATAAGACAGACTAAGGACTCCAAAAAGAAAACCTAGTGGACTCACACACTTCCTGATGGAACCCAAGGAGTCTCCCCTTTATACCTTCTTTGTTGGAGAATCTGGGGTGGGGGGAGTATTTTTGCTGTATTCTTTGAGGTTGGAGTCTAAGAAAGTCACATAAACAGCCAATATTAAAGATGTGGAGTAGGAAATAAGGAGTAAAGACGTAGTTAAAGAGTTGGATGATGGGCTGGGTTAGGAGGGTCTTAGTCTGGTTTTGTTTTGTTTTGTTTTGTTTTGTTTTGTTTTTGCTCCCAGCGTGACCCTAGACAACCCTCTTCCACTCTCTGCAACTGCATTTTCATAGCTGAGAAATGCCAGTTCTTAAATCTATCAGGAGATGAGTGGATACCAACATGTATTCATTAATTCACTGTTTTCAACAAATGTGCATTGCACACTCTGGATATACAGAAATTATAGCAGGTCCCTACCTTCAGGGGCTCACTGTCAATAGTTGCCCTTGACCATGTCTGTCTGATAGGGCAGATGAACTAGAAAAATCCTTAGTCCCAACTCAACATGAAACACCTTATGGCAGAAAGAAGGAAGCAGAAAAGCTGTGAGAACATAAGGGAGGGGGATAAGCTACCCAAGGAGAAGAGCAGGAAAGGCTCCACAGTGTCACAGACTCGTGAGCAACTTGTAGACCCTCGGCTAATTAATGCCTTCCACCTGCCCAGACGATGTCTCGAGAAGGACTCTGAACATTGGATCATCAGTTTATGTTGCTGACCCACAAGCTGATGGGTGGTGGAGCACTCTGCCCTTGTCTGATTTGTTGTCCATGACCCAGCCTTACCCAAGACAATAAAATCAGAGTGAAGACCGACCTTCCCTGGCACATCACTTATGCTGCTGGGTTGTTCCTCACCCCTCTCAGGATACATTACACTCTTGTTCCTGGCCTTACCTGTCCTTGTGATGGGAGTTTCAGAGGGAGAGAGGAGGAAGAAGAATAAATAATAATGGTCACAAACTTCTTAAATTTTATTAAAACAATGAGGACACCATGAATGTACATATTAAACAAGTTCAGTAAATTCCAAGTAGGATAAATTCACACCTAAACAAGTCATCATCATCATAATCAAACTGTTGAAGGAAAAAAAAAAAAACCAACAAAGAAAATCTTGAAAGAAGGGAAAGAAAAACCACTCATTACATACATGGGAACCACAAGAAGTTTAACAGCTGAATTTTAAAGTTTATTTAATTATTTATTTTTGAGACAGAACGTGAGTGGGGAGAGGGGCAAAGAGAGAGGAGAGAGGATCCCAAGCAGGCTTGGCACTAGTGCAGGGCTCAATCTCACAAACCATGAGACCAAGACCTGAGCCGAAATCAAGTGTCAGATGCTCAACTGACAGAGCCACCCAGGCATCCAACAGCTAAGTTGTTGCCAGGAGCCGCACCGGCCTCTCTGGATGGCAGTCACAGCAAGGAAGTGGCAACGTTTGCAGCTCCTGCCATGAGAAATGAAAACTGGTATCTCCTTCTGCTACTATTGGCTCATGTTGGATATAAGCCTACTGGTATTGACCAGGCCTCACAATATTCCATATCAGACCCATATTCTGAATACAGATACCTCATAAGGAAAAGCATATTCCTGCCTTTACAAAAGAGATTTTAGATGAAAGCTCTATGGGCGATTGTCAAAAGGCTTTTCCTATGGGCCTTGCAGATCCGAAACTTAGGGGGTTAAGAACACAAGAATTACAATTGAGTCTGGCCCTGAAACCGAGGGCCTATTTTGGGGTTAAGAGCAAAACATAGTTACCGCATATATCTTTGCTAATTGGTGAAACATAACAGTCCCTTCCTCAAGGCCTACTTTCCACAAACACCCTCCCTTACACTGGCAGCTGGGATGAGGATAGATAACAGTAGCTAAAACATAACCCAGGGGCAAAAGACTGATCCATTCATGGCCCCCATGTTAGTCTCCACAAACAAACCAATTCAGAAACATTCATCCTCTTGAGAGCCAGACAAAATACTCCTAACTTATCTATATACAATTTGACCTATATGTTATCCTATTTTTCACTAAGAACATTCTGTTATTTCCTTGGTCGGAATAATTCTACTATTGTTATCACAAAAGGCCTCCCATTGTAAGAGATTCCTTTCTCTGACTTCATCTTGTTTCTGAACCTTTAAATGAAGATACAAAAACCGACAGGACAGAGATGCCTGCCTGGTGATCAGAAAGAAATCTCCGGGGCTCTCTCACTCTCTTTCTCTTTCGCCGACACCGTCCATCCTTCAGGGACCCCTGGACCTGCCGGAGCCGGCTCCGGCCTCCAGCAGAGTGGCGCCCGAACAAGGTCTTTTAAAAATATGTAATAAAAAAGGGGGATAGGGAGGAGCTGCAAACATTGCCACTTCCTTGCTGTGATTGCCATCCAGAGAGGCCGGTGCGGCTTCCGGCAAGTTGTGATCAGAAATAATGAAGGCCAGAAGGCAGTAGGATGACATATTCAATATGCTGGGGGGAAAAAACTGGTCAACCAAAAATCTACGTTAGGCAAAACTATTCTTCACAACCAATAAACAAATAAATACTAATAGAATACAAGAGGCAACATAATGTTGGAAAAGAATAAAGAGGAATTACACCTACAATTTCAAAATATGCTTACTAAAAATAAAGATTACTCAAGAGATTTTAGTATAGGCATAGGACAGACCTATAATTAATAGAACAAGATTGGTAGTCCCGGAATAAACACTGACATTTATGGTCAATGGATTTTTATAAAAGACAAAAGGAAAGACAATTAAACAGAACAGCATGGTCTTTTCAACTAATGGAGTTGGTACAGTTGGTTATCCATATGCAAAGAAATGAATTTAGATCACTGCTCCACACCATACTGAAAAGTAAGCACAAAACAAGTCATAGACCTAAGTATAAAAATTTTTGTACTTTAAAAGACATCATCCAGGGGCACCTGGGTGGCTCAGTCGGTTAAGTGTCTGACTTTGGCTCAGGCCATGATCTCGCGGTTCTGTGGGCTTGAGCCCCGTGTCGGGTGCTGTGCTCACAGCTAGCTCAGAGCCTGGAGCCTGTTTCAGATTCTGTATCTCCCTCTCTCTCTGCCCCTCTTCTGCACACGTTGTCTCTCTCTCTCAGAAATAAATAAAACATTTAAAAAAAAAAAGACATCATCCAGAAAAGGAAAACACAAGCCACTGACTGGGGTAAATATTTTCCAGTTATATTTCTGATAAAAGACTTTATCCAGAATTGGAAAAGAACACATAACTCAATAGTAAGAAGACAACCCAAACTTCCTTTCAAATATAGGGAAATATTTGAAAAGACATTTCACCATAGAAGATGAGAGAATGGCAAATAGGTCCATAAAAAGATGTCATTGTTCATTTGGAAAATTAAAATCACAAAATGTACACACAATAATGACTATATCTGAAAAGAGAGATGTTAACAAATATTAGTGAGGCTATGAGAAGTAGGAACTTTTATAGGTTCTTTTGGGAATATAAAATGGTGCAGCTGCTGGAGATATTTGCACACCCATGTTCATAGCAGCATTATTCCCAATAGCAAAAAATAGTGAACGAAACCCAAGTGTCCACTGACAGACAAATGGATAAGTAAAATGTGGTATATACATACCATGGCATATTATTCGGCCTTAAAAAAGAAGGAAATTGGGGCGCCTGGGTGGCTTAGCTGGTTAAGCGTCGGACTTTTGCTTAGGTCATGATCTCATGGTTCGTGGGTTCGAGCCCCGCGTCGGGCTCTGTGCTGACTGCCAGCTCAGAGCCTGGAGCCTGTTTCAGTCTGTGACTCCCTCTCTCTCTGACCCTCCCCTGCTCACGCTGTCTCTCTCTCTGTCTCTCTCCTAGAAATAAATTAAAACATTTAAAAAAAAAAAAAGGAAGGAAATTCTGCAGTGTGCCACAACATGGATGAATCTTAAAATCATAAAGAAAGGAAGTGTAAATGGCAGTTGCCAGGGGCTGAAGGGAGGGAGAATGGGGAAGTTCTGAATTACCGAACTGTACACTAAAAAATGGCTTATGGTGGTAAATTTTGTTGTGGATATTTTAGCACAATTTTTTAAATCTTTAATGTAAAAAGTAAGCAAAAAATAAAAATAAATCACATTATTATCTCAAGAGATCCCAAAAAGCAGTTGACAAAATTTATATCATTTCACAATAAAGCTCTCAACAAACTAGGAATAAAAGCTTTAATTATCTCAATAGAATAAAGGTCATAAGTGAAAAGCCCACAGTTAACATCGTATCCACCCTGAAAAACCAAAAGCTTTATCTCTAAGAGCAAGAACAAAGAAAGGATACCAGCCCTCAACACTTCAACATATTTCTGGAATTCCCAACTGCAGAAATCAGACAGGAAAAGAAAATAAAAAGCATTTAAACCAAGAAGGAAGACGTAAAATTATTTCTCTTTGCAGATGTGGCCTCATGCAGAAGACTCCACACACATAAAACTTAGAACTGTAAATGAATTCAGCAAAAGTTGCAGGATACAGAATCAACACACACAATTCGGTTATGTTTCTATACATTAACAATGAACTATCTGAGAAAGGAAGGAAGAAAAACTGATCTTTGACCTGAGTGCTGAAAATACACCATGAGGAAAGAACAGTCTCTTCAATAGATGGTATTAGAATAACTGGATATCTACATGCAGAAGAATTAAGTTGGACTCCTTTCTTAGACCAGAGACAAAAATTAAAATAGGGGCGCCTGGGTGGCTCAGTCGGTTAAGCGTCCGACTTCAGCTCAGGTCATGATCTCACGGTTCGTGGGTTCGAGCCCCGCATTGGGCTCTGTGCTGACAGCTAGCTCAGAGCCTGGAGCCTGCTTCAGATTCTGTGTCTCCCTCTCTCTCTGACCCTCCCCTGCTCATGCTGTCTCTCTCTCTCAAAAATAAATAAAATATTTAAAAAATTTAACTTAAAATAATGACTTCAATGTAAGACTTCAAACTGTAAAACTCCTGAAAGAAAACATGGTGGGAAACTTCATGGCATTGGTCTTAGCAATTGTTCTTTGGATTTGACACCAAAACCACAGGCAAACAGAAGCAAAAATAAAAAAGTGGCGGCACATCATGGTATGTCATGAAAGAATTTAGAAGCCCGACTGTGAAGTCACTTCTCTCCACATTCCACCAATCAGAATTAGGCATATTGCTCTACCTAACTGCAAGCAACTGGGATATTGTCTTCTAGGTATCCGGAAGACCGAATGGGACTGCTGCATGATAGTATGTGTCATGGGCATACGTCCTCTGCTGCCATCCTATCATGTCACTCTGACCCTGATCAAGATCTCTGGAGGCTCCAACCACATCTCATAACCAGCTACCTGTAATTCAAAGTAAGAATAGTCATCTAAAGTGAGGTGCAAGGAAGTACAACAAAGTCCCAATAATGTCCATCATGAAATTTTATACCATTTTGAATGTCAAAAGATGACATTGTTCCTCCAAAAAATAATATGTTTTCATTTTTTTCATTCTTGTTGCCCCTGCTCATGCCCTAAGTACAGATTCATAATGCCTGTTGGCTATTCCAGCACTGTTTTCTCCATTGTTCTTTTTCTCTGTCCACAAATATTAGGGAAGCACTTGATAGGACAACAGATAGCTAGGATTAGCATCTTCCTATTCCCCGATGGAAATGTGTAGCTAGGATCAGGATCTCAAACCCTTATTTTCCAATGAGCTGTTGCAAGGTCAATGTATCAGCTAACTTCTCCTGAATAAAAAAGCACCATGAAACCTAGAGGCTTGAATAAGTTATTTTGTTTAGCTCAGGATTCTCTGCATTGACTTGGCAGTTCTTCTGGTCTGGACAAGCTTGAGTGATCTCTGCTGGGCTTTAGCATGTATTTGTGCTCAGCTGGTGACTGAATGGTTGGATGATCTAGGGTAACATTACTCACATATCTGACATTTGATTGGCTGTCATCTAGGGCACCTTAGTTTTCCACTACATAGCTTTTCAACTTGGTTTGAATTCATCTATTGAGCAAACTTACAGTGTCACAAGTGCAGCAGTAGGTTGAGATCAATGCATGAGAATTCTTCAAGCCTATGTTTGCATTATTTTTGCTAATCTCCATTGGCCTAAGTAAGTCACCTGCCCAAGCCCACAGTCAAGTGATGGCAAAAAGGCTCTACCTCTTAACGAGAGAATCTGCACTCTATCCCATTGCAAGGGCGTCCATGCAGAGAGGGGAAGAATTTGTAGGCTTTTTACAGTCTTCAATAGTGACAGACTTTCTTTTATGGATCTTCTTCACCTTAATAAATACACCAATTTTTTTTACACCAATTTTTTAAAATGCAAGTTAGTTAGCATACAGTGTAGTCTTGGCTTCAAGAGTAGAACTCAGTGACTTGTCTCTTACATAAGATACCTGGTGCTCATCCCGAAAAGTGCCCTCCTTATTGCCCATCACCCATTTGACCTACCCCCCACCATCCCCCTGCCTAGCAACCCTCAGTTTGTTCTCTGTATTTAAGAGTCTCTCATGGTTTGCCTCCCTCTCTGTTTTTGTCTTATTTTTCCTTTCCTTCCCCTATGTTCATCTATTGAGTTTCTCAAATTCCACATGTGAGTGAAGTAATATGATATCTGTCTTTCTCTGACTGACTCATTTTGCTCAGCATAATACCCTCTAGTTCCATTCACATTGTTGCAAATGGCAAGATTTTATTCTTTTTCATCGCTGAGTAGTATTCCATGGTATATACCACATCTTCTTTATCCATTCATCAGATGATGGACATTTGGGCTCTTTCCATAATTTGGCCCCTTTGAATCAGCACTTTTGTAGCCTTTGGATAAAATCCTAGTAGTGCCATTGCTGGGTCATAGGGTAGTTCTTTTTTAATTTTTTGAGAAACCTCCATATTGTTTTCCAGAGTGGCTGCATCTGTTTGCACTCCCACCAGCAGTGCAAAAGGTTCCCCTTTCTCCACATCCTCGCCAACATCTGTTGTTTTCTGAGTTGTTAATTTTGGCCATTCTGACAGGTGTGAGATGGTATCTCATTGTGGTTTTGATTTGTGTTTCCCTGATGAGGAGTGATGTTGCGCATCTTTTCACGTGTCTGTTAGGCATTTGGATGTTTTCTTTGGAAAAGTATAAATACACTATTTTTATTAATAACTCATTTGGAGCCTCAATTTCTGAGTGATAAATAAATCTTTGATATTGAGATCTCATGGTTTGTTACTTCGCATGGCCTGGCTTAACTGAATTTATGCAGGAAAAAGCCTTGCCCTCCTGGACCGAATGTGTGACTAATTTGCATACTGAGAAGTTTCAGGGGGAAAAAATCATACCCTTAAAGAATAGGGCCATAAGAATTGGAGGTCAGCATGGTGTGAATACCCTTGCAGAGAATTCTGGGCATAACCTAAGTCTCTTAGGTCTGCTTTTAAAATAATCATTTTAATTGAATCATAACAATCTACAGAAAAGTGCAAAAATCCTAAGTATATAGTCTGATGAATTATCATAAAATGAACAAGCTCGTGTAGCCATTACCTCAGTTAAGAAATAGAACTTTACCAGCATTATGGAAGTTCATCTTATTTTTTTTTTTGCAAAAGTTAATCACTATCTTGAATACTTAAAAATTTTTTTAATGTTTATTTATTTTTGAGAGAGACAGAGAGAGAGAGAGAGAGAAAGAATGCAAGCAGGGGAGGGACTGAGAGAGACGGAGACACAGAATCTGAAGCAGGCTCCAGGCTCTGAGCTGTCAGCACAGGGCCCGATGTGGGGCTCAAACTCACAAACTGTGTGATCATGACCTGAACTGAAGTCAGACACTTAACCAACTGAGCCACCCAGACGCCCTCACTATCTTGATTTCAAATTACATATTAATTTTTCTTATTTTTAAGCTCTATATAAAAGGGAATTATTTCTTCACACACCATTGTGTTTTTAAGATTAGTTGATGTTATTGTGTGGAGAAATAGTCTATTTTCTTTGCAATATAGTATATTTATTCTCTTCTTGACATGCTTTAGAGTTAAGATAATGCTTCTATGAACATTCTTGTACATGCCTTTTGGTGAAAATGTTTCCATTATATATATGCTTAACATGGATATGGTGAAGCATATGGAATTCATATGTTCAATTTTCTTTTATAAACCCACCAGCAGTATCAGAGGGTCCCAGTCCCTCTGTATTCTCACCACATATGAAATTGTCATGTGTTCAGCCACTTTGGCATAAGCTGAGTAACATCTCACCGAGGTTTTCCTTGGCTTTTCCTTGATAACTAATGCATATTGACACCCTGCCTATATTTAGTGACCATTTAGATACCAAATTTTGTGACGTGCCTGCTTATTCTTTTTCATTCTATGTGGTAAGCAAGCAAGGTAAAATATGATCTCACTTCCTGAGTACCCTCAACATTTACTTAGCACGATCCCAGAATTTTATTTGCTTTCTTGACTGGAGCCTTTTTATCAAAGTCTGTAGCTCCCACCTAACTTCACTCCTCCGATCATGAATCTTCATAGATTAAAAGACAGACACTGGAAGCTGGAAGGCAATTTTATAGTGAAAATATCCGACAGGAACTTCCAGAAAGGGAAGTTGTTGAGGGTCTTCAGTAAAAAGGCATACTTGTGGTGATTAATTTTGACCACACAACTTCATTCACTATCACTTGATTAAGGATGGTTGAGTCTGAGTTAATGCAGCACCTTCTGTTGTTATGACAGAAGTGAACTTCAGTTTCATCTTTTCTGCATCGATTTCTGCATACTCCATAGCCTTGTTGACATTTAGATGTTTCTTCTATCTTCCATCTTTTGAATGCTTTTTTCATGCTTCCTGGGAAAGATATGGCTACGGTCAGTCTCTATGCAACCATGATAACAGAAGACAAAGAATGAGAAGTGCACAGGAGCTGGGATCAAAACCATCTAGGTTCAAATCTGGGCTCTGTTATTTACTTGATCTTGGTCTTTGGACAAGTCCCTTCATTGCCATCTGAACAATGGAAATAATAATAATAAAGACTACTTCTTAAGGTTGTTTTGATCATGAAATGAGTTAATTCATGGAAAGTCCCTAGAATAGTGTCTGGCACTTACTAAGAGGTACCTACACATCAGCCTTTGTTGTAGTTATTGTTGTGGTTGCTACTATTGCTATTATTATTAAAGGTATTTCCCTGGGAGTTTAAGACTACAAACTTTGCCCATGTAAGCACTTGTGGGGCAAGTTCCCATTTGCCTGGACAGATAGAGCTTCTAATGTTTAATTCCTTGGACATAGCCAGGTTCTACTCTCAGGCAGGACACATGCATCTTGGTACACATGTTTATCAGTGCCTCCATGCTTTGAAATAAAAAAATATGTATTACAGGTGAAACCCTCTTTGCATTGCCCACCTTCCCAGAAACAGGTACTGAGTATCCATGTGCCCATTGGCATGGATACATGTGTACAACTCAATTTGTTCACAGATCCACTCTCACATACAAACTGAACATGGACACACCTATAGGTGTGTGTTCACAACCATGTATCAATGCACAGGCCAAAAAACTAGTTACTCAGATATATATATATATATATATATATATATATATATATATATATAAAGGGGGGGGGCCTTGGAAAGAACTGTTCCTGCTAAGGTCCCCAGATTGAAAAATGAGAGAGCCAAGGTTTAATTTCTGGTCTATGTGACTCAGAATTCTGGAGTGACATCAGGAAGACAATAGACTAGGAAACTCCAGGCCCCCATTTCCCCCAGAGAAACACCAAGTAAGCATCATGTGGACCAAAGTAGCTTTGTGGGAACTCTAGAAACCAGTTAAGAAGTTGCATCAACTGGGGCGCCTGGGTGGCTCAGTCAGTTAAGCATCTGACTCTTGGTTTCAGCTCAGGTTATTATCTTACAGTTCATGGGTTCAAGTTTGACGTCGGGCTCTGTAATGGTAGCACTGATCCTACTTGGGATTCTGTTTCTCTCCCTCTTTCTCTGCCCCTTCCCTGTTCATGCTCTCTCTCTCTCTAAAAATTAAAAAAAATAATAAATATGAAAAAAAAAGTTGTGTCAACCAAGTGAACACCTAAACAAGAAGAAGCCACATTAAGAACGATAGGAACATTTGTGGCATTTCTGTTCATGCTTGCTCTACCCACTCCTTGGTACCAGGTGGGATGGTCAGGAGGAAACCCTCCAATTTCCAGTTCCTCCCTCAGCATGGAAGGAAAAAAGTAGAATTTTCTTACAACATTCAGGCTTATGTGGGGGCTGTCTGAGGAGCTCATATCTGCCCTGCTTGACTCAGAGCATTGATGGGAGTGGTGGCATAGTTCATGGTGGCATAGTTTGGATATCAGGTAGGCGAGGGCTGAAAGCACGGAGAGCACCTTGGCTTGTGAGAGTTTCAGGGGACTATTGTCCTATGGGAGCCTTGGGACAAAACATTATGGAAAGAGGAATACCATAGAACACTTATGGCCTTGACAATAAACAGGTGTAAATTTCCAAAAGAAACTAAGGCATTTAAAGCAGCCTATATATGGAAGAATCAAGGTTGGGGGAAGCACACCATAGGCCCAGGGAGGACATATTCCTGCCAAATGCCAGTGAGGACCTTAAGCTTTCACAAGATGAATGATGTCCACCCCTGAATGGAGCCCTGTATGTAAGGACTGGAAGAGGGAGCTGTTTTTCCAAAAGACCAGTTTTCAGAAAGAGATCACAGGGATCTCTGTGTGCAGAGAACAGGGAAACATGGCTAACTCAAAGAAGTAAAATAAATCTCCAGAAATGTACCTCAAAGAAGCACAAGCCTCAGACTTACTGACAGACCTTAAAACAACTGTCTCAAATATACTCAAGGAGCTAAAGGAGAACACGGACAAACAACGAAACAAAATCGGGAAAATGACACATGAAAAAAGTAAAATACCAACAAAGAGAAATTGTAAAAATAGAATTAAACAGAAAATCTGGAGCTGAAAAGTACAACAGCTGAAATGAAAGTTACTGCAGGGATTTAACAGCAGACACGGGAATTTCTACCACTCCCCCCAGTTCAAAAAAAAAAACAACCAAAAACATCAATTTGAACAATTACCTGTGCACAAAAATACCTTCACAAGGACCAGTGGATTTCAGGTGAATGATTACAGAAACTTGGTGAAGCACAGAAATAAGAAAAGGTGCTCTGAGGAGGGTAGGAAAGGTAGAGTTAGAGGAAAGGTTGCCTCATGCTCAGGCAACCCAGTTCAGAAAGAGAGACTTTCCCTGTGGGACAGGAAGTATAACGTAAGTGCCCAACTAGCACAAGTAAAGAAATAACAAACATCAGATTGGAATAAATGGAATAGAGACCACAAAAGAAGTAGAAAAGATCAACAAAATTAAGCTGGTGTTCTGAAAAGATAAGCAAAAGAGACAACCCTTAGCTAGATTAACTAAGAAAAAAAGAGAGAAGAATCAAATAAATAAAATAAAAAATTAAAGAGAGAAACTATAACTCACACAACTTAAATACAAAGAATCAAAAGAGACTACTATGAACAGTTATATGCCAACAAATTAGATAACCTACAAAAAATTGGATAAATACCTATAAATATCCAACTTACTAAGACTGAATCATGAAGAAATAGAAAATTAGAACACATGAATAATAAGTAGGGAGATTGAATCTGTAATTAAAAACCTTCCAACAAAGGAAGCTCAGGATAATTTCTCTGGCTAATTCCACCAAACATTTAAAGAAAATTTAACACCAATACTTCTCAAATTCTTCCAAAAAACTAGAGGAGAGAGCATGCTCCCAAATTCATTTTATGAGACCAGCATTGTTCTGATACCAAAAAGAGTTAAGGACATTGCAAAGAAAGAAAACTACAGATCAATATCCCTGATGAATACAGATGCAAAAATTCTGAACAAAATACAAACCAAATTTAACAGCACAGTGAAAGGATCATACACCATGATCAAATGGCATTTATCCTTGGGTTGCAAAGAAACTTCAACATATGCAAATGCTCAATAAATGAAATCTATCACATTAATAAAATGAAGGATCAAAATCACATGATTAGCTAAGTAGATGAAGAATGAGAATTTGACAAATTTCAAAATACTTTCATGATAAAATCTCTTGAGTCATTGAGTATAGAAAGGATATAATATATATCACCATGATAAAGTCCATATATGACAACCTCACAGCTAACATACTCAATAGTGAAAGTTTGAAAGCTTTTCTGCTAAGATTTGAACAAGAAAAGGGCATACACTACTCCTATTCATTACAGTACTAGACGTCCTAGCCACAGTGGTTAGACAAGAAAAAGAAATAAATCATCCAAATCAGAAAGAAGTCATCATAATTTGCAGATGATATGATCTTACATATAGAAACCCTTAAAGATTCCACCAAAAAACTGTTACAACTAATGAAGGAATTCAATAAAGTTGCAGAATACAAAGTCAATGTACAAATATCAGTTGTATTTTTATACGCTATTAACAAACCTTCTGAGAAAGATATAAAGGGAGCAATTCCAATCACAATAGTATCAAAAACAATAAAATACTTGGGAATAAATTTAGCCAGTGAAGTGAAAGATCTGTACACTGAAAATCACAAGACATTGGTTAAAGAAATTGAAGAAAACACAAATAAATGGAAAGATATCCCATTTACAAATTGAAACAATTGCTATTGTTAAAATATTCATACTATCCAAAGCCATCAATACAATCATCTCAATGATATTTTTTCACAGAAATAGAAAAACAACCCTAAAACTTGCATAGAACCACAGAAGACCTGAATAACCAGAGCAATCCTGAGAAGGAACAAAACCGGAGCATCACATTCCTGGTTTCAAATTTTATTATAAAAGCATAGTAATCAAGCAGTATGGTGCTGCCATAGAAATAGATACATACACAATGGAATAGAGTCCAGATCACAGAGATAAGCCATGCATGTAGGGTCACCTAATATTTGACAAGGGGGCCAAGAAGATTAAATGGAGAAAGGAGAGTCTCTTCAATAAATGCAGGCAAAACTGGAGACCTACATGTGGAAGAATGAAACTGGATCCCAGTGTTATACCCCTCACACAAATTATCCAGAAATGGTAAAAAAAAAAAAAAAATCCTAAAATGGATTAAAGACTTAAATGTAAAACCCCAAACAGTAAGACTCCTTGAAGAAAACATAGGGAAAAAGTACCTCGACATTGGTTTTGGTAACAAGTTTTTGGACATGGCAACAACGAACGGTGCAAGCAACAAAAGCAAAAATAAACAGGAGGGACTATATCAAATTTAAAAACTCTCGCACTTAAAAAGAAACAATCAGCAAGATATAAAGGCAATCTACAGAATAGGAGGAAACATTTGCAAACCATTTACCTGATCACAGCAACTGAGGGCTGTGAGTGGAGGGATGGGCTAAATGGACAAGCGGCATTGAGGAGGACACTTGTTGGGATGAGCCCTGGCTGTTATACGTAGGGGATGAATCACTGGATTCTACTCCTGAAATCATTACTGCACTCTGTGCAAACTCACTTGGATGTAAATTTAAAAAAATAAATCAAATAGCTACATGGATGGAACTAGAGCGTATTGTGCTAAGCAAAGTTAGTCAGGGAAAGACAAATATCATATGACTTCACTCATATGAGTCATTTAAGATGCAAAACAGATGAACATAAGGGAAGGAAAGCAAAAATTATATAAAAACAAGGAGGGAGACAAAAGATGAGACTCTTTTTTTTTTTAATGTTTTATTTATTTCTAGGAGAGAGAGAGAGACAGAGACAGCGTGAGCAGGGGAGGGTCAGAGAGAGAGGGAGTCACAGACTGAAACAGGCTCCAGGCTCTGAGCTGGCAGTCGGCACAGAGCCCGACGCGGGGCTCAAACCCACGAACCGCGAGATCATGACCTAAGCGAAAGTCGGACGCTTAACCGACTAAGTCACCCAGGCGCCCCAAAACACGAGACTCTTAAATACAGAGAACAAACTGAGGGTTGCTGGAGGGGTTCTGGGTGGGGAGATGGGCAACATGGGCAAGGAGAATTAAGGAAGACATTGTTCGGATGAGCACTGGATGTTTTACATGGGGGGTGGATCACTGGGTTCTACTCCTGAAGTCATTATTGTACTCTGTGCTAACTAACTTGGATGGAAAATAAAAAATAAATTTTAAAAAATCATCATAAAAAATAAAAATAAATAAAGAACTCAGACAAGTGACTAGCAAAACAACAAACAATCCAATTAGAAAATGGGCAGGGGACCTGAATAGACATTTTTCCAAATAATATATACAAATGACCAACAGGTACTTGAAAAGATGCTCAACATCATTAATCACCCAGGAAAATTCAAATCAAAATCACCTCACCCATGATACAATGATTATTATCAAAATACAAGAGATGGAAATTGTTGGCACTGCTATGGAGGAAAGGGATGACTTGTGCACTGTTGGTGGGAATGTAAACTTGTATTGCCACTATCGAAGATGGACTCATTTCCTCAAAAAATTTAAAATGGAATTACCATATTATCCAGCAATCCCACTTCCAAGTATATACCCAAAGGAAATGAAATCACTGTTTTAAAAACATATCTGCACCCACATATTTATTGCAGCTTATTCACAATAGCCAAGACATGGAAACAACCTACGTGTCCATCAGTGAAGTAATGGATAAAGATATTGAGACAAATAGATGTATACACACATACACAGACACACAAACACACACAATGGAATATTATTCAGCCATTATTTCCGAAAAAGAAGGAAATACTACCTTTTGTGACAATATGGATGGACATAGAGGGCATTATGCTAAGGGAAATAATTCTAACAGAGAAAGACAAATACTATATGTTCTCACTTATAAGTGGAACCTAAAACAGCTGAACTCAAAGAAACAAAGAGTAGACTGGTGGTTGTCAGAGGTTGGAGGTGGAAGAAATGGGCACATGTTGGTCAAAGTGCACAAACTTCTGGTTGTAAGATGAAGTTCTGGGGACCTAATGTCTAGCATCATGACTATAATTAACAACAATATGTTATATAATTACAAGTTGTTAGTAGAATAGATCCTAAATGTTATCATCCCATAAGAAGTAATTATGTGAGGCAATAGAGGTATTAACTAAACCTTTTTGTGGTGAACATTTTGCAATATACACATGAATCAAATCATCACATTGTACACCTAACCATACATATGTCATAGCTCAATAAAGCTGGGGGAAGAAAAGAATGAATGGGAAATTCCTTTTAAAAAATGGATGAGGGACGCCTGGCTGTGTCAGTCAGTTAAGTGACTAACTCTTGATTTCTACTCAGGTCATGATCTCACGGTTTCTGGGATCGAGCCCTGTGTTGGGCTTTGTGCTGACAGCGTGGAGCCTGCTTGGGATTCTCTCTTTCTCTCTCTCTCTCTCTGCCCCTCCCCTGCTTCCTCTTGCACACACATTGTCTCTCTTGCTCTCAAAATAAATGAATAAACGTTAAAAAAAAAAAAGAATGGATGAGATTGTGATACAGAAAAGGAAATAAAGGTAAGAAGTGAATAGCATTTGGATGCTGGTGTATATACAAACTAGCCCAGAAATCTAGAGAAGGCACTTAGTTGCTACATTAGCCAACCTGTTGATCAAACAGAGGAAGGAAGTGAAAAATTGCACCCTTCATCCCTACTCTAGCATCATGGTACCTCCCGTGTGTTCTCCACCGTAATTTGCACTCATCATATGACAAGCTCTCTCCTGCCACTATCCCACTTAGGGGCTTCCTGAGAGTGATGCTCACGTGTTTCTGGCTAACAACTCACCTGGAGTGTTTCCCTTCCAAACACCTTATAGGGAAGTTGCAACATCCTATCCTCCCTCATCTGCAGTCACCAGAAGGGGGTGGGTGGGAACATCTATGCCATAAATGAGTATCAGGAAGGACACATTTTCCTCATTCTCCAATGTAGAGTGACCCAAGGCAGCCCAGGAGAATTCTGCCTACAGTGGCACCTCAAGAAATCTCCTAAAGTTTTGTTAAATGGCCTTTGCTCCTTTTTGCTCCAAACCAGCTTTTCTCACTTCATATTGCCCTGAATGATTGTGCATTTTTGATACACAAATAAAATTAGTATCACCTTTGAGTACTTTTAAGAAATTTTATTTCTTTTGAGAAAGAGAGAGAGAGAGAGAGAGCGCACTTGAGTGTGTGTATGGGGTCAGAGTCAGAGGAAGAGAGAGAAAATCCCAAGCAGGCTCCGTGCTGCCAGTACAGAGCCCAACTGGTGACTTAGTCTTATGAACTGTGAGATCATTGCTTGAGCTGAAATCAAGAGTTGGACACTTAACCCACTGAGCCACCCGGGCGCTCCTTAATACCACCTTTGAATGCCTTCCCTCTTCTGATCAGGAGGTTGAAATCTGCTTTCAGATCCCAGCGTGGCTTCTAACAATGATTTAATGCATAAACTCTCTAAAACTAGTCTCTGTCTCAGAAATTGGGTTAGATATCAAGTGTGTTAAGAACAGGAAATTATAAGGGCATGAATACACTGTAATAGTTGCGGGAAATTTTTTAAATCCTCACTCTAAATCACCTCCTCCAGAGATTCATTCAGCAAGGGCGGGGACCAGAGGAAGGAGGTCTTGCAAGAGTGCCCCCCCCATTATAATATACCTTTACTTGATGTGAATTCCTCAACTTTTCCTAGTCCTGACCTTCTAACACTCACATTTGATATTGCTCAGACCATTTACTCTCTATATACAATCTGTGTTTTAAGATCAATTTAACAAAACATAAATCAAGTAACAACTAACATCAACAACCAAAAAACCTGCAATGTGCCCTTTCTAAGAAGAGCTCCATCCAGAGCATACATATGCACATATGCACTTTGATTTTCTTATGGGAAGAGATTGTTCGAAAATAGTTCTTGGCAACCCTCGTGCACTATTGGTGGGATGCAAATTGGTGCAGCCACTGTGAAAAACAGTATGGAGCCTCCTTAAAAAGTTAAAAATAGAAATACCAGATGATCCAGTAATTCAACTACTGGATATTTACCCAAAGAAAATGAAAACACTAATTCAAAAAGATACATGCACCGCTATGTTCATTGCAGCATTATTTATAATAGCCAAGATATGGAAGCAATGGAAGTGTCCATCAATAGATGAATGGATAAGGTCTTGCCATTTGCAACAAATGGTGGACCTAGAGGGTAGAATGCTAAGTACAATAAGTCAGTCAGAGAAAGACGAATACCATCCGATTTCACTCATATGTGTATTTAAGAAATAATCAGGGGCGCCTGGGTGGCTTAGTCAGTTAAGCGTCCAACTTTCGCTTAGGTCATGATCTCACAGTTCGTGGGTTCGAGGCCCGCGTAAGGCTCTGTGTTGACTGCCAGCTCAGAGCCTGGAGCCTGTTTCAGTCTGTGACTCCCTCTCTCTCTGACCCTCCCCTGCTCACGCTGTCTCTCCTAGAAATAAATAAAACATTAAAAAAAAAAAAAGAAATAATCAAATGAACAAACAAGGGGAAAAAGGAGACTCTCGAACAAACAAACAAAAAAATAGACTCTTAAATACAGAAAACAAACTGGTGGATTCCAGAGGGGAGGTGCGTGAAGGGGGTAAGGAAAATAGATAAAGAGAATTAAGTACACTTATAGAATTGTTGAATCATATTGTACACCTGAAACTAATATAACACTGTATCTTAATTATATACTTAAAAAAAGACCATTCCTGCCAATACATTCTTTAAGATGGATGTGTTCAATGATCATTAAGGTCATTAAAGAAGCAGAACTATTTATAATTCTTGAAGCATAAAACTTTACCTTCCTTTAATCTGTAAACTCACTTGCAATGACCATAACTACTACACTGTTTTATTGAGCTTGAGAACAAGTATACCCCAAAGAAAAAGGTAAAATAGGTCAAGGAAGTAGGGGATAGGAAGAGGAAAGTAAGAAGAATGGGGTGGTAAAGAGGAAAGAGTGATAGAACAGGAAAGGTAGAAGGGGGAAGAAGAAGGGAAAAGGCTAACGATGGTCATGTGCTCAAACCCAAGAAAGAACCAACAACTGTTTTTGTCTATAGGGATAGTTAAAGATTCTCCTATGTTTTTGTTGCCTTTTGTTGTATTCTGGTGTATGTGTTTACTGTAAATGCCAATATTGGAAGATCTGGAAACATTTAAACCTCCTGATTTCATTTACCTTCACTGCCTTCTCTTACATTTAGGGCTATTATGGTCAGTGAGAGTCACACTCAAGGAAGTCTTTGAAAAATGGGAAAAGGACATTGGATATTTAATCCAGAGACAACTGATTGCCATTTTAATAACAGCTCTGCTGTGATCAAAATAGATGTCTGATCCAATTCCAAGCAGCCTCTACTCCAGCCCTATGCAAACTCTATCCATTTCAACCTTACATCCAGTCTCCTTGAAACAAACACCTGACAGCATCTAATTCCATATCCCAAGATGACCTCCATCCTATGCCAACCCAATCCCTAATCCCAAGACAAACACAACACTAATCAAGTCACTCAACACCAATACCTAGCTTCAACCCAACAACCAGCCCACATGGTTGGGCTGAAACCATCTATTTCAATTCTCAGCTTCATTCAACTTAACTGCAAGATCAATTTAACTACAAATATTCCCAGCCCAGCCCATCCTAATTTCATAAATGAGAACACTCACTTCCAGCTAATTACTATTTATTTTTCTACAGTTACACCAAACAGTAGTCCCATCTTCTCTGTACAATTCACTTCCCTGTCTCCAAAGTAACCCCTTGATTGATCCTACAGACCCTCAACCTGGACTCAATTCGTCACACATAAACCATGCCCCAAGCTGTCATCCCAGTGACATTGCTACCCTAACGTTACTGTATGTACAATACTCTCCACCACTGCCCTACCCAGGAGCACTAAACCCTTAAATGAATTGTTGCAATGCAAAGCCAGTAGGATCCTAGCATGATAAACACTTGAGGTTAAAATCTCTAAGCTGACTTATGCCAAGTCACCAAAATTGCAAAGTCACATACAGAACCCCAGAACCTTTAAAAATAGCTTGAGTTACCTGAAGTCTTAAGAACCAGGATCAGAAAGATGGCAATGATCATTAAATAGGTCTTCATAACTGACAGGTTCAGAGAGAATGAAGAGCACACACAGGGAACCGAATAGATATCTTTTCAACAGGGCAATGGCCTGCTTTATTCGTTTCAGAAGTAGGCCAGGGTTGTGGGCAGTGAACTAAGAAGGGTGGGACATGCCTCAGGTCAGCCAGGCAGAAAAATAACATGTGTTATATATCTCATCTGGGCACGCTGTGTGAGTGTAGGAGCTTGCTGGCTCCCACCCAAAGGTGGGCCTTCCTTCCCAGTAAGACACAAAGTAAGATTAGAGCCAGTTTGTATTTCACATACAACAAACTGGAATGAGTCAATCAATCAGTCCGCTAAACAATGAAAAAAATCTAGTAATTATAAGGAAAAAAAGAAACTTACAAAAATATATTTCTTTATACTCTTACCAGGAATATTTCACATTTATCAGTAGTTCTTAATGTGTATCCAGCACTGTACTAACCATCAAAATAAAAGAAGGGAAAAAAAGATGAGGAGGTGGAAATTGGGGGTGGTAAGAAAGGTAGGAAAAGATGGAAGGTAAAAAAAAATTTAGGGAGCAATGTCAGTAAGATGGCAAACTAGGAGATCCTATTACTCATCCCCCAACAACAACATATAATAAGTTTACATTGAAACAAATAGCTCAGAGGGAGTTCCAGAGTATAATGAAGAAACTACTAGTGGAGCTAATATAAAAGCCAAGGATACCTGCATAGAAGTGTAGGAAGCATTTTACCTGCATCACCCCATCCCCCAGCCTAACAAATCTCAGTGTCAAAAGAGATCTCCTCAGCAGTGACCTCCATATACAGGGGAAAAGGAGAGAAGAAGGATCTCAGAACTCTTTGCCACCAAGGAATTAAGCAGCCCTCACTACCACTGGAAACACCTGAAGCCACTGAAGCTTTTGCTCTTTAGTTTTCACCAGTGCTAACCCTAGCCAGTAGAACTGCCCAGATCCCACACTGATACAGGAATACTATACCCAGCAAAATTATCCTCTAAAAGAGGCAAAGAAAAACTGAGGAAGTTTCTCACCACTAGACCTGCCTTATAAGAAATGCATAAGGGAGTTCTTCAATTTGAAATAAAATCACACTAAACAGAATAAATATGAAAAGCATAAAATTTACTGGTAAAGGTAAATATATAGACAAATAAAAATAATGTAAAATTTTAGAGGTCCATAAATTAATATAAACTAATTTAAAAGTTAAAAGATAAAAATTTGTTAATAGATATGCAATATAAAAAGAAGCAAACTCTACAAGAACACAAAGTGTGTGTGGAGGGAGATACAACAACAGAGTTTTTATGAGCCTAAAGTTAAGTTGTTATTAACTTAAATGATCATGACTACAAGATATTTTATGCAAGTCTTAAGCTAATCTCAAATAAAACCCTTATAATAGATATAGAAAAGATAAAAAGAAAAAAAAGAAAAGCAAATCACTATCAAAAAAATCAGCAAATAACAAAGGAGGACAGCATGAGAGGAAGAGAGGGACAAACTGCAAAACAGAAAACAACACAATGGCATAGTGAAGAATTACTTTAAATGTAAATGGATTAACTTCTCAACCTAAAGGCAAAGAGTGGCTAAATAGATAAAAGTAAATAAAAACAAGATTCAAGAGACTCACATTAAATTTAAAGACCCACCTAGGTGAAAGTAAGGGCAAAAGGGTGAGGGAGGGGCTTATGCTGCAAGAGCAGCCATCAAGGAAGTAACTTTCTTCATAGGACACCCATGTAAGTGAGTGCTAGAGTCTAAGAGTCTCAGTCTCTCTCCTGCTGTAAGCCTCCCAACTGGTGCTGTTAACCTACCATGCTCATGGATATGGATACAGACCCTACGATGCTTCAGACCCTGCAGACACCTTGGGAGGTACCCAAAGGATTCCCTTTCATGTTGGTGCATCTGCTCCATGGTCCTGAGATGTCACAGGCTCCATTTTTTGCATCTTGTATTGCCAAGCAATTGGATTAGAGTGGCATGCCCCAGGACCCTTATTTGTGTAAAGAAAACCTTTTCCTGCTTTTCCCATACATCCTACTTTTCTTTTCTTTTCTTTTTTCTTTCTTTCTTTCTTTTTTTTTTTTTTNCTGGATGTCCTCTTTGGAGAAGTGTCTGTTCATATCTTCTGCCCATTTCTTTACTCATCCCACTTTTCTCCTAGCCAGGGAGCACAGTGGGCAGCCCACTTGGCATCATGTTTGTGAGTACTCGTCTTCCTTTCTCTTCATTATTACTACTTTGCTTTCTCCAGACTTCTTGTTGTCATGCAAAGGGAATTTTTGAAATTAAATTTAAAGTGTACAACTTGCAAAGAGAGAAGGGAAGAAGGAGAGAAAAAGAAGCAAAGCCACATGGAAAAATATATTCTGTGCAATTGTTAAGCAAGAAAGAAGAGTGGTTATATCTAACAAAAAAGGTGTTAAGTCAAAAACTGTCACAAGAGACAAAGAAACTATTACATAGTGATAAAGTAGTTGATTCATCAATAGGATATAACAGTTGTAAATGTATTTGCACCCAATATTAGAGCACCAAGATAAAGAGCAGTTACCAACAGATCTGAAGGTGGAAATTGATGGCAATAAAATAATAGTTGGGGCTCCAAAACCCCACTTACAATAAGGGATAGAACATCTAGACAGAAGATCAATAGAGATATAGCTGAGATGAACACTACAGACCAAGCAGACCTAACAGACATACATAGGTCTTTCTACCCAACAGTGGAGGAATAGACATCCCTAAGTGCACACCAAACAGTCACCAGGCAGATCACATATGTCACACGAGTCTTAATTTAGGGAAATCAGAATAATTCCAAGCACCTTTCCCAAACATAATAGATGAAATAAAAAATCAATAATAACATCAAGAAAAAAGAAAAATTCCCTAATAAGTTGAAACTATGCAATACACTGTTGAACAAATGTTGAATCAAAGAGAAAATCAAAAGGGAATTTTGAAAACATTTTTATTTAAATGAAGGTTCCTGAGTGGCTCTGTTGGTTGAGTGTCTGACTCTTGATTTTGGCTCAGGTCATGATCCCAGGGTCATGGATCGAGCCCAGTGTCATGCTTGGCACTGAGCATGGAGCCTGCTTAAGATTCTCTCTCTCTCTCTCTCTCTCTCTCTCTGTCTCCTTGTGTTCAGTCTCTTTCTAAAATAATAAAATAAAATAAATAAAGTAAAATGTATCTTGATATAAACAAAAATAAAATACAACATATCAAAATTATAGGATTCAGCTAAACAGTACTAAATGAGAAGTTTATAGTGATAAATGACTACATTAAAAAAGAAGAAAAATCTCAATAAATGATTTAACAATACAATTCCAATAACTAGAGAAAGAAAAAAAAAAAACTAAGCCCAAAGTTAGCAGAAGGGAAGAAATAATAAAGATTATAGTAGGAATAATTCAAATAAGAATGGAAAAAATACAATCACAAATCATCAGCAAAACTAAGATTTGTTGTTTTTGAAAAAATAAACAAATCAACAAACCCTTAGCCAGACTAACTAAAAAAGAGAAAACTCAAATAAAACCAGAAATAAAAGAAGACATTGCAACAGATGCCACAAAATAAAAAGGATCATAAGGGACTGTTACCAATAATTATTACCTAAAAACTTACTAGAAATACAGTTCTTGGGCTCTACCCCAGACCTACTGAATCAGAAACTCTGGAGGTAGGCTCAGCAATCTGGGGTTTAACAAAACAAAACAAAAACAAACAAACAAAAAAACCCACTGCCTTCAAAAGCAGAATTTAAGGCAAAGCTTGTATACTAACACTTCCATTGGAATGACAATCCCAGGACAGAGATGGACCTCAGAGATGCCTTACCAAGCTCTCCATGGCTTCAGCTTCAAGAGAAAACATCATCAGTTGCTTGGCCAATCAGAGCAGTGTATCAGGGGAATAAGAGAAAGGAACACACCTGCTGGCCTCTTCCTGTATTAAGGCCCTTATTGATCAAAATTTGCCTCATGAGCTTTATTTCCCCTCCTCTTCTAAGCTGCATCAAACAGGCCCTCTGAGCAGCATTGCAGAAACCAAACCCTATTCCCCAAGATGTGGTGCTTCTCCAGGAATGGGGAATGCATCCAGATGCTTCCTGGCTTTGCTTTGGTCAGGTTCCCAGGCATCTTGGCAGGAGCACAGTCCTTGTTCCATCTGGCAGATATAGGAGTTGTGGCAATGTCAGTGATGGTCAGGACTCTCCTGTGAGCACCTGGCCAAAGATCTGTGAAGCGCATGGGGTCGAGGAAATCTGGAGAGACATGCAAAAGTGGATCCTTCTAAATTGGTTCAGCTAATGGGGCGCGTGGGTGGCTCAGTCAGTCGAGTTTCCGACTTAGGCTCAGGTCATGATCTCGTGGTTTGTGGGTTCAAGCCCTGCATTGGGCTCTGTACTGACAGCTAGCTCAGAGCCTGGAGTCTGTCTTTGGATTCTGTCTCTCCCCCTCTCTCTGCCCCTCCTCTGCTCGCGCTTTCTCAAAAAATAAAATAAATAAATAAATAAATAAACAAATAAATACCATAAATTGGTTCAGCTAAATGCCAAAAATAATTCAACAGAATCAATATACTAAGGAGTGTGACTTACACCTTAATTTTACTCAGTTATCCACTGGCTTAACTATGACACATCCTATTTTCTGTGTGCCTGCAACAGTTTTATCTTTTGGAACAATCTCATTCTTGGATATCCTTTTAGCATTTACAAAGTGTATAAGATATCAATAAAATATTAATGAAAGCTTTAGCCCCTGGCAATTATGCATAGGATCATATTCCCAAACTACCATTTAGAATCTCTGTGAATGACCTTGACCTCTTTAACAATTTTTAAAATGACAATACAATTTCAAGGCATATTAAAACACCATAGTGTTTGGTTGTTTTTCTCAATGTAGTTAAGCACGTAGCTTACAACTTATTCCAATGTGTGGTGATTAACAAGGTGCTCTTAACGTTGATGGTAACAATGCACCCAAAGTTCATAAGTGTTGAAATGTGCAAGAAAATGTGTCTGAAGTACAAAGAAATAAGTATATATCAGGCCTGGGCCAGATGTATTACTCACATAATCATATTTATTGACCACAGTTATTAAGTTTACAGATCCTTCACATGTCTTATTACATCATTACATCATTACATTTATTATTATGATTGGTTCATTGATCATTTTGAGTCACTGCGGCTTTCCTTCTACTTTGCAGGCAGGAGAAACCAAACACTAGTTGGAACACTTATGAAGAAGACTATAGAAAATACTGAAAATATGGCTAAGTTTCTCACATGTTTATGTGACAAAAGGAAGATTTTTCTAGCCAGAAAAGCTATAGGCTGCCCCAAACAACTCCATTGTCTCCCAGGAAAATCAGCCAGCCAGCCCCTGTGCATCCTCCCAGCCAAACAGGTAACTCCTTCATGAGACTGTAAATAAAGGTGATCTAATGCATTCAGCAGAACACACTTACGAATAGAAATGGAATGTCATAAGTCTGGAGTGAACCAGATAATGGGGGAAAATTTCTCTATCCTTGACTAGGATGCCTAGAATCCCCTTCATGGGCCATTTAATGTACATGGATTGTGATGATTTTTAAAAAATTTTTTTTAATGTTTTATTTATTTGTAGGAGAGAGAGAGCATGAGCAGGGGAGGGTCAGAGAGAGAGGGAGTCACAGACTCTGAAACAGGCTCCAGGCTCTGAGCTGGCAGTCAGCACAGAGCCCAACGCAGGGCTCGAACCCATGAACTGCAAGATCATGACCTAAGCGAAAGTCGGACGCTTAACCGACTAAGCCACCCAGGCGCCCCAAGGATTGTGATGATTATTAAGACTAGTTGGGGGTCGCCTGGGTGGTTTAGTCTGTTAAGCGTCCAACTTTCACTTAGGTCATGATCTTGCAGTTCATGGGTTCGAGCCCCATGTTGGGCTCTGTGCTGACTGCCAGCTCAGAGCCTGGAGCCTGTTTCAGTCTGTGACTCCCTCTCTCTCTGACCCTCCCCTGCTCACGCTGTCTCTCTCTCTCCTAGAAATAAATAAAACATTAAAAAAAAAAAAAGACTAGTTGGTACAACAAACAACCCTGAAAAACTCATTGATTCAAGAAAAAAAGAGTCAATTTTCTGCTCACGTCATACTTCATGCCTGGTCAGCTGACCCTCCTGGGTGACTCAGGATGGTGATTCCGAGGGGTGACTCAGGCATCTTGATTCGTTGCATTTGTGGCCGTGCCATCTTTAAGTACTTGGCTTCCAGTAGCATAATATGGAGGATGGGGGGAAAGCTGATGACTCACCAGAGCTTTTAGGAGCAAGGCCTTAAAGTGGCATATTTTATTTGTGTCCATATTCCATTGGCAAAGCTGGTTGTTACATGGCTCCCAGCTAACTAACTGTAAAGGAGGCTGGAATGTGTAGTCTTCCTATGAACACAGGAAGAGGAAATAGAATTCAAGATTACTTAGCCACTCTTCACCAGTCTACCGAATTTGTATTTGTGTCTGCCTTCCATGTACAGAACATTCTCCTCCACAGAGAGGACACCAAGCCAGAGTCTTCTCCAGTTACTGTCTCCAGCTCAAAACTCCAGGATCTTCAGGTAATCCGTTTTCACAATCACTTCCTCTTAATCATGACCTGTAAGCCAAAAACAAGTTCTCTGCTCCTTCCCCTGATACACACAATGGATATAAAATGTTGAAGCAGAGAATCCAAACTCTGAATCCAAATAGCTCAGGCATGGCATATGCCACCAATGTAAAAATAGGGACATTTTATTTATGAGGCATGAGCTTTCTGGGAAAAAATTTGTTGTTGTCGTTCTCTCTGGATTCTGGTTTCACTTTACAAGATTTGGCCTTGTCCGTTTTCCTTCCTGGCCACATCTGAAGTCAGGGAGCATACCTCCCTTTGAGGTGATGCAGTCTTTAAAGCCTGCCTTCTGCTCAAAGATGGAGACCATAAGTTGTTCTAATTCTCAGAAAGTCAAAGAACTTCCAGTAAAGTCTTACGGTTTTCTTGGCAATGCACTTCTAAGCAGTGGTATGAAGAGAGAAATTACGTAAGTTACTTCCAGGGTGTGGCCATTAAAGCCCTACATGTTCTTCTCTTAACTTACCTCTCGGCAAACCTACAAGCCATGTCTTCAGATATGATTCCACTAGAAGTCATTAAAATATCCTAAATAGGGCCGCCTGGGTGGCTCAGCCAGTTGAGCATCTGAACTTCCGCTCAGGTCATAATCTCATAGTTTGTGAGTTCAAGCTCTGCGTCGGGCTCTCTGCTGTCAGTGCAGAGACTACTTCAGATCTTCTGTCTCCCTCTCTCTCTCTGCCCCTCCCTCATCCACACTTTCTCTCTCTCAAAAATAAGTAAGCATTAAAAAAAAGATCGTAAATAAGTGGAAAAATGATCCATGATCATGAATATTAAGACATAATTTTGTAAAGATATAACTTCTTCCCAAATTGGTTTGCTAATTTGATGCAATGCCAGCCAAAATCTCAACAGATTCAGTGCAATATCAACCAAAATTCCAACATAGTTTTATTTAAAAAATTAATGGAAAATTACGTAGAGGATAAAAGGTCACGATTGCCAAGAAACTTCTGAAGGAAAATAAATAGGATGGTGACTTAACTTACCATATATTAGAACTATTTATATGACTATAGAGACTATAGCTGTTAAGATAGAGAAATATTGATGCAGGCATAAATGTAATGACCAATGGAATACAATAGGGAGCCCAGAAATAGACCATGCATGCAGGGAATTTTGATATATGGTGGACTTACGTGGAAGATCAGTGGGAAAACAAAACTGGATAATTAGTGCAGCTATAAATTTGGTTGACTCTCAGAAAAGTGTTATTATACTCATGGCTCTCATAAACATAAGAGAAATATACCCCATATTTTTTTTAATGGTTTTTTTTTTTTTAAATAGGAGAGAGAGAGACAGCGTGAGCAGGGGAGGGTCAGAGAGAGAGGGAGTCACAGACTCTGAAACAGGCTCCAAGCTCTGAGCTGGCAGTCAGCACAGAGCCCGACGCGGGGCTCGAACCCACGAACCGCGAGATCATGACCCAAGCGAAAGTCGGACGCTTAACCGACTAGGCCACCCAGGTGCCCCAAAATATACCCCATAGTAAAAATTGAATATCAGAGGCGCCTGGGTGGCTCAGTTGGTTAAGCGTCCGACTTCAGCTCAGGTCATGATCTCACGGTTCATGGGTTCGAGCCCTGCATCGGGCTCTGTGCTGACAGCTAGCTCAGAGCCTAGAGCCTGTTTCAGATTCTGTATCTCCCTCTCTCTCTCTCTGACCCTCCCCTGCTCATGCTGTCTCTCTCTCTCTCAGAAATAAATTTTAAAAAACCTTAAAAAATTGAATATCAAAAGTAAATTTTTAAAGATTTTGTAGGCAATGAAAGCAAGGCTGAAAATTGTTAATTTCTTTCACTTACCCACAATTATGTACCGAATACCAGCGATATTCCAGACCTTGTGGGAATAGCTGGAGCTTCAAGGATAAACAAGGCAAACTAAAATATTCCAGAAATATAGATTAATATCTTTCTGGCCTTGTGTTAAGAAAGAATTTATTTTAGAAAAACACAGAAAACGCTACTGTGAAATAAAAGACGGACAAGCTAACACAGAGTGGTCTTCTCCATTGAGGGGACCCTGATCGGATGCCCAACTACTTTGTCAGTTACTGATCTACAGCTTGGTTGTTTCAGGCCAAAACTAAAATTGTCCATATGATTTTATAACTTTAATAGGAAAAAAATGTATCATTAGTCTAAAAACCATTTAATTTCTATAATTTTGTTTCATACACCATCAGTATTACTCTGCTTTTCTTGCAAAAAATTACAAAACCACAAATACAAATTCCACACGTTTCGTACATCCATCATGTGCATCTTTGTTGTGATGAAACAGAGAATAGTAGAAGGTTCTTAAAGTTAAAAACATGTTACATGTAGACATAAAATGAAAACATTTACGTGATTTCATTTAACCCATAAAGAATAAAGAAACCATTAAGATGTTAAGACTGGATATAATCCATCAAGTGAACTATGAAATAAATTTGCAAACTTACATAAATTTGTAAACCTGTTTAATATCCTGAAGAGTAATAAACTCTAACATTCAGGGCTTTTTCTCACCAAAAACAAGTCAAGGGCATCTAACTGCATCTGTCCCTTTGCATTGCTATGGATGGGAAGAGTTTGTATGACTCTCAAAAGAATTTTGGCAGTGATATCAGTTTTCTATTAATTAACCACTGGCCATACAAAATTTCTAAGTAGCTTAGTCAGTGGAAAATTAACTTAGTTGTGGATACCCCTAATAGGCTTATAATCCCAGGGGGATCTTCTAGACCCTGTCCAGCACTCCACTGAAAGGACACCCAGTAATCTCTTTTACTTATTTCCACATCTTGGATCATTTTTCTGAACAGTCTTTTGATAGAATGGTGCCTTTCTGAACATACTTCTATTTCAAAAAAAATTTACAATGCATATGTAAAACTCCAAAATGCTTAGAGGTGGTGTTTTGTTTTGTTTTGTCTTTGAAAGAAATAAAGCCTTGGTTCCATTGTGTAATGGTTAGCACTCTGGACTCTGAAAAAAATAAAGCCTTTGATCTAAAAAATAGAGTTTACCTTAAATGTTAGAACAGAGTTGTTTGTTACATGTGTTTAATGTTAGCATGTATTCAGTGCCTCCTTCTAGACCCATTTTTGTTGTTTGAAATATAATAATTTCTCTACCCTTTTGCCCTTGGTAATCCTAAACATACTCTGAGAAGAAGTTCTCTTTTTTGATCTATTACATTTAAAAAAATTTTTTTAATGTTTTTTTATTTATTTGAGAGAGAGAGACAGAGAGAGAGACAGAGAAAGAGACAGAGAGAGAGACAGAGAGAGACAGCGTGAGCAGGGGAGGGGCAGAGAGAGACACACAGAATCCGAAGCAGGCTCCAGGCTCTGAGTTAGCTGTCAGCACAGAGCCCAATGTGGGGCTCGAACCCATGAACCGTGAGATCATGACCTGAGCCAAAGTCGGAGGCTTAACCTACTGAGCCACCGAGGCACCCCAATCTATTACATTTTGGACAGCAGGAGAGTTAATTTCCATAACACAGAGTGAATCTGCTCAAAGGTCTTTGGAGTATTTAGTCTAAATGGAATAGGTTCTATTTACCATTATTCCTAGGTGGTATCCTTTTAAATATTAAAAAAAATNAATTTAGAATTTTTATTTCCTTTTGTAAACTTCTTCTCACCATAAATATCATGACTACTTTCTGGCCCAAATGGGAGATTTCCAGATTTTTCTCTTCTATATTTTGGAACATCCTACTGTAAGAATGAAGCAGAAAAACAATACTAGTTTGAAGATCATCTCTGGTCACCAATTCCACATTATACTCCGTTATGCTATAGTCATTTAAAATGAGACGAGCTAAACAGAGACGAGACTTTCTTTTTAACCATTTGACTGAGAACCCCACAGAACACAGTCTCACCTGAAAAACAGTAGACCTGAGTTTTCTCGGGTATTGGTGTTGTAAGGGTTAACAGACCGGCAAACATGTGGTTGAACTCAGGTTATAGTCCCTACCTGAAATACAAAGCATTTCTGAACTCAGACATCCGGGCTGCAGAGGGGAGATACGGAGGAGGATCTGAGAGTTAAGATTGTGTGTAAATTCAGCCCTCATCCTCCACTCCACCTCCGCCCTTCCTCAGATCTTACAAATGACACCAACTTGTTGCAGAAGAATGACAAGACTCAAAAGTTTAAAATAAATGTCTGCCATTTATTAGATTTGTTTTTCAGGAAGGAAGAAGAATACCTATCAGGCAGAGGCTGGGAATCACTCTCTACCCTCTTTGCTAAACACATCAAAATCACAGGCTTTCTTTTATAACTTAATATACCTTAAAAAATCCCTGTAAGACTTGTGTTGATAAGCAGTGGAGAAAGTGAAACCGGAGAAGGAACAATGAGAGAAACTGATGGTGGACCTTATGAAATAGCAAACATCAAAGACACCATTTGATAAGGGCACTAATAATCAAAATACAGGCAAATACACATTTGAACAAAGGAAATTACATTACTTGTTGAGAAAAGCAAAGGTGGATGGCATTGAAGATCCCTAAAAGTGTAAAAAAAATGTACATTCAAGGGAATAAAACATGAAAGCTTTCTTAATTAGTTAAGATTTTTCACTTTAAGGAAATAGGGGACCTTTTCCCTTTGGTTATGCAAAAGCTGACTTCATCGTTAAATGAAGATCAGTTTGAGCTGGAACCCAAAGCATGTGTTAATGGTTTGGACATGGTGACTTGAGATGAATTGGCAGAACCGGAATGATTCCCAGGTTTCTGAATTGAGCAAAAGGATGAATGGTAGGAGTCAGTGACTCAGAAGGGAAGACTAAGGGAAAAGTCAGGCAAACAGAGTTGGAATTCAGTTTAAGACACTTGAATCTGAGAGAGCTGAGAAACCGATGAGAACCTAGCAAATACATGATTCATATGGGAGCCTGGGCCTCAGAGATGTTGTCTGGGTTGATATGTAAATATAGAACTTGCCCAAGATCACACAGCTTCTGGGCAGTGATGGGGAACAGGGAACAAACCCTTCTGACTCTATATTCATGTTTCTTTCTTGAAGACATGTAGAAACCAAGGAAATGGGAATGTGCTTTAAGCCTAGAATTCCACAACCATTGTCCCTTTACAAAAACTTCTGAAGTAGAAAGTCTGAAATATTACTCCTGTGCTGAACCTGGGACCAATATATTCTTCTAAATATTAAAAATTGTGTTCAATCGTGGTAGTTATTCCAGAAAATTTCTGCTTCCCTTCTTGAAACCTGGCTTCTGTCAAGCCCCTATCCTCTGTCTGACAAACACGTCTGAATGTCAGTGGATCTCAAAGACACAAAACATCATTAAGATTTCCCACCAGGGGCACCTGGATGGCTCAGTAAGCACCTTCAGCTCAGGTCATGATCTCACAATTCGTGGGTTCAAGCCCTGCATCGGGCTCTGTGCTGATAGCTCAGAGCCTGGAGCCTGCTTCACATTCTGTGTCTCCTTCTCTGTCTGCCCCTCCCCTGCTCATGCTCATGCTCATGCTTTGTCTCTCTCTCTCAAAAACAAACATTTAAAAAAATGTTTTTTAAAGATTTCCCATCAGACTTCCAAGTCCCATGAAAATTCAAATCCAGCTGTATAAATTGGTCATTTAGTGAGTGCATGGCCTTTGATCCATTTGGACTGAAATTGTCATTTGTCTAGCAATGGGAAATGCAGACCAAGTGTCTATGGTGAAAAAGTGAGAGAAAATAAGGAAGATGGCAAATAAATATGATGGGGCCAGTGGCAGAAAAAGAAACCCCAAAATGAGTAAGAAAGAACACTCAGAGGGAAGCCAAGGCAAACAAAACAGAGACTTCAAGGAAGGAAAGCAACACACTGAAATGGTGGCTAGGGGCAAAGTAGTCAATGGTAAAATCTGAAGAATGCTCAAGTTCTTCAACAAACAATGTATTGAGGAGCAAAACCAGGGACATTTCAGTGAAGTGATATGCACAAAAGTCAGATTTCTCTTAGTTGAGGTGAGATTAGGAATCTAGCACATACAGAATTTAGTTGGGAATACCGGTTCTAGAAGTTTGGATCCAAAGAGGCGGAGAGACAAAACATTAGCCATGGATGAGGAGTCTATATAACACAATGAAAATTCCATAGCATGCCCAGCTGTTAGTGGTGACTGAGTTTGGAGTGGAAAATCAGTATCCCTACATTCTCAGGAATGAAAGGAATCCTAAAGGTTATCAAGTACAGTGATACAGCTTCTGTTCCAAATCCCTCTCTAACACCATGACCACGACCACCTCTGTCTCACACCCAAAATGGTCCTCCAGGCTCAAAACTGGGAGAATGCTCAGGAACAAGCCTTTCCTGTTGGAAAGGTCTACTCTCCAACAGCTCTACGTCTTAGAAAATGTTGCCCGAATTTGTCCAACAGATTCCTACACTCAGTCCTAGTCATCCATCTGTCTGGTTCTGGTTCTTCCTGAAGACACCACCTCATACCAAACAGACCAGGATGGTTCTCTGGATATCCAAGGCAACCATCTTGTCCTTGCCCTGATCCTACAGTGTTTACTGAGGGGACTCAGTGATCTCCCCTGCCTATTCCCTGGATAATCCAGACTCAATACAGCTGGCACCTTCCCTCTGCTGACTAAGAATGAATCACAGCCCTCTTGGCGGTACGAAAGCAGACCATAAATGTGATCTCCTCCCTTCCTTGGCTCCCTCAACACACAGGCTACTCTAGGATCCTATTTGCTTGCTTGGCCAGTGTCTTTTCCAGTACTCTGGAAAGTACAACTGGTCCCCAGCTCCTGCCCAACCTTTCCCTGTCCAGTGATGACTGCTCACAGACGAAAGACACACACATGAGAAGGAATGTGTTTTTATGGAAAGAGTGTTCTAGAATGAGGGAAGCATTATGCTGGGGGGGAGAGGTGGTATGGTTGGTGATATTCAAATTTTAGAGTAGCTTGAAATGTTTATAACTGACAGGTTGGAGTCAGATTCATAATCCTTCGCATTGTTAGAATGGGATATTGTCACAGAAAGTTTCAGGCAGCACCTTTGATCACTCGGGCAGGTTAAGTATTAAACCTTGTTTTTACTGCAGGTGTTTCTGCACGTGCCATGGTACAGCCTGCATGGAATCCAAGGCTCTTGGCTCTTGCCAGAGTAGGGTCTGAACAGGTCACCTGGGAAAAACATAGCCATGTTTAGTTTCCTTGCAGCAGTGACAACAGGAGTGGGGAAGCATGATTTCCATGAGAATATGAACAGGAGCTGGAGTCAGAAGCACTTCAGTTCACATGTGGGCTCCGTCATGATAGCTCCTCATCCTAAAGCCAGATGCTTCAGTTGGCTGGCCCACCATTGCGTTATTTTCACAATGGGTGTGATAACGTTTGTGATGTTAGATCAGCATCTCTTGTATGCTCAGAAAAGTAACTTGCACATAGTAAGGGGTAATTAAATAGTAGGCAGGGCTGCTGATATGAAAGTCCTTTCCTGAGGGTCCAGGGCATCAAGGGCTGGCCCTGTGAGCACACACTGGATGCATTCTCAAGTGTCCACACAGAGGTACTCTCCTCACACGGAGCTCTGTCAGGCTCTACTCTGAGGCGGGACATGCATATTCCAGCCCCTGCAAGCCTTTGTACTTTGAAGCATTTGAGCAAACGTTACCACACGTGTTTCCCTTTGTACCTTGGCCCCACAGAAACAGATACTGCGTGTACCTGGGTAGCACACTGGAGCACACGCACAGGCACAGACACACACGGCCGCATTCACACACGTATCAAGCATTATACACATGTGCTCAGTGTACAAACTTCTACTGCCCACGTTCCACAAATGGTGAAAACCCCTCAGTGAACACTGATAGCTATGTATCAGTCAGCCAGATATGTGCATGTGGACATAGGCTCCTCAGCTGAAAGTACCCCGGTGACAAAGTTCCTGACACTTAGTCAGCTTTCTGTAAATATTAGTCATCAATCGTATTGGTTACTTTTTGGAATTTTCAAATGCAAAGGAGCCTTTATAAAGAAAACAGTACGACCAGTCATATCATAATTTCCAGCATGACCTATGTATCAGCCATTTTACAAATGATACCTCACTGAACCTTCATAAAAGCCTATTGTTACCGCTATTCTTTAGATGAAGACATTGAGACTCAGAGAAATCTTGTTCTGTCCGTATTTCCACAGCCTCACACTTGACCTGGCCTAGGATTCAATTTCTTCTCTATTTGACACTAAGCCCATGCTCCTTCCTCTCCATGTGACATTGCCTCTCTATATGAGAGGACTTCTAGGACTCGGTGGCATCTTCCTGCATGATGTCTTCAGGTATGAAGACTTCTTCAACTATCAATAGATAGTCCAAACTCCATAGCTTCACATTCAAGAACCTTTTCAACCACCCACCCATCCCCTCATTTCATACCCATTTATCAGCACTCACACTGTGCTAGGCCACATACTCAGTGCTAAGCATGCAGAGGTCTCCAATGCCCACCCACACAATAAAAACTGGACAAATTCGATTTTGTTCTCTGCATGGCAAAAAGAACATCCTGTTAATTTTGTGTCAACAGAAAGCAAGATGTCCCAAGTTTAGATGAAGTCAGAGAATGTGAGGGGAAAGAAAGTAGAAAGTACTCTTTTTTTTATGTTTTATTTATTTCTGAGAGAGAGAGAGAGACAGAGAGAGGCAACGTGAGCAGGGGAGGGTAAGAGAGAGAGGGAGATACAAAATCTGAAACAGGCTCCAGTCTCTGAGCTAGCTGTCAGCACAGAGCCCAATGTGCGGCTCGAACCCACGAGCTGTGAGATCATGACCTGAGCTGACGTCAGACACTTAACCGACTGAGCCACCCAGGCGCCCCGAAAGTGTGCTGTCTTAATAGCAGACATCCCATAGCATCCGGGCACTGATATATATATGAACTGCCCCCCTGAAATTGGCATTCCAGCCCATGGAAGGCACTCAGTTGCTGCTGCATCAGCCAGCCTGCTGGCTAACCAGAACAAGGAGGTAAAAAATGACACTGCTTCCTCCATGCTGCAACGTCATGGTAGCGCTGCATTTCCTACTGTAATCCTCGCACTCATCACGGGACTCTCCCTCTCTTGGCATCATCCTACTTACAAAAGGAGGGGGTCTGCAGGGCCTCGCTAGTGTGATACTCATACTCTCCTGGATAACATTTGAACTGATGGACTTTTATTTTCTCCCATATACAGTGGATGGAAGCCAGGGCGCCCAAGGTCTCCTCTTTGTAATCACCAGAGGATGGATAGGAACACAAATACCAGGAATGAAGATGATCCAAGCTGTCTTTCCCACACTCTCCACAGGGAAAACAGGTCAAGGCAGCCCCAGGAGGCTTCTGCTTATAATGGCCAAACAAACCAACAAACAAACCAACAAACAAAGGTTTTGCTGTAGATATTTCTAGTTTTTCAGTCCTGCAGCTATTCTAACCCTATATAGCTCCATACCATTTCAAATTGTAATATCCATATCCAGTTAATGCCACCTTTGATCATCCCTCCATCTCCAAATTGAAGTTAAAGATCTGATTTTAAATTATCAGCTTTGCCTGTCACCCTCTGTACTCTGTACCCTGTCATCCCATGTGAGAAATGGGAATGAGAGGGTTTGCACCAGATCAGAAAATCTAAACTGTGTTTGTGAGGGAGGAGGTTAATAAGATGGGTCATACTTTCTAACAACCTGGGGAGTTGTTAAGTATACTCACATCGAGTCACTAGAGATTCTGACTTGATAGGTCCAAAGTGAGGCCAGAATAGGGATGTTGTGCATGAGTTTCCCAGAAAATATGGCCTCCTGCCTGAAGTGAGAGCCGCAACCCTGCCTGACCGTCTCACATTCACCCATAGACATGGCTCAGCTCATTCTCCCGCTTTGGACTTAAAGCATTAAGGGCCAATTAAAATATCACAAATCAAAAACCAAAACATATGCTCTAGACCCTAACAGCTCCACACAAAGCCAAAAGCAATGTTATACATGATTTCTTTGCCCTGTAGGCACCCCAAACATGATCCTTCCCCACCCAACTTGTAAGATTCTTCCTACCCATATATATTCCTACCCAATATACCCATATATTATATAGTCTATATAATATATAAGGCATAAGTCATTTATATATATTCATTCATTCAGTAAACCTACTCTGTGCAAAGCAGTCACTCAATACTAGGAATACATAAATTTAAAAGAAAGAGTCTCGGCTTTCAGTCAGTTTAGTTTCCTAAGTTTATGTTAGGGGCGATGATAGGAAAAATGGTTATCCCAGAAAAGTTTGTCCAGAACAGTTCCTGCCTGTAAATTCTGCCAGGTGAAAATATTAAATTGTTATTAAAGAAGCAACACTATGTACAACTTGTGAAGCATAGAATACTTGTGTTCCTTTGTTGTTATTTGCAAACTTACCTTTGGTTTTTACCACCATTCCAACGTGGGAACTGAACTTTACAGAACATGAGAACAAGTGTCTCTCAAGTAAAGAGGATGAAACAGGGTGAGAAACAAGGGGTAAGAGAAAGTGAAGTAGGGAGAGGGTGGGAAGGGGAAGGAGAAATAGGAGAGGGAGGAGGAAACAGTAATTCTGAATTCAGTCCCAAGAAAAGAGACAACCTTGGTTCGCTATGGGGCTGGGATGAGACTATTCCGGTGTTTCTCTATACATGTCAAGGTTTGAGAGACACTTAAGGACATTCCAGCCTCCTGATTTCATTTTTCCTCAATGCCAATGGTTATAATTACTGCTTTTACAGTGCTCCCTAAACAATCACACTCAAGAAACTTTTTTAAGAATTTGAAAATAATGACCAGATATTTTTCACACAGCATTCATTCCCCCCATTTCAACAGCCAGGGCTCTGCTGTGATGAACATGACTGTCTTACCCAAGCTTAATCATCCCCAAATCAGACTAAGCCAACCCCTGTCCAGACAAACCCCACATATGCCTGGCTTGAACAACACACCTATTTGAACCAAACAGCTAATGCCAACTTGCAGCTCTATCTCTTCTCTAACACCTAAGCCTCAGTTAAAAAATTTAACGCAAACATGATGCTAGCCAAGCCACCCAACCTCAATTCACAGCATTAGTCCAAAACACAACCCCACCACCAGCTTCACCCTAACTTTCAGCCATACCCAACTTCACCCTCAGCTCCATTCAACAAAAATACCCTTCCCTCTCCAGACCACACCAGAACATTAATCCAGACCAATCCTATAAACAGAATTGCTCACCCCCTCCTCATGCCCACTCATTTTTCCAAAACTGCTCTATTTGTGAGGTCATATACCATCCCCATCACAACTCATTCTCCCAAACTACCATTGATTCCTCTGACAGCTCCCCAACTTGGATCCAGTCTCTCACACCAAATGCATGAGTCAGTCTATCCTCCCAATGACAGCACCACCTAAAATGTTTCATGCTTTGGGGCGCCTGGGTTGCTTAGTCGGTTAAGCATCCGACTTTCACTTAGGTCATGATCTCGCGGTTCGTGGGTTCGAGCCCCGCGTCAGGCTCTGTGCTGGCTGCCAGCTCAGAGCCTGGGGCCTATTTCGGAGTCTGTGTCTCCCTCACTCTCTGACCCTCCCCTGCTCACGCTGTATCTCTCTCCTAGAAATAAATAAAAAAGTATTTAAAAAAAGTGAAAAATAAAATGTTTCATGCTTTGATGCTCCACTATCTCAGGAAGAGCAGAAGCAACAGCCTCCTAAATTTTTCTTGGCAGAGCAGAACCAGGGGAGATCTTAACATGACATGGACCTTGGGAGTGATGTTCACAACCTATCTGAGACCAGAAAGGGTTTACGTAGTGCCTATGATATGTGAGTGGGAGTCATCTCAGAGGTCATTAAGGTAACAATACCACATGCAAGACCTCAGGACCTTAGAGAGAGGCCTGAGTTACCTGGAGTCTTAAGAACCAGGATCAGAAGGATGGAAATGGCCATTAAATAGGGCTTCATGACTGACATGTCCTGAGAGAATGGAGGGCTCAGCTGCAGAGGACCTAACAGAGATCACTGCAGCAGAGCAACACCCTGCCTTTATTAGTTTTGGAAATGGGCCAGGGTTGTGTGCAGTGAACTAAGAGGGATGAGACATACTGAGGTCAGCCAGGCAGAAGGATCACATGCATCACATATCTCATCGGGGCACTCTGTGAAAGTGTGGAAGATTTGCCAATGGCACCCATGTCAAGGTGGGCTTCCTTCCCAGAAAGGAAGCCAAACTAGAGACAGTTGGCATTTTGTGTGAGACAAATTTGAATGAATGAATGAATGAATGAATGAAGCAAGAGAAAACTAATACATAATTATAGCAAATAAGGAATCTTTCCTTAAACATTTGTCTTTATCCTCTTGACAGTAGACTGTCTCCCTCTATCAGAGGTAATTACTCGTATGTCCAGTCTTGGACTCGGCATCATGGATTAACAAAAGAGAAGGAGAAGGGGGAGAGAGAGAGGGGGAAGGCAATGATGAAAGAGAAGATGAGGTAGAAAAACTGAAGGGGAAAGTATAACTGGGAGAAGAGAGGAAAAGACATGAGGCAAAAATAATGGCAATTCATATTTACCATGAATCTACCATGTGTCATTTTCTGTACTCAATGGTCTAGATATGAGCACTTAAGAAAACACTGTGAAGTTAGGTAATATTTTCTACATTGCAGACGAGGACAAGAAAGTTTGAAGGGGTGATGTAACATGCCTAAGCCACATATCTAATGAGACATAGAGTCTAGATTAGAAATGATATCTGTCTGAAAGTATGTGGCATTGGGATTTTTCATTTTTCCAGTGAGTGGAAGGACAGAAATGAGAGATAAGGCAAAAACATAATCAATGGCTAAAAATCAGAGAGCAATTCACTATTCAAGACAGTAAATTTAGGGGCACCTGGGTGGCTCGGTCAATTAAGCGTCCGACTTCAGCTCAGGTCATGATCTCAGGGGTTCATGGGTTTGAGCCCCACGTTGGGCTCTATGCTGACAACTAGCTCAGAGACTGGAGACTTCTTCAGATTCTGTGTCTCCCTCTCTCTCTGACCCTCCCCTGCTCACACTGTCTCTTTCTCTCTCTCTCTCTCAGAAATAAGTAAAACATTTAAAAGAAGACAGTAGATTTAGTCTGAGAAATTCAGTGTTCATCTCCTGAGAAACGAGAATGAAAGAGTTTTTTAGAGGAAGCCACACTGACTCCAATAAATCATGTAGAAGATGGAACGTTTGGCCAAAAGAAGAAGAAAAGAAGAAAGAGAAGGAGAAGGATGAGAAGGAGAAGGAGAAGGAGAAGAAGAAGAGGAAGAAGAAGTAGAAGAAGAAGAAGAAGAAGAAGAAGAAGAAGAAGAAGAAGAAGAAGAAGAAGAAGGTGGTATAAGAAAAAATCTGGATGGGGGCCTAGGTGGCTCACGCCATTAAGTGTCTGACTTCGGCTCAGGTCATGATCTTGTGGTTCGTAAGTTCGAGCTCCCTGTTGGGCTCTGTGCTGACAGCTCGGGGCCTGGACCCTGCTTTGGATTCTGTGTCTCCCTCTCTCTCTGCCCTTTCCCTGCTCGTTCTCTCTCTCTTTCTCTCTCTCTCTCTCTCAAAAATAAATTTGAAAACATTTAAAAAAGAAAAGCCCTGGATATTAGAAAAGAAAAACATAATTACTGAAGTTTTAAGAATTTACTGGAGGCACTCAATGGTACAGTGGAGATGAAAAATGACATAATTGATGAACTTAGAGAAAGGCCAATAGAATTTACCCAATCTGAGCAAGAGAGGGAAATTGATTGGAAAAAAAAAATGAACAGGGGCGCCCGGGTGGCTTAGTCAGTTAAGCGTCCGACTTTCGCTTAGGTCATGATCTCGCGGTTCGTGGGTTCAAGCCCCGCGTCGGGCTCTGTGCTGACTGCCAGCTCGGAGCCTGGAGCCTGTTTCAGTCTGTGACTCCCTCTCTCTCTGACCCTCCCCTGCTCACGTTGTCTCTCTTTCTCTCCTAGAAATAAATAAAACATTTAAAAAATTTTTTAAAAAAAAGAAAGAAAAAAAATGAACAAAGTCCCAAACACCTATGGGACAATAACAAAAGAGCTAATATCCAAATCATCCAAGTTCCAGATGAGAGGAGAGAGAGAATGAGACTGATAAATGTATGTGAAGAAATAATGGCTGAAATATTCCCAAATTTAGCAAAAAGCATAGACCTACAGATTTAAGAAGCCAAAAAAATTCTCTATGTGATAAGCCTAAAGAAATTGATGCCTAGTCACATTATAAAAAAATTCTGAAAACTGAATACTAAAAAAAATTTTTAAAAGACAGCTAAAGATGAATGATTCGCTTCCTTTAGTAGACCACATATTTGAATGATAAATGATGTCTTATCTGAAACTATGGAGGCCAGAAGTTGGTGATATAGCATTTCTCATGTACTGAAAGAAAAGCTCTGTCAACCGTGTATTCTATATCAGGCAAAAATATTCGTCAGGAGTGAAGAGGAAATAGAGACATTCTCAGACACAGGGCAACTAAGAGAACTTGTAGACAGTAAGCCAACCCTGAAAGGGTAGCTAAACAAAAGGGAAATGATAAGAAAAGAAGGCTTGAAAGTTTAGAAAAGAAAGAAGGAACACTAAAATGGATAAAAATAGAAGTGAATCTGATAGACCATTCTAATTCTTATCATATTTGATGGTTGTAACAAAAATTATGATGCCATAGGACAGAGTGCTCAATGTATGTAGAGAAAATAATTAAGACGATTATATTTTTAAAATGAGAAGACTAAAGAAACCTAAATGGAAGATTACTGCACTTCACTTGAAATGGTAAGATGTTTATGCCAGCAGATTGTGATAAGTTACATATGTATATTTCTTTTTTTTAATCTTTCGATGTTTATTTATTTTTGAGAGAGAGACAGAGCACGAGCAGGAGAGGGGCAGAGAGAGAGGCAGACATAGACTCTGAAGCAAGCTCCAGGCTCCAAGCTCCAGGCTCTGAGCTGTCAGCACAGAGCCCGATGCGGGGCTTGAACCCATGAACCATGAGATCACGACCCCAGTTGAAGTCAGACGCCTAACTGACTGAGCCACCCAGATACCTCCACATGTATATTTCAATCGCTAAGAAAACTGTATATAGCAATATACTAACACAAAAAACCACTATAAATGAAACAAAACTAGATCAATCCTAAACATCATTGAAATAACACATGGATAGTTTAGAAAAGAGAAAGAGTGGAAACAAACAGAAAACAAATAACAAAAATTGGAACACTTAAGCTCTAGTATATCAATAATTACCATAAAGGTAAAAGGTCTAGACCAACATTAGTAAAAATGGTGGAGTCAAGAATGCTGAAATTTCACCTCTCCTTAAAGCAATGAGAACACAGGCAAAATGGTCAGAATCAACTTTGTTAGAACTCTGAAAATTAACCAAAGGCTTGTTAACTGCCTGACAGCACTTATTCAAGAAGAAAGGCTGACACAGTGACACAGTGAGACAGTGAGCTTTCTAGCATTTTGCTTTTCCCCAGTACCATCTCCCACTCCCAAACTCAGAGCCTTGAAAGTAGGAGCCTGCATTCTTAGTTCTGGAAAGAACAGAACAGACCTCAATCAATAAGAACTGTCATTATTTGATCTGTTTGGTGGCTTCCTGGAAACTGGCTTGAAAGACTTGACTTTATTTCACTTGACTCAGAACTGACTGCTTAAGACCCTATTAGGGGCCGTTCGTCAAAAAAAAAAAAAAAAATTACAGCCATATGTTTTAGTCAGAGCTGCCTGAGAAGATAAATAACAGTTGAGGGGGAAAAATAGATTAATCAAACAGTTTTGAAGGAAAGGCTGGGGAATGAGATGTCCTTATGGGCTTTGGAAAAAACTCTGACACATCCGTGCATGCAAAGAAACAAGGAAGTATGACTCATACACCGGAAAAAAAACAATCAATAGCAAGTGTTCTAGAGGAAGCCCATATATTGGGTCTTTTTAAATAAGCTATTTTATTTACATAAGTCCAAACAGAAAAAGAAACCATGTCTAAAGAACTAAAGAAGACAGAAATAAATAAAGAAGATAGAAAGACATCTATGTACTATGTACTAGCCAAAGCGATGTACAGATACAATGCAATCTTTATCAAAGTCCCAACAATTTTTAAAAAATATGTAAAAATTCATTCTAAATTTTGTAAAGAATCTTAAGACACCCTGAACCACCAAAAATAATCTCAAAAAGAAACCAAAGTTGGAGGCCTCATACTTTCTGATTTTAGAATTTTCTACAAAGTTACAGTGCTACAAAACAGTGCATTACCAACAAACACAGACTTCTTGACCAATTGAACAGAATAGAAAGCCCAGAAATGTATCCTCATGTGTATGCTCAGGTAGTTTTTGACAAGGGTGTCAAGATCGTTCAATAGGAGAAAGAATAGTTTTTACAATAAGTGGTGTGTGGAAAACCAAATATCAACATGCAAAACAGAAAAATTAAGTTAGCCCTACTTTTTACATATACAAAACTTCAAAACTGATGAAATACCTGAGTATATGAACTAAAACTACAAAACTCTTAGAAGAAAACAGGGAGAAAGTTTCATGACATTAGAATGTGTGATAATTATTTTTGGATATGACAGCAAAAGCACAGATAAAAATAGAAAAAAGTAGGTATGTTGGACTTGATCAAAATGCAAAACATTTGTGCATCAAATTATTATTAAAAATTAAAAAGGCAACCCATGAAATGAGAGAAAATATTTGCAAATCATATCTCTGATAAGGGTATTAATGAGGCAGAGAGTAGTAATATCCAGATTCTATATAAAACTCCTACAACTCAACAGATCCCCAATTTAAAAATGGGCAAAGAACTTGAATGGACATTTTCTCAAAGAAGATATACAAATGACCATGAAAAGAGGCTCAAAATCACAAATCAGTAGGGAGATACAAATCAAAACCACAATAAGGTATCACTTCATACCCATTAGGATGGTTTTATTTTTATTTTTTATTTTTTATTTTCTTTAACTTTTAAAAAAGAAGAGTTTAATCTCTGAAATGTCAGTTTTCTTCTTCTTCTTCTTCTTCTTCTTCTTCTTCTTCTTCTTCTTCTTCTTCTTTTTAACATTTATCTTTGAGAGACAGAGAGAGAGCACAAGTGGGGGAGGGGCAGAGAAAGAGTGAGACACAGAATCCAAAGCAGGCCCCAGGCTCCCAGCTATCAGCACAGAGACCGACGCGGGGCTTGAACTCACAAACTGAGATCATGACCTGAGCCAAATCGGACACTCAACCAACTGAGCCATCCAGGCGCCCCTGGAAGAGTTTAATCTCAAATGGAGTCTCTGTCTGTGTAGAGACATACGTGTCCACATAACAGAAGTTGGATGGTGTGCAGCTGCATTCACTCTGAAAGTTCTGTGATGACACGTTGCCATGGTGATGACATGATGTACCTCATTGTGATGAAATGATGCCTTTCTTTTTCAGCGGCCAGTCTCTGTGCTGAGCAGTTCAAATTTGATAGCAAGTGAGTTCTCAGATCTGTACCTAGCATCTTTAAAGATGGGCAATCTGAATTGTTGCTCTGGTTGTATGTTCATAAAGATCTTCTTAATGCTGTCTGCTACTAGCTGGATAGTTAACTCTTGCTCAGACTACTCTTTTTTCTCATCATTTAAAATCTCCGGTGCCAGGCAAGATGGCAGAGAAATAGGGAGTTCTGTACTTTCCTCCTATGTCCCTCAAAGAAGGACTGAAGCCAAAGGACTCTGAACTGCAAGAGTCTGGGAGGAAAAGAGATGGAGTCCACTAAGAAGATGGCCTCATCGGGCTACCTCAAGAAACAAGCCAAAGTACACATGGTGGAGAGTCCCAAATATCACTATAAGTAGGGAAATAAAATAACCAAAGGCACAACAAGAGAGACCAGGGGACACCATTAAAAGAACACTTCCTGAATGGACAGGCACCGGACAGTCAATGAGCCTTCTTTAATATAGCAGTACTCACAGGCACAGAACACATAACAAGCTTTTAAAACTGATGAAAGACAGAATGACAAAATGGAAGAACTCTTCTCTAAAGAATTCCAGGAAGAAGTGACAGCTAAAGAATTGGTTAAAACAGATATAAGCAACATAACCGACCAATAATTTAGAACAACAGTCATAACATTAATCGCTGGGCTTGAAAAAGGCATGGAAAGCCTCAGAGAAGCTATTGCTACAAAGATTATGGAGCTTAAAAATAGTTGTGATGAATTAAAAAATGCTATAAATGAGGTGCATAATAAAATGGAGGTGGCCACTGCACGGATTGAAGAGGCAGAGAGGAGAAAAGGTGAATTAGAAGACACAATTATAGAAAAAAGGAAGCCAAGAAAAAGAGAGATAAATTGATCCAGGAGCATAAAAGGGGAATTTGAGAACTGAGTGATACAATCAAATGAAACAATATCCGTATCATAGGAATTCCTGAAGAAGAAAAAAGAGAGAAAGGGGCTGAAGGGATACTTGAACAAATTATAGCTGAGAACTTCCACAATCTGGGGAATGAAACAGACATTGAAATCCAAGAGGCACAGAGAACTCTCCTCAGATATAACTTGAATCAATCTTCTTCACGACTTACCATAGTGAAACTGGCAAAATATAAGGATAAAGAGAATTCTGAAAGCAGCTAGGGATAAAAGGGCCCTAACCTACAAGGGTAGACACATAAGGGTAGTAGCAAACCTATCTACTGAAACTTAGCAGGCCAGAAAGGAATGGCAGAAAATCTTCAATGTATAAACAGAAAAAATATGCATCCAAGAATCCTTTATCCAGCAAGCTTGTCATTCAGAATAGAGATAAAGATTTTCCCAAACAAAAATTGAAGGAATTCATCACTACTAAACCAGCCCTACAAGAAATCCTAAGGGGGACTCTATGAGGGAAATGTTGCAAGGAACACAAGGTACCAGAGACACCACCATAAGCATAAATCCTACAAGAGAACACAATGACTCTAAACCCATATTTTTCAATAATAACACTGAATTTAAATGGACTAAATGCTCCAATCAAAAGACATAGGGTATCAGAATGGATAAAAGAAACAAAATCCATCTATTTGCTGTCTACAAGAGACTCATTTTAGACCGGAAGACACCTTCAGATTGAAAGTGAGGGGATGGAGAAATATCTATCATGCTATGGGAAATCAAAAGAAAGCTGAGGCAGCCATACTTGTATCGGACAAACTGGACATTAAAGTTAAGGCAGCAACAAGACATGAAGAAGGGCATTATAAAATAATTACAGGGTCTATCCATCAGGAAGAGCTAACAATTATACATGTCTACGCACTGAATTTGGGAGCATCCAAATACATAGAACAATTAATCACAAACATAAACAATCTTATTGATAAGAATATGCTAATTGCAGGGGACTTTACTACTCCACTTACAGCAATGGATAGATCAAGTAGACAGAAAAATCACTAAAGAAACAATGAACCTGAATGACACATTGGACCAGATGGATCTGACAGATATATTTAAAACTACATCCTGAGGCTATGGAATTCACTTTCTTCTCAAGTGCACATGGTACATTCTCCAAGATAGATCACATACTGGGTCATAAAGCAGCCCTCAATAAATATAGAAGAATTGAGATCATACTGTGCACACTTTCAGATCACAATGCTATGAAACTTGAAATCAATCACAGGAAAAAGTCTAGAAAACCTCCAAAAACATGGAGGTTAAAGAACACCCTACTAAAGAACAAATGGACCAATCAGGCAATTAGAGAAGAAATTTAAAAATATATAGAAACAAATGAAAATGAAAATACAACAATCCAAACTCTTTGGGATGCAGCAGAAGCAGTCCTAAGAGGAAAGGATATTGCAATTCAGGCCTATTTCAAGAAACTAGAAAAAGTGCAAATACAAAATCTAACAGCACACCTAAAGGAACTAGAAGCAGACCAGCATGAACACCCCAAACCCAGCAGAAGAAGAGAAATAATAAAGATCAGGGCAGAAATAAACAATATAGAATCAAAAAAAAAAAAATAAAACAGTTGAAGAGATCAATGAAACCAAGAGTTGGTTTTTGAAAAAATAAACAAATTTGATAAACCTCTAGCCAGGCTTCTCAAAAAGAAAAGACAGAGCATCCAAATAGACAAAATCACGAATGAAAATGGATTTATTACAACCAATCCCTCAGAAATACAAGGAATTATCAGGGAATACTATGAGAAATAATATGCCAACAAACTGGACAACCTAGAAGAAATGGACAAATTCCTAAACACACACACTACCAAAGCTCAAACAGGAAGAGATAGAAAATCTGAACAGACCCATAACTAGTGAAGAAATTGAATCAGTTATCAAAAGTCTCCCAACAAATAAGAGCTCTGGACCAGATGGCTTCCTTGGGGAATTCTACCAGACATTTAAATCAGAGTTAATACCCGTTCTTCTCAAGATATTCCAGAAAATAGATATAGGAGGAAAACTTCCAGACTCATTCTATGAAGCCAGCATGAGTTTGATTCCCAAACCATACAGAGACCCAGCAAAAAAAGAGATCTACAGGCCGATATCCTTGATGAATACAGATGCAAAAATCCTTAACAGGATACTAGCAAATCGAGTTCAACAGCATATAAAAAGAATTATCCACCATGATCAAGTGTGATTCATTCCAAGGTTACAGGGCTGGTTCAATATTTACAAATCAACCAAAAAGAAAAGACAAAAACCATATGATCCTGTCAATAGATGCAGAAAAAGCATTTGACAAAATACATCATCCTTTCTTAATAAAGACCCTCGAGAAAGTCGGGGTAGAAGAAACTTACTTAATCATCATAAAAGCCATTTATGAAAAGCCCACAGCTAATATCATCCTCAATGGGGAAAAACTGAGAGCATTCCCCCTGAGATCAGGAATGCGACAGGGATGTCCACTCTCACTACTGTTGTTTAACATAGTGCTGGAAGTCCCAGCATCAGCAATCAGACAACAAAAGGAAATAAAACGCATCAGAATTGGTGAAGATGAAGTCAACTTTTCACTTTTCACAGATCACATGATACTTTACACGGAAAACCCGACAGACTCCACCAGAAGCCTACTAGAACTGATCCATGANTAAAAAAAGGAAGTTACAATTAATGACAAAATTATGCAATCCATCTAGAAAGGACAGTGTTATTTGGGAAGGAAAAACAAAGGTAGTAGAATAAGGGAAATATCAAGGAGAACAAGACCTGCCGTAGACAGAGGTTTGTTCCCATAATCACAAAGGGAGAGGTTCCTATAATAATTTCTTTCACAGGGTGCAACCATCATACCAGGGCCAGAATAAGGGGATAATTACCTCCTATATCAATTAATAAGGTACCTGCAATAAGAATGTAGAAAAACCTAGCTCTTTTAACATTGAGAAGTTTTAATTATACAATCAAAGACCTGATAAAGATGAAACCTAAAGCTTTGGTTTTTCTTGGCAGCAAAAGGAGAAAACCTTTGTTTACATTGTGTTATCAAGAGCAGATTTACAATCCAAGAAAACTTTGTGTTTTGTTTTTTTTTGACCAGAGAGAAAAGTAGAGTATTAACCTTATACCAGTGTACTTTTCAAATTCCATTTATTTTATCTTTAGTCTATCCTGAGCACACATAGAATTCTTTTTAAAGATTTCCCTTCATGGACCTTCTACACTTTCCTTTGCCTTTAAACTTTGTCCCAAAACCATTTTTCTCTAAGTAACTAGTCTTATTTAGGACAAAATTATTTTCTTTTATCCTCAACAAAAATGTATTTTCATTTCTTACATCCTTTTTATATATCTCTCAGTTTCCTACATACAAGATTGCTTTATTTATTTTCTATCAGTCTTAAGTACACTTCGCAGAATTTTAACTTAGGAAACCGTAGTCTCCAATTGAGGACTTAGTAACCAATTGAGAGGTGTTTACATTAGAGTTTTTTAAACTATTTTTAAAAGGTCCAAATAGTTTTACTTTTTCTGCAGTAGGAAGCTGAAAACTCAAATTTAGGTTTAGTAATCATGTATTCTATTTGGATAGAGGGCAAGCAATTTAGGCCAGACATGTTTTCAAAAGGAGTTAATTCCATCTGGTAGGGGGAGTTGTGCGCCCCATAGAGTGCAAAGGGGAGGAGAGCCACCCAGTCTCCGCCAGTCTCTAAGGTCAATTTAATTAAGGTCTCTTTTAGAGTTCTATTTATTTTTATCTGTCCTGAACTCTGGGGTCTGTATGCACAATGTGATTTCCAATTAATCCCCAGGGCCGTGGCTAAATTCTGGCTTACTTTGGACACAAATGCAGGTCCGTTGTCTGACCCTATCATCTGAGGAAAGCCATACCTTATGAAGATGTCTTTTAGGAAGTTTTTTGGCCACGATCTGGGCAGTCTCATGTTTCGTTGTGAGCGCTCGGCAGGCGTGGTTCCTTAGCCCCTTGGTAGGAGTTCTTCTTTATCAAGGGCCGCTACTTTATTGTGGAGATCCCAGAGTTAGACGAGGAGCTGCTCAAGCTGCTGGAGCCAAGGTTAAATCCTGCATCTGGTGTCAGCGGCGTTTCAGGCAGGCCATCAAGTGCGTGGTGGTCGGTGACTGGTGAGTCCGCCGCGCGGAGGCCGCAGCTTGGGCGGGGACGGCCTTGGAGACCTTGCCCGGGCTGGGCATACGGCTCTGGCTCCGGGGATGTGGGAGCGGCGGGAGGGGCGGGCGGCCGGCTCAGGGCCCAGGCAGGGCGGCCCTTATGCCCTGATGTCCCTATTGCACGCTCCTTAGAATGTTGAGCCCAGTGTTCATTAGGAACTCGGTGGATTTCTTTTTTACTTTTTTTAGGGTTACCCTGAGTTCGGGGAGGGGTGCTGAACCCTGTCTCCCCTAGTCATTGTCATCTCACATTATTAGGATGGGAGTTTTAGACTTAATTTTGGGGCATTCTCTGTCCCAATGTCCTTCTTCTTTGCTGTGGGCGCATTGATTTTTGCCTAAGCGGGGACGCCCTTTGAGCCATTGGGAGTTTTCCTTATTTTCTTCTTCTTAAGTCAACTGCCTGAGGCGTCTTTTCTGGTCCTTTGGCTCAGCAGTTGTTGCAAGTAGGATCTTGGCTAGACCTTGGTTTTGTCTCTTTTTAGCTTTTACCTGCTTGTCCTTTGCACTTTCCCTGTTGCTATATGCCCTCTCTGCCACGACCACTGTTGCAGGATTCTCGCACAGAGAGTCGTGACACCGAGACTTTTCTTTCCAGGAAGCAACTTTATTCATGCCGGCACCGCTCAGTTGGGTTTGTACCCAAAAGAACTGAGCCGTCCACATCATATGGCATAGTTTTTTTAATACATTTTCTATTTCTTTGTCTCCCACATATGGTAACACACATAAACATGCAGTCTGATTAAGTTGTTTCAGTTTACAAGAACATGGGGATGTCGGCAGCTGGACCCATATCTAGGTGACCTTGAAGTCTTCTCTCCTCTCTTCTTCATTTTTTTCTTTCTCCTTAGGGAGGGGTTCCTACCACATTCTCCCCTTTGATGCTCGGACCCCTCTATTTTGGGTCAAAGAGCATCATCCTGGCTTAGAGGTTTATATTTCCATAACATCATTACATGAGCAGCCGTTTTTCTCTCAACCATAGTCTCAATGAGACTGGAGACTGATCGTATAATCAAGGGAGCCAAGCAGGGTACGAGCAAACATCCTCCCAGAATTAGGAGGACAAGACCTATGAGGGTTTTGAGTCCCCTGAAAGATGAAAACCATCCTCCAAATAACTCCCTGGGGTTCCAACCATTCCAGGTTTGGACTGGGACATGAGCAACTTGTCTCATTCGATCTGTGATCTCCTCTATGACTTTTCCCTCATCATCTATCTGTAGGCAGCAGTTGCTCAGGTTGAATTTTCCACAAACACCACCCTCAGAAGCAAGCAGGTAACCTAAGGCCAGGCGGTTTTGGTAGATTGCATTGCGCATTTTGGTTTGCTGCTTAGCAAGTAAATTAAGGGCCCTAGCAGTTTCATTGGTTATAATTTCTACAACTGCTTGTAGCCTAATTATGCAGTTTAGCATATAAATGGGGGTGCGGTAGCCCCAAGACCCATCCTCGGCCCAGGTAGCAGGGCCATAATAATGAATTATTCGTTCGTTCGGGAGGCCATTCATTATCCTTCCAGTTGCCAATTTGCAGGCACGCTGCTTTCTTTGAACTTTCCTATCTCCATGTATTTGAACTCCCAGATGTTCTCCTTCTGCAAGTGGGAGTAGGAAGAAGGATGGGCGAATAGTTCCCAGCACACATGACCCTGACCAGCCTGAAGGGAGTACTGTATAGGCTGTTCTCCCACATATCCAATATAGTCCCCCTGGGGCCCGCCATTCGATGGCAGCGTCTATGTTGTCCCAGGCCTCCCGGAGATGAGACAAGTGCAACAAGGGGTGAGGATTTGGCTCATGGTGACCTGGGGACCCCCACCATTGGGTTTCCCAGGTGGTTAAATCATAAAACCTTTGGCCCAGGCATGTTAAGTTTCCGACAGGGATGGTGAACTTTTTCCCCCATCGGGCAAGACAGTTCTTCCCGATGATTGAGGTTTTCAGGAGCCAAACCCCGGCTGTAGAACTGGGGTAATTTCCTTCCATCATAAGGCTTGAGAGAATCTAATTCTCTGGCCTCCCATGGCCATTGATCCCCCATGTTGGTCCCCCTACATACATAGCATGAAGAAATCCTCAGAATCTGGGCTATAGTCTCTGCCAGGGCCAGAAACAAATTCCTTGCTGTGACTGAAATGGGAGGGGGACTACTTCTTATTTCCTCATAGAAGGAGTGAAAAACTTGGTGGGACGTGGCTGGATGGGTGGCAGTGATCCTTTTAAAATATAGTACAGTCCCTGGGTCTTTGCCTCTTCCATAAATTCGAATACCAATTCGAATGCCCCATTGCCATTTGTAGTCTTCTAAATTAATGATAGTGAAATTTACAGGGTTACAGGCTTTTGACTGACAATCTGATCTAGCAGCCCCCTTTTGAAGGAGAGCTGTTGCATCCTTTTTTTTTTCCAAGTGGCCCATGAAACACAGCTCCAACTGGGACATAGAAACTGAGGTGTATAGGCACATAAATCATTTTCCTCACACATGTATTTGTCATTGAGGCGATATCTTGATTTCCAATCTAAGCCTTCACATGGTATATCAAGAGTTTTTGGGCCCTCCATGACAAGTGCCCATTTTTTCCGTATAACGGATGCTTTTGGGCCTAACCTATAACCGCACACACATCAAACAGTACTGACACCAGACACTTGGGGTTTGTAATCCCAAGTTAATTAAGGCCCCCTCTTCCTGGTAAGATCGGACTTCTAACCAATCTTCATTTGGGGAGTACTGTGGGTCAAAGCAAGTGTATTGACTTCCCCAATGGCAGGCGGAATCGGTGGTCTTGTTATGGATGCATGTCCCTTGGACCTTTCCCTGGCATGAGAAATGGGTATGGCACAATGGGGTCCAGGTGATTCCTTGGCCTGACCTGGTTATGCGAATGCACGGATCGCATGATGAGAGATTCAGGTTTACAAGCGGAGTCCAAATTAAAAACAACCAATACCAACAAAACATCCTACCCACAAGAGAAAAGTGAGTGCTAACAGAAACCTTTCGCCACATTTCCAGCTGGCTGGGGCAACCTCCGCCAATCCAATAGCAAGAAGTAAAGCAAAAATTGCAATAATAGTGAGAGACAAGGGGTGACAGTGCATTACAGTAAGAGGCAGATGTAAGAAATAAGGACAGTCTGTTTATTTCTCCGGACCGGTGATTCCTCAAGCTTCTGCCGTGCGTAGATGAGTCAGCTTCCGGAG
>NW_027530509.1:0-7278 GCF_008692635.1 Crocuta crocuta
TTAAATGTGACTGTTTAAGCAAACCAATGGCCAGAGTGCCCAGTCTAGTGGAGGAGAGGGATAAGAATGAGATAAGGTAGGGGCGCCTAGGTGGCTTAGTTGGTTAAGCGTCTGACTTTCGCTTAGGTCATGATCTCACGGTTCATGGGTTCGAGCCCCGCGTCGGGCTCTGTGCTGACTGCCAGCTCAGAGCCTGGAGCCTGTTTCAGAGTCTGTGACTCCCTCTCACTCTGACCTTCCCCTTCTCACACTGTCTCTCTCTCTCTCCTAGAAATAAATAAAAGCATTAAAAAAAATTAAAAAAAAAGAATGAGATAAGGTAAAATGGATTTGAATAGCAAGAATTGATCTAGAGTTAATCATAGCAATGCATCAATGTTGGTCTTGTCCCAGGTTCCGGTAAGAAAAAACCAGCTCTCCAGCAGGGATGGGCATGGTTTGGTATAGGAAAGACTTGACTCCACTGCGGGTCCCACAAGCCACTCTCTGAGGCCCAGGCCTGGAGGTTGTGGGGAAAAAAATGGTGACACCCCAGTCTATTCTCAAACCAAGCATAGCAAATCACTCTTTTGGTCTTATCTCCCTGTGCCACAGCCGGAGCCAAGGTGGGCCATGTTCTATGCCCCAAGTCTCCCCTCGTTTCCAGATCTTAGTCCATGCACTTTAATGATACCTCCAAAATGTAATCCAGCTGGCTAGGCCGCTTCCTAGCCAGGGATAAAGTAGGGGGAGTAGGGGAGCACTAATGATTTAAGATGTTGCCATTTCTAATGGGAAAATAATACCTATCTCATGGAGTTGATTTGAGGACTAAATGAGATAATGAACATGAAAATGATTTGTGAAGTTTAAAGTTGTCTAGGAGACTTGTGTGAGAGGCAAGATGGTGGCGAAGTAGGGAGCCCCGTACTTCTAGCCCACCCACATCTTCAAACAAAGAAGGGCTAAAGCCATAGGATACTGAACCACAAGAGCCTGGGAGGAACAGAGACACAGTCCAATAAAAAGACAGCCTCATAGATGCCTGATTGCAAACTGGGGAAGATAAAAATGGGCTGGGACACAGAGGTATGGAGGGGAGGGAACACCCTCTGCTGAGAGCTGCAGTGAGATGAGGGGAAGAGAAAGAGTGGCTGAAACTTCTCATAGAACTGTCCCTGGAGAAGACAAAACCCTCGGCCCAGGACAGAGAGGGATCCTATCATCCCATCTCCACCCACAGGGTATTTGGAGAGGGTTCCTATCTCTAGCTGTGGCACTTTCTTTGGGCTGGGTGCCCAGGTCCCAGGCGGTGCCAAGAGAAACTGCTCCTCTACTCCCTTAGTGGACTCTGTCTCTTTTCCTCCCAGACTCTTGAGGTTCAGTGTCTTATGGCTTCAGCCCTTCTTTGTTTGAGAGATGCAGGCAAGTGGAAAGGAATTCCCTACTTCTCCACCATCTTGACTCCCCAGATGTTTGTTAATATATGTAGTTTTAATGGGAGAACTGGCAACTAGTTTCAAGATACTTATCAACAAGATTTTTATAGTGCATTCTGTGGAGTTATTTTCAAGCATGTGCAACTATCAATGAAAATATGTGCATTCATATACCCCTCTGTTACTTTATTTGATACTTTACAAGAACCCCTCAAAGTAGGGATAGAAAGTATTAAAATCCTTCCTTTATGATGATGAGCTCACTTTGCTCAAGGTTACATGAGAATTTCGTTGTAAATGTCAAACTAGACTCAGAGTTTTTGAGTAGATCCTCCCTAGAAACCCATGGCATGAATAAAACCCACAAAAATACTTTCAGCATCCATTGATGCCTACACTACAGACTTCTTTATGGGCCATCCATTTTAATGGAGAATTGACTTGGGTTGTACAAGCAAAAGCATATGAAGTTTTGTCCTCTATTAATATTAGTAATGGAAAAAGAGGGCTCTAACGTCCTCAGGTTGGTTTGAGACCATCTTATCCACATTATGGGCAGGGAGATGTTTAGGCAGGATATGTTTCTCTGCCCCTCAGAAGTCCCAGAATATATAGTTATATGTATTGAAACAGATAATGAACATTTGGGTAATTCTGAGTCCATCAGCATGATTTTTCCAGAGGCCTTGCCATAAAGTAAAAATTGTGTGGACATTTTCAGCTGTGAAGAATTTGTTTGGATTAATTTTCATGGTAAGTGAAATGGGTTTATTTTATCTCTGCCGCCTCCCATAGACCTTTCTCCAACCTCTGTTTTGTGTTTGGAAAGACTTTTAGAAATGAAAACTCAAGATGGACACTGAATGACAGCATAACTGTTACCTAGGATTATTTTGTTGGCTTACATGAACAGAATTAAATATGACCTAATTCAAATGTTTATTTTATTTTTAATATTGTATCTTGGGGTGGAACCTCCAAAGTGCAGGGAACAGGAGCTCACCTATACTTTTATTTTTTTAATGTTTTATTTATTTATTTCTAGGAGAGAGAGAGACAGCATGAGCAGGGGAGGGTCAGGGAGAGAGGGAGTCACAGACTGAAACAGGCTCCAGGCTCTGAGCTGGCAGTCAGCACAGAGCCCGACGCGGGACTCGAACCCACGAACCGCGAGATCATGACCCAAGCGAAAGTCGGACGCTTAACCGACTAAGCCACCCAGGCACCCCACCTATCCTTTTATTAACTGCAGCCCATACACACCTTCAACTACTCTTTTTGCTCTTCCTGTAGAATCATCTTCAGGTACCACTGTTTTCTATGTATCTAGTATATATCTGACTTAGTTTTAAGAATTTTCCAGACTCAGGGCACCTGGGTGGCTCAGCGTGTTAAGCGTCTGACTTTGGCTCAGGTCATGATCTCATGGTCCATGGGTTGAAGCCCCGCATCAGGCTCTGTTCTGACAGCTTGGAGCCTAAAGCCTATTTTTGAATCTAACTCCCTCCCTTCCTGCCCTCCCCGACTTGTGCTCTGTCTCTCTCAAAAATGAAGAACTGTTTAAAAAAACACTTTTTGAAAAAAGAAAAAAAAAGAATTTTCCAGATTCTTCTTAATATGCAGTGTTCAAATCCCAATCTTGCCAAGTCCTGCACCGGTTACGTATAACACAGGAATTTTATTTCTCTGTATCGTTCCAAATCCAATTAAAGAACAATGGAGTAGGATCGATGATATCAGCATTCTGATCCCACATCTACCATAAAGTAGTTGTGTCTCCTTGGGAAAATCATAGTTATTTTGGGCCCCTTTCCTTTTCTTTATTTTAACAGAGTTTTGTCCTAGATGATTCAAAATAGCATGTGTACTCTTTGAGTNTGTTTTCTATTATCTAGTATATATCTGACTTAGTTTTAAGAATTTTCCAGACTCAGGGCACCTGGGTGGCTCAGCGTGTTAAGCGTCTGACTTTGGCTCAGGTCATGATCTCATGGTCCATGGGTTGAAGCCCCGCATCAGGCTCTGTTCTGACAGCTTGGAGCCTAAAGCCTATTTTTGAATCTAACTCCCTCCCTTCCTGCCCTCCCCGACTTGTGCTCTGTCTCTCTCAAAAATGAAGAGCTGTTTAAAAAAACACTTTTTGAAAAAAGAAAAAAAAAGAATTTTCCAGATTCTTCTTAATATGCAGTGTTCAAAACCCAATCTTGCCAAGTCCTGCACCGGTTACGTATAACACAGGAATTTTATTTCTCTGTATCGTTCCAAATCCAATTAAAGAACAATGGAGTAGGATCGATGATATCAGCATTCTGACCCCACATCTACCATAAAGTAGTTGTGTCTCCTTGGGAAAATCATAGTTATTTTGGGCCCCTTTCCTTTTCTTTATTTTAACAGAGTTTTGTCCTAGATGATTCAAAATAGCATGTGTACTCTTTGAGTAATAGTTTCAATGTTACTGGTACTCTAAACAAATGAAGACAACTGTGTGCATAAAACTGCACATCGTTTCTGCGACTGTGGTTTTCGAGCTGCCTCCATTTTACAGATGATAAGAAGACAGAGCACAGCAGAAGCAGATTATTTAACCAGAAGCTCCAAAGTAGATGGAAATAAACCACAGGTTTCCTTTTTTTTTTTCCCTCTGAAGTCCATTTAGCCAAAACATAGGCCACTGAATATTAAGCTGTGAAGCTATTATCAGTATGTTTAAGGGAGGCTACTCTTATGGAATTGCCAATTAATAGCAGGAAGGTTTGAAATTCTTACAAGATCATGTAATCTAGTGAGATTTACACCTCTGTTTACATATGAAGTAATTCCTTCCAGTGTCAGGTAATTATCTCCATTTCTGGTTGCTTTTCTGAACTAAACTTCCGAACCCCTTGAGATTTTCTTCTTGCTATCTGAAATTTATGCCAGAGTTGCCTTTTTTTTTTTTTTTAAAGAATACGTCCAGGTATCTAGATTCCACGTAAGAAAGATTCAGTGAGTCAGGGTAGGGGTTAAGCCCTCCTTCTCAGAGTGGTATCTAATTTTTGAGAGAGAGACAGACAAAAAAGCATGAGCAGGGGAGGGACAGAGGGAAAAGGAGACAAGGGAGACCCAGAATCCGAAGCAGGCTCCAGGCTCTGAGCTGTCAGCCAAGAGCCCGACATGGGGCTCAAACCCACGAACTGCGAGATTGAGATCGTGACCTGAGCTGAAGTCAGATGCTTAACTGACCGAGCCACCCAGGTGTCTGAGCATGCCAGAGTTTAAATTGCCACTCTGAAACATCATAAGACCTTGGAACAAACTACTTCCCTAAACTTTTTTCCTGCATCTTAGACAAATAATACCCTTGCCCAAAATGTCCATGTACTAATCTCTGGAACCTGAGAATGTCACCTTAAAGGTCAAAAGGGATCTTGTAGATGGAATTAAGGATCTTAAGAGGGAGATTTTATTTGGGATTATCTGATGGGCCTCAAAAGTAATGCCAAGTGTTCTATGAAAAAGGTGGAAGGAGATTTTACTTCAACTAAAGAGAATGTGCTCATGAAACAGGGATTAGATTAATGTGGCTAAAAGCAAGGAATGGTAGCAGTGGCCAGAAGCTAGAAAAGGTAAGGAAATGGAGCTTCTAGAAGGAGCACAGCCCTGCCAACTCCTGATTCAGCCTAGCAAAAAATGGTTTTGTACCTCCGACTTTGAGAATTCTAAGAGAATAAATGTGTTTTAAGCCAATAAGTATGTGGTGACTTGTTATAGCAGCCATAGGCAACTTGTACCTTATGGAACTGTTACTCCAGATAAAATGTGTGACCCGGGGTTTGTGAGTTCAGGCCCTGCACTGGGCTGCGTGCTGACAGCTCAGGGTCTGCTTGGGATTCTCTATTTGTCCCACTCCACTCTCATAGTAAATAAACTTTAAAAATAAAGTGTAACTGGAAATACACTTAGTAATGTGTCTAACACACAGCAGGGATGCTGTAAAATATATGTCCTGTTTTGAAACTAAAGTTTGGTTTGAAGAATGATTGAAACCACACAATAGTCACCATTTTTTAAAATATATATTTTTTAACGTTTTAATTATTTTTGAGACAGAGAGAGACAGTGAAAGCAGGGGAGGAAAGAGAGAGAGGGAGACACAGAATCCAAAGCAGGCTCCAGGCTCTGAGCTGTCAGCATGGAGGGGCTCAAACCCACAAACTGTGAGACCCTGACCTGAGCTGAAGTCGGAAGCTTAATCAACTGAGCCACCCACTCACCCCCGATGGACAGCATCTTTTGTCCATGTTCATCCTGGTCAAAATCCTAGACACCTGCTAGGAAGATCTCTCTACTCCCCCACAACCTCACATTTCTCCAAACCCTTAGACGGGAAAGATTCCTTCTCCCCACTTAAGTCATATTATTATTTTCCTTTCTACTTTTTGTTTTCATTACTCTTTATTCAATCAGTCTTTCTGAACTTTAAACAAAACCAAGTCATTTCTCAATAGATTCAGGTGGTCTCTTAAATGAACATCCCAACCAGCATCTTATTATTTCTAAGCCTCGTTACCAGAAATTTCTGAACATAGCTCCTCTTCAGTTTCTGCTGTCATTCGTTTTCTCATTTCTCCCTTCTGATTTAGTTCATTTTTGACAACTTAGTCCTTTCCCTAAACACAGCTTTTAATAAGGCCACACAGCAAAGTGACAAAAGTCTAGATGGCCTGGTTTCAAATCTTGGATTTTGTCATCTATTTCCTGTGTGACACTGGACAAGGTATTTAACCTCTGGTTTCCCCCCAGAAGTGGCTATTAGGAGTGATACCTACTGTTATTATGAAGAGAACTGAGGTGATATTTGCTACATCCTTAGAACAGTGCTAGTCACTGTGCAAGCACTACAAATGTGCCTGCCAGCAACGATAGATGCAAAGTTCAAACATACAACTTTCTCAGCTTTCTGTCCTAACTTCGAGATATGTATTTGGTGAAATCAACATAAGTCTTTTCAAGGGAAACACAAAGGTATTTCTATCCAGGAAAATAGTTTTCAATGAGTGTCCATGTGGCTAGTTTAGGTGTTTCACCTCAGTGTTTCCAAATTTCTTTTTTTTTTTTAAATGTTTTATTTATTTCTAGGAGAGAGAGAGACAGCATGAGCAGGGGAGGGTCAGAGAGAGAGGGAGTCACAGACTGAAACAGGCTCCAGGCTCTGAGCTGGCAGTCAGCACAGAGCCCGACGCGGGGCTCGAACCCACGAACAGCGAGATCATGACCTAAGTGAAAGTCGGACGCTTAACCGACTAAGCCACCCAGGCGCCCCAGTGTTTCCAAATTTCTATACGACAGAACCTGGGTTTAGTCCAGTGAAAAATTAGAAACGTTACCTAAGGCCCCCACCCTCATCGCTTTGCCTCTTAACTTTCATTTGTCCTCCATGCTGTGAAAATTTACTTCTAAGAAAGTCTCTGATGTCCAGCTTAGCATGGGTTTAAGACAAAGGCACTGTTTAAATGACAGAGATGAGGTTTCAGGACTGGCTTTGTCTTGCTTTGTTTGGTTGCCCTCCTCACAGCGGCAGCCTCGGACCATACCCGGAGATCCATGTCGTGGCTCTAATTCTCAGCGCCTCTTTGATTACGCGAGCCTCAGTTCTCCTACCTGGAAGGGGTATCTGAGGGCAACACGCTGTCGTTGGAACTGCTACATAGAACATTTCCAGCTCAGGTGTGAGCTGCTGCCAGGAAGCCTGGTTATATCACATCACCCCGGGATCCTAGCAGGGATTGCGTCAGGAAGGGCCTGAGCAGGCTTATCACAGTCAGGTGGTTTCTAGATCTTGAAAATGAACATATTTAGGGCAAGAAAGACATGCATC
>NW_027530509.1:8422-10563 GCF_008692635.1 Crocuta crocuta
AGCAGGGGAGGGACAGAGGGAAAAGGAGACAAGGGAGACCCAGAATCCGAAGCAGGCTCCAGGCTCTGAGCTGTCAGCCAAGAGCCCGACATGGGGCTCAAACCCACGAACTGCGAGATTGAGATCGTGACCTGAGCTGAAGTCAGATGCTTAACTGACCGAGCCACCCAGGTGTCTGAGCATGCCAGAGTTTAAATTGCCACTCTGAAACATCATAAGACCTTGGAACAAACTACTTCCCTAAACTTTTTTCCTGCATCTTAGACAAATAATACCCTTGCCCAAAATGTCCATGTACTAATCTCTGGAACCTGAGAATGTCACCTTAAAGGGCAAAAGGGATCTTGTAGATGGAATTAAGGATCTTAAGAGGGAGATTTTATTTGGGATTATCTGATGGGCCTCAAAAGTAATGCCAAGTGTTCTATGAAAAAGGTGGAAGGAGATTTTACTTCAACTAAAGAGAATGTGCTCATGAAACAGGGATTAGATTAATGTGGCTAAAAGCAAGGAATGGTAGCAGTGGCCAGAAGCTAGAAAAGGTAAGGAAATGGAGCTTCTAGAAGGAGCACAGCCCTGCCAACTCCTGATTCAGCCTAGCAAAAAATGGTTTTGTACCTCCGACTTTGAGAATTCTAAGAGAATAAATGTGTTTTAAGCCAATAAGTATGTGGTGACTTGTTATAGCAGCCATAGGCAACTTGTACCTTATGGAACTGTTACTCCAGATAAAATGTGTGACCCGGGGTTTGTGAGTTCAAGCCCTGCACTGGGCTGCGTGCTGACAGCTCAGGGTCTGCTTGGGATTCTCTATTTGTCCCACTCCACTCTCATAGTAAATAAACTTTAAAAATAAAGTGTAACTGGAAATACACTTAGTAATGTGTCTAACACACAGCAGGGATGCTGTAAAATATATGTCCTGTTTTGAAACTCAAGTTTGGTTTGAAGAATGATTGAAACCACACAATAGTCACCATTTTTTAAAATATATATTTTTTAACGTTTTAATTATTTTTGAGACAGAGAGAGACAGTGAAAGCAGGGGAGGAAAGAGAGAGAGGGAGACACAGAATCCAAAGCAGGCTCCAGGCTCTGAGCTGTCAGCATGGAGGGGCTCAAACCCACAAACTGTGAGACCCTGACCTGAGCTGAAGTCGGAAGCTTAATCAACTGAGCCACCCACTCACCCCCGATGGACAGCATCTTTTGTCCATGTTCATCCTGGTCAAAATCCTAGACACCTGCTAGGAAGATCTCTCTACTCCCCCACAACCTCACATTTCTCCAAACCCTTAGACGGGAAAGATTCCTTCTCCCCACTTAAGTCATATTATTATTTTCCTTTCTACTTTTTGTTTTCATTACTCTTTATTCAATCAGTCTTTCTGAACTTTAAACAAAACCAAGTCATTTCTCAATAGATTCAGGTGGTCTCTTAAATGAACATCCCAACCAGCATCTTATTATTTCTAAGCCTCGTTACCAGAAATTTCTGAACATAGCTCCTCTTCAGTTTCTGCTGTCATTCGTTTTCTCATTTCTCCCTTCTGATTTAGTTCATTTTTGACAACTTAGTCCTTTCCCTAAACACAGCTTTTAATAAGGCCACACAGCAAAGTGACAAAAGTCTAGATGGCCTGGTTTCAAATCTTGGATTTTGTCATCTATTTCCTGTGTGACACTGGACAAGGTATTTAACCTCTGGTTTCCCCCCAGAAGTGGCTATTAGGAGTGATACCTACTGTTATTATGAAGAGAACTGAGGTGATATTTGCTACATCCTTAGAACAGTGCTAGTCACTGTGCAAGCACTACAAATGTGCCTGCCAGCAACGATAGATGCAAAGTTCAAACATACAACTTTCTCAGCTTTCTGTCCTAACTTCGAGATATGTATTTGGTGAAATCAACATAAGTCTTTTCAAGGGAAACACAAAGGTATTTCTATCCAGGAAAATAGTTTTCAATGAGTGTCCATGTGGCTAGTTTAGGTGTTTCACCTCAGTGTTTCCAAATTTCTTTTTTTTTTTTAAATGTTTTATTTATTTCTAGGAGAGAGAGAGACAGCATGAGCAGGGGAGGGTCAGAGAGAGAGGGAGTCACAGACTGAAACAGGCTCCAGGCTCTGAGCTGGCAGT